>NC_079217.1:32278704-32620204 GCF_029633865.1 Lampris incognitus
ACACTCAGCGCGCCTCCTCCATATTCAGTGAGTCTGTGTATTGCTGGTTTCAGTGTCACATTTTTGAACAGCGCCTGGAACAGGTTGGTGGGAATAGTATTGGCCTGTGCCCCAGTGTCTAGTTTAAACTTTACCTTCTGTGGAGGTGTGCCAATTCCAACCTCTACGTAAGCCTGCTCGTTGCTTTTTCCGTTGTTCTCTATTGAGATGCAGTCTATGTACAGCTCTGTCTGTTCTCCCACAGCGGTGCTCTCCACTGTAATGTTGTCGAAGTACAGTTCTTCCTGCTCTCTGTCAGTGGTGTACTCTTCTGGGTTCTCTCCGACGGCATGTACTGTGCCGCGGTAGTACTTTGTCTGTCCCTGGGAGCTAGACTTGCATACTTTAGCAAAATGATTGAGTTTCTTGCATTTAATGCATTGTTTACCCTTAGCTGGGCAAGTGGCTTTAGCGCCGTGTAGCCCTCCACAATACCTACACGCCCTCGCGGCGGTGCTAACGTTACCCTCCCTTTGTCTGAAGTTAGCGTTAGCTGCTTTGGGTGCGTTCGGTTTGTAAGTCTTTCTGCCTATTGCGTGCACCGTTTCATGTGTGCTGCCCTGGCCCATAAACTTTAGCTGTTGCTTTGCTAGCTCGTGTGAGCGGGCTACATCTATGGCTTTTTCTAGCGTTAGCTCAGCTCCCTGGCTAAGTAGCTTTTCTCTCACTCTGGGTGAGTTGGTGGCAAACACGATGCGGTCCCTGACCATCTCGTCGGCATTTGGGTAGCCACAGTCTTTGACTAGGAGCTTTAGCTCAGTTACAAATTGTTCGAAGGATTCACTCTCTCCCTGCATCTTTTCATGAAATTTATATCTGGCATAAATCGGGTTTGCTTTGGGGGTGATGTACTCAGTGTACTTATCGTAGTACGTTTCTAGCTTCTTGGCTTGTTCTCCGCTGAGTGTCCAAGTGTTGTGCACATCGCGCCCTTTTTCCCCTATCCAGAGCAGGAGGTAGCTGCATTCCTCCTCTTCGTTCTTCCCGCGCAGGGGGCCCTTGAACATTAGCTCCGTTGTTTGTCGAAATCGTCTCCATGCTTCAGGTAAGTTCGCCGATTCCCAGTCCATCCGTGGAGCTGGAACGCCGTACGAATCCATATTGGATATTTAAACTCCGCTACTCTGACACCATGTAATGATCTGTGCCCTCTGGCTATGTTAACTTATAACATTAATAAAGCAAGGACGACTTCTCTCGTGCTGGGTGTTTATTCACCGACCGGATTCCCACTCACGTTGTTACGTACATCACGTGACTTTGTTGTGGCGCTACGGAAAGCCGTAAGGGACATTAGCAAATCAAATATTACTAGCAAATATTACAGGAATGAAATGTTCTACCCCGTGTTTAGTAACCGCGGTGGAAAAGGCAGGCGTAGTCACCGATGGAAAATCCGCCAGCAAGCGCTGAAAAACATCCCCTAATGCTAAAAAGTTAGCGTGTGTTAACGGCCCGGCTCCCCCTGTCTCGCACGGAACAGTGGCGAAAGACACAGCATCAATTAAACGGCGGTTTGCAACATCAACCAGCAGACCGTTAGCACACAGAAAATCCGCGCCGATAATAGGAACAGTAATGGCGGCCACTACAAAGTCCCACTCAAAATGGCGCCCGTGGAAGCAAACAGTCACCAACCTTGTGCCAAACGTCGCAATGGACGAACCGTTAGCTGCACTTAATTGTGGGCCGCCGCCTTCGGCCGACCTGTCTGTCTTACCAGGAGGGAGTAGGCTCTTTTGCGAGCCTGAGTCCACCAGAAACCGTCTTCCTGACATCGTGTCCTTAATGAAGAGCAGCTCACTACGTCCGCCAGCGCCCACAGCTGCTACTGAGCGCTGGCCCTGGAGTTTCCCGCCGCCTCAAACGTGCACGGAGGGACGCAGCGCCTCGCCTTGCCGCCGAACCGCTGGTGGAAGAAACAGAGGCCTCTCCCGCGCCGTCTCCGGGCAGTCACTCCAGCCACCACTGACGGGTCCGCGTCCTCCGACGTCGGCTGCAGAGGCTCCGATGCCACACTCTGCACAGAGAACCGTCTGGTAGCCAGCAGGACCCGATCGGCCTCCTCAGCCAAACCTCGGCAGTCACCAGCGGCCAGACACGGGGAGTTAGCCAAAGCCGCGCGCACAGGAGACGGGAGCTGGCGCAAGAAAACGTGCGGGAAAAGGAACCCACCTTCGTCTGAGCCTAGCAGCGACAGCATATTGTCCATGAGATCCACAGCCGTCCCGTCGCCCAAACCGGATAGGGAAAGGATTCTGTCTGCCCTCTCTGCGGTAGCTAGACTGTACCTCCGGAGCAGAAGATGTTTGAGGGCGACGTATTTATCGTGTTGCGGAGGGGCGCGCAACAGCTGCATGGCCCGGCGTGTGGACTGCTGATCCAGCGCAGCGACGACCAGATAGTATCTGGAGTCGTCCGCGGAGATTCCACGCAGGTGGAACAGCGCCTCGACATGCTGGAACCACGAGGCCGGGTCGCTCTGCCAGAACTATGGGATCTTCACAGCCGCGGCGAGAACGGCCGGCTGAGAGAGTTGGGGCGGCGTGGCCGAAGTGGATTCACACACATCTTCTGCTCCAAACATGTTCAATTCGGGGTCACCAATGTGGCAGGAATGAGGAAAAACACATGAGACCAAGGCGAGTTTGATGTTTATTCCTCAACTCCAAAAACCAACTGCAGCAGGAACAACCCTGCACCGGCCAGCCCGGGAACGTAAACCACGCCCCCAGCTCACAGTCCTGCTGGGTGAGAGGCATAGCCCCTAGTGTCCGCCACAATACCTCGGGTGTGTTGGATACAGACAGTATGAGCTTGATCAGTCCAAAGTCTAGGCATGCTTTTAATCCTAGCACAGGTGGTGCCTGTGTGTCAACAACATAGAACTTCAACACTGACTGGGTGCCTTTGTACTGGCATTTCAGGTCGCATTTACCTTGAATGACGAGCCGCTGACCCCCATAGCCATATAGTGGGTGAGTGGAGGGCTGCAATGCACTCTGTATTCCCAGTCTTCTGAAAGCTTGTGTGGGAATGACATTAGCTGAGGACCCAGTGTCTACTTTAAAACTGACTGTGTTTTTGTTTGGACCTACTTGCATATCAGCGAAAACTTGATCCATATTTTTACTGTCTTTACCTTGTGTCAATGCGTCGATGAACAGTTCTTCATTGTCTGAGCATCTGTCAGACTCATTTTCCTCCACAGTGTGTACGCCTTTTCCTGGTCTGGAGAGACACACTTTAGCGAAATGGTTCCATTTGCTGCAGCTTTTGCATCGCTTGCCTTTTGCTGGGCAGGTTTCGTTTCCACTGTGAGTCTTGTTCCCACAGTATTTGCATCCTTTACTGCGGTTGTTGTCTCTCGCTCTCCATGAGGCATTGCCTGACGCTGCGCGCCATTTTGTGTCGTCCTCGCGCCTTTTCCAATGCTTCTTCTTTGTTGCATTCCAACCGATTGCATGCACAGCCTGTTCGCGCGTGCCCGTGCTGGTGCTAGCAATGGTTTTGAGCTGTGCTTGTGATAGTTCATGAGACCTAGCAACGTCTATTGCTTTTTCCAATGTTAGCTCGGAACCGATGTTCAGTAGTTTCTCTCTCACTCTCGGTGAATGAACTCCAAAAACAATACGGTCTCTGATCTCCTCTTCACTCTCTCTATAATTACAGTCCTTCACAAGCAGTCTCAAATCTGTCACAAACTGTTCGAAAGGCTCGCTAGCTGCCTGTGCCCTTCCATGGAACTTATAGCGTGTGAAGATTACATTTGCTTTGGGTTTTACATACCATTCAAAACGACCATAGTATGTTTCCAGCAACTTTCCTTCCGCTTCTGAGAGCGTCCATGTATTGTAAACGTCCCGTCCATTTTCTCCTACCCAAATCAGTAGGTAGCTGCATTTTTCTTCCTCCGATTTCCTCTTTAAAGGTCCAGAAACCATCAACTCGACGTGCAATTTAAACTTGCGCCATGCTTCGGGCAGATTGCTTGCTTCCCAGTCCATGCGGGGTGCAGGAACTCCAGCGACGTCCATTCTGACTTTTCTGTTTCTTCTTTTTTTTCTCCTTTTCACGCTTTTACTCTGACACCATGTCTGACTTTCCGTCAGTTTGGAGGAATCCGACGACGACTTTATAATTCAGCGTCTTTATTTCAATGGTGACGGTTACAATCATACAGTAGCTAGCTCCACAGTAGTGACTCTCTGAGTGCTAAACATTGACTGACGATTATGTGGCTCCCCTGCGTCCTCATGCGTCAGATGGACCAATGAGCTTGCAGCTAACTTAACAACCAATAGAAGTGCTTGTATCACATCCTTATAGCCAAACGGGCTGTTATATTCTAGAGAATATTACATCCTGTAAAGAGGATTCTACTTTAGCTGTATTGTTGTTGCCACACGGACCCTTTTGTGTGTTACACACGAGTCTTAATAAAACGTTCATGCATCGTACACTCTGCTCTCCGGCTCACCCCCCCTTTTTTTTCTCCACAATTGTATCTGGCCAATTACACCTCGCTCTTTTTGAGCCGTACCGGTCGCTGCTCCACTCCCTTTCTGCCAATCCAGGGGGCACCCCGACCGACCAGATACCCACATTCGACTTCCCAACCGCAGACACGGCCAATTGTGTCTGTAGGGACGCCCGACCAAGCCGGAGGTAAGCGAGTCGACCCGGCTCATCGTTATTAACCCTGGCACAACCTTGTTGTTAACGTAACATGGTGTCAGACGTGCGATGGTGACACCGTGAGGCCATCGGAAGCGCGTGCGCCCAGGGGCGTGAGGGAGCTGGTAAACTGAAGTGCGGGGACGCGCTTCAGTGGGGGGGGGGGGGGGGTTAGTGTAACGACCACGGATGTGTAGACTCGCTAGCCCTTGGTTAACAGGTCGGATCCTTTAGTCAACTGTTTAATTTATATCCCATTTAGACTGGCAGCCCAAATCAGATTTTTGGCAAATCCAGATTGGAATCTGATTTCTTTTATGTAGTCTGAACAGCAAAAGACTCGTCGGAATCTGATCTTTGCAAATCGGATTTAAGCCACATTCGGAGGTGGTTTCATATCCGATTCAAATCAGATTTCTAAGGATGTCTCTCAGTCTGGACGCTCTAGCCCAGGGGTCGGGAACCTTTTTGACTGGGAGAGCCATAAAAGCCAAATATATTTCATTGAGAGCCATATAGTATTTTTAACGTATAATAAATTAAATATGTCTTACTTTTAATGCGACTTCTGGTGCTGCATGGTTTTGCTGATGGCCTTGTAGTCTGGTTCATACGTGGTGAGGTTGAGCTTCATGCAGGCGTTGAGGCTTCCATCAGTTAAACGTGAGCGTAGGTTGGTCTTAATGTTCCTCATATGCGAGAAAGACTGTTCACATGCATATGTAGAGCCAAACATGGTCAATACGGCAATACTCACACGCTGCATTGTGTGGTATGTCACAGGAAGCTCGTTCCAAGTTTTAAGAATCAGCTGGTCTTCAGGTTGAAGATTTTTAATTTCTGTCCACTTGTGTTCCCTCGCCAGCTCTGCTCGCTGTCGCGCAAGACTTTCCAACTCTCCATTAAGTGACTTGAACTTACTCATCCACATGTCTGATGCCTTCAGGTCAGCAACTTCCAGCTCAAAGTCTCCGATAGAGACCCCGGGGATGCATGTCAGGTCGATTTTGTCCACTGCACACTCATGTGGATGAGTGATGAACTTGAAAAGACCAGTGCGCGCACGAAATTCTCCAAAACGTGCTTTGAATGACTGCAGGAGATTGAACGTAAAGCCAGCTAGCTGCTGGAGATCCAGATGTTGAGTGGAGTCACTTGCTAAGCATGCATCTCTAAATTGTTGCAGTCTTTCAAAGTGCAGAAGACGACCTGTTTCAATGTCCCTGAGAAAGACTTCCAGCTTACTTTCAAATGCAAACACTGCTTGTTGAAGGGATGAGATTGTATTTCCAATACCTTGCATTTTCACATTGAGCTGGTTCAGATGGCCAGTTATGTCCACGAGATAGTGAAACTGCAGGAGCCAGTCAGTGTTATCTAGCTCAGGATGCTTGACGCCTTTCATTTCAAGAAAAGTCCGGATTTCACTCAGGCAAGCTGCAAAACGGCTGAGCACCTTCCCCCTTGACAACCAACGCACGTTGCTGTGTAAAAGCAGACCGGGATAATGATTCCCAACTTCTTCTAACAGAGCTTTAAACTGGCGATCATTTAAAGCTCGGGCAACAATAAAGTTGACCACTCGAATGACCAGCGACATCACCTCACCAAGCTCCTGGCCACACGTCTGAGCGCAAAGCGCCTCCTGGTGCAGGATGCAATGAAAACTTAGGATGGCTCTCTTTTCATGTTCACGGAGAAGCGCTACAAATCCTTTGTTCTTCCCCAACATACAGGGTGCACCATCAGTACAGACAGAAATAAGTTTATCCATCGGTAGTTTTTTTTCTTTAGCAAACTCCATGAAAGACATGAATAAATCCTCTCCTCTTGTTGTCCCTTTCATTGGCAAAACAGCCAAGCTTTCCTCACGCAGTGTGTCACCTGCAGCATACCTGGCAATGATACTGCACTGAGATAGATGGCTAACGTCTGTTGACTCATCTAACGCGAGAGAAGAGTATGTCCCGGCGTTTATGTCCTTAATTTGTGTTTCCTCGACTTGATTTGCCATCATGATGCTACGATCGTGCACAGTTCTTGCTGACAGGGGCATGTCTTTTATTCGTTTGATTATCTTGTCTTTATTTGGGAAGTCATCAAACAGTTCATTGGCCACATCAAGCATGAATGTTTTGGCATACTCGCCATCTGTGAATGACTTTCCATTCCTTACTATTGCCAAAGCCCCCGCAAAGCTAGCGGAATTCCCGTCACCTTGCTTGGGCCACACACGTAGTTGCTGCTGACTCGTCTGCACTCTCCGCTGTAGCTCCTCGCGTGCCCTTTTCCTGCTGTCCCCCGCTGGATATTTCGATGCAAATGAAGCATGGTGCGTATCGAAGTGCCGCTTTACATTTGACCGTTTCATCGATGCAATTTTATCATTGCATATTAGACATACCGCAGATCCTGCTCTCTCCACAAATGCAAATTCCTCTGTCCACGCAGCCTGGAATGCACGGTAATCATCGTCTTTTTTTCTTTTCGCCATCTTTTCCGTTACAAGGGTTGAAGCGGATAAACTAGTTGGCTATCTGATAAAATTGATTTCTTCACCTTTACAATGACCCGGACATGCTCGCGAGCCATTGGTTCCCGACCCGACCCACGGGTGACCCGTGACCCGTGAAATTTATCTTCAAAACTAATTTCTGTTTACTTTAAAATGACACAGTATTATTAAGAAATATCACAAGTATTTTAAAATCAGTTCCAAACTGATTTTTTTGAGAAAAAAAAATTTTTTCAACTCAAAATTGTCTGGGAGCCATATGCCGTCACCGGAAGAGCCATATATGGCTCGCGAGCCATAGGTTCCCGACCGCTGCTCTAGCCCCTCAAATCGGATTTCAAATTGACCGTTACGTCACTCGCACGCGACACAACACAGCGCCACACAGCACAACACAACACGTCAGATTCTGAGCGCGGAAGTTCAAACCCACATGCAACGAGAAGGAAGACGACCTAAAAATGGTGAACAATAGTCCCTGGACAGACGAAGAAAACCCCTCCTAGAATAGAATAGAAAGTTTATTTCGCCATATGTATAACCAGTGCGAGTACAGGTACATTGGGATTCTTGTTATCGTTCTTCCTTTCAGTGTCTTTATCTGTTCTAATCAATTCTTTGTTTCAGTTCCTAGGTTCACAACTAAACAGTTCATGTTTATGTGAATATGACCGTAATATAGGCGGTGCTAATATTAATATTCAAGTAATATTCACATTGTTTTAAAGTCACGAATGATGCTTTGCAGGTGATAAGCCGCTGGAAGTCTTAAGTACTGGTTTCGCAGTGCAGACAAAGCAGTACAAACTTCATGCACACAGTCGCTTTCCACATCCCAACGAGATGTGCAACGGTTCGGTATCGTGACCCGGTGGCTAGCCAATACAGGGCAATTGCGACCCGCTTCTCCACACTTATTGCCCGCCTAAGCTGCGCGTCTTGTCGTACGAGACTGGTTCGTAGGCGCTCACAAATCATATCAAATGTTCCCCGGCGCATTCTGAAGTTGGCAAGCCACTTGTCATCGTCAAATGTCCCGAGGACTACATTTTCCCACCAGTCAACACTTTTCGGGTTGAACCACACCTCGCGCTGCCTGCCGTGACTGCAGCGCGTAATATTCTGGTGCGACGGAGGAGTTCTGCACCGCGACTTGACAGTGCCTGAAGGGCGAGATGACATATCTCCATGATGTTTTGTTGTGTTTCTGCACAGAAGTCTCCAGCATATTACGTCACAACAAACGTGTAACGTACCCACGCCTACGTCGTTACCACAGCAACCAATGCAGATCAGTCGACGATGTGGCTGCAGTCTGAACAAAGCCAAATCCGATCTGATCATTTGCAAATAACAGTATGGACAGTCAGTCCTAAAGATCAGATTTGAGAAACAAATCGGATTTGCCTGCAGTCTAAACGGACATTTATTCGCCCGTGGTGTGGGACAGCTGGGTTCACGTCCCGGCTGCGGCAGTTCCCGGTGTCAAAAGAAAAAGAAAAAGAACAGTAAAGACAAACTATTCACAATTGTTCAATGTAACACCTTCTTGTACTTTTTTAATGCCAAAATTGAAAATATTCATCAGCAACTGACCTCATCAAACAATACCGCATACAGTTAATCTTATTCACCCTTCTATGTTCCCCTCTCTTCTTCGCTATCTAGTTTTTAACTCCCAACTGTTACTGAAATATTTGGTCTTATTCGCAAATCCAAATCATCTACCTGTCAGCTTAAAAGCCTGTCTACCTTCTCTAGCCCCTTTAATAACTGATATCATACATTCCTCCCTTACCTCTGGCCTTGTTCCCCCATCTCTCAAAACAGCTGCAATAACTCAAATACTCAAGAAACCTGGTGCAGACCCCAACAATTTGAATAATTTTCGCCCTATCTCAAATTTACAATTTCTTTCTAAAACACTTGAAAGAACAGTCACATCTCAGGTACACGCTCACTTGATGCACAACAACCTGTTTGAACAATTCCATCTGGTTTTCGCTCCATGCACAGTACGAAGACAGCCTTGGTGAAAATCACTAATGATCTGTTGATGGCAGCTCACTGTGGGCTCTTAACTATACTTTTCCTTCTCGACCTGAGTGCAGCCTTTGACACCATCTCACATAACATCCTCCTAGAGAGATTAGCTTCCACTGGAATAACTGGCACCCCCCTTGACTGGTTTAGATCATCAGTTTAGATCATTAGTTTATCCAACTTAAAAGTTTGAGATCGCAGTCCTTTCCTGTTACTACCGGTGTTCCCCAGGGCTCTGTGTTGGGACCCCTCCTATTTATTATTTACTTATTACCTCTTGGACACATTTTCAGGAAATTTGGCATTCAATTTCACTGCTATACGGATGACACCCAGCTTTATCTATCCACCAAGCCTACCTCCACTTTTTCACCCACTTCCCTTTCTGGCTGCTTACTAGAAATTAAATCCTGGTTTTCATACCACTTCCTCAAACTTAATAGTGATAAAATCGAGGTCCTCCTAGTGGGTACTAAATCTACTTTGGCTAAACCTGATAGTTTTTCTCTAACTATTGACAATTCTATAGTTCCTCCATCACCTCAGGTTAAGAGTCTTGGTGTCATCTTGGACAGCACATTATCTTTTGAAGCTCACATCAACAATGTTACTCAGTCTGCATACCTCCACCTACGCAATGTTAATCGTCTTCGCCCGTCACTTACAGCTAACAGCACTACCATACTTATTCACAGCCTGGTTACATCCTGTATTGACTACTGCAATTCTATCCTCTTTGGTCTCCCCCTTAAGTGTCTTCATAAACTTCAATTGGTCCAGAATTCAGCTGCCCGTACCATTACCAGAACTCCTTCCATAGATCATATCACTCCTGTTTTTCAGCTAGTCAATTGACTGCCTGTTAAATACCGTATTGACTTCAAGATCCTGCTTTTCACCTTTAAGTCCCTTAATAACCTACCTCTCTTCATTTCATTCTGAAATCCTACATATCCACACACCATTCTGGAACCTCAGATCCACTTCTGCTCCCCAACTCACTACACCATCAGCCCGCCTGACTACCATGGGGTCTAGAACCTTCAGTCATGCTGTGCCCCCCCCCCCCCCGCCTATGGAATTCTCCCCCACAAGACATTCACTGACTCTCAACCTTCAAACCCCATCTCAAAACGTACCTTTTCAAACTGGCATATTCAGTCCACGCTTCATTGGGTTTTGTGCTGATGATGATTTTATACTTATCTGTTCTATTAACTTTTTATTTTCTTCCCTGTTTTGTTTTGATTTTAAGCTGTCTGATACAGCGCTGCTGCTTCTTTTTTTTAACTGTGTTCTGTAAGGTGTCCTTGAATGCTCTGAAAGGCGCCCACAAATACAATGTATTATTATTATTATATTATTATTAAACCTGATAATGCGAAACGACATCAGAACATAAGGAACGGAATATAGACAGAGGAGCAGTGGCGCCACAGCTAGCACCCCAGTTAGCCCCGCCAGGCAAGTTCGACTTCACTAATGCCAATGAATGGCCGAAATGGATGAAGTGTTTTGAACGCTACAGAATAGCGTCAGGATTGGACAAGCAATCAGAAGAATTTCATGTGAATGCTTTTTATGTATGCGGCTGGTGATGACGCCAAAGATATCTGAAATGTGTTACCTTTGAAAGACGGACAGAAAAAGTCATACAAATTAGTCACGGAAGCTATCAGTGCACACTGCGTTAGCAAGAGGAACGTCATCTTTGAAAGGGCACGTTTCAAGAGCCGGGTGAAAGTGTAGAGTCTTTCATAACAGTGGTGCACACATTTGCTGAACATTGTGAATTCGGAGCTCTGAGAGAACAGTTAATAAGGGACCAAATTGTAGTTGGCATAAAAGATGCTAAGCTATCTGAAAACTTACAGTTGAATGCAGATTTGACATTAGAAAAAGCTATGATGAGAGTGAGACAGAGTGCAGCAATGAAAAAGCAACAGCTATTGCTACGAGGGACAGAGCAACTGACCGGACACGTTGAAGTGATACACAAAAAGAACAACAGGGGGCAGAAGGGGACGACAGATAAAATGGATACCCAGTCATCTGGATGTGGCAGATGTGGAATTGTGAGGAAACACTTCTGGAAAGACTGTCCTGCTCGTGATGCCGAGCTTTTTTGTGATGCCACAAAAAAGGACACTTTGTTAAGAAATATAAGTCAACTGGTGGTGTCCATGCATTACACAGGCACAGATAGAGAGCAAAGGTGAGGAGGACTTTGCTTTCTTAGGAGAAATGTGCTCAGAGGAAACTGGGGAGTGGATTGAATTGTTGCAGTTGAATGGGGAAGAGACTGTTTTCAAACTGGACACTGGGGTAGCAGTCACAGCAATTCCAAGCAGCACGTTCTCCATCAAAAAGCATGGGACACTGCAACTGCCACGTAAAGTGCTGTATGGACCAGGAAATCACAGACTGGAAGTAAAAGGATGCTTTAAAGGTAAACTGAGCATTGACAAGGAGAACAAAAAGAAAACAACTGAACAATATGTTTATGTTGTTGTTAGACTGTCTAAGCCCCTACTAGGTCTCCCTGCAATAGAAGCTCTCGCATTAATATGGCGTCTTCACACAGTCCAAGCCCAGCAGGAGGATGTAAAAGCCCAGTACCCCACGGTATTTTCTGGCTTAGGGAAATTAAAGGAGCCCTACACAATTGAGTTGAAGCCAGACACTCTCCCATATGCTCTGTCAACTCCACATTGCATCCCCCTGCCACTGTGTGACGAGGTGTGAGCAGAGCTGAACTGTATGGAAGACATGGGGGTGATTTCTAAAATGACACAACCCACACCATGGTGTGCTGGCATGGTCATGGTGCCCAAGGCTTAGGGGAAAATATGACTGAGTAGACCTAACACACTTGAACAAGTGGGTGCGGAGAGAGAGACACATCCTCCCAGCAGTAGACTTTGTACTAGCCATGCTGGCAGGAGTGAAGGTGTTCACGAAGCTGGATGCCACCTCTCGCTTCTGGCAAATCCCAATGTCAGAGGAGAGCTCACTCCTGGTGACATTCATCACCCCATTTGGGTGATATGCATTCAATCGCCTACCACTTGGGATCTCATCAGCCCCTGAGCATTTCCAGTGTTACATGTTACAGATGCTGGAGGGGTGTGCAGGAGTAGTGTGTCATGCTGATTACATATTAGTGTATGGAGAAAACATGCAGCAACATAAAGAGAGACTACATCAAGTGCTGAAGAGGCTGGAAGAAGAAGGACTGACACTGAATAACAAAAAATGTGGGTTCACCAAGGACAGCATCATGTTCGTGGGTCACAGGATCACAGCAGACGGTGTGACACTGGATCCAGGCAAGGTCAGAGCTATCATGGAGATGCCTGAACCTACCGGGGTGGAAGGTGTGAGGGGAGTGATGGGGATGGCCAACTATCTGGGCAAGTTTTTACCCCACCTTGCATCATACACACACCCGATCAAAGACCCGCTCAGTGAGAAACATGAATGGTGCTGGGGGACACCACAGAAAGAGGCATTTCAGAGACTGAAAAGTGAACTGAGTTCCCCATGCGTGTTGGCTCCATACTTACCAACTGCAGAGATGTGTGTATCTGCTGATGCCTCGTCGTTTGGCCTTGGGGGTGTCCTGAACCAACAACAGACAGATGGAACATGGAAGCTGACTCTGTTCATCTCAAGAGGCCTGTCCGAGGCTGAAAAATATTACGCAGAGATCGAGAAGAAGGCTTTGGCAGCTATGTGGGCTTCTGAACGGCTGTCGTCCTATCTTCTGGGACTTAAATTCAAATTAGAGACTGATCACAAGCCACTAGTGCCACTGCTGAGTACCAAGGCACTAGATGAGCCCCCCCCCCGCCCCTGAGAGTACTGAGATTCCAGCTGCGGCTGATGAGGTTAACGTTTGACATCATGCATGTACCTGGTAAATACTTGATAACAGCAGATGCATTAACAAGAGCCCCTGTGAAACATACGTTCACACAAGCAGAAAAAAACAACGAGACAGATGTCAAAGTGTTCATGGACGCAGTCATCCAAAGCGTTCCTGCTACAGAAGCAAGATTGAAAGTAATTCAAGAGAATCAGAAAGCTGACCCCGTCTGTGCAAAGCTAATCAAGTACTGCGAGACTGAGTGGCCTGAGAAACATGTGCTCCCACCAGAGCTGGGGCCATAATGGCCTGAAAGAGAAAACTTTACCTTGGCTGGAGAGTTGCTTCTCAGAGGACTGAGAATCGTGATTCCCTGCTGCATGAGACAAGAAATTCTCCACAACCTCCACAGTATTCACCAAGGTATTGTGAAGTGCAGGGCAAGGCCTGGCAATGTGTCTGGTAGACAGGACTGTCTGTACACATCAGTCAGATGGTGGAGAACTGCAGCTCATGTTCACAGCACAAGGCAGAGCATAGGGACCCCTTGATGACCACTCCAGTGCAAGAGAGACCCTGGAAATGGGTGGGTACAGACTTATTCTTCTGGGAGGAAAATACTTACCTTCTCATAGTGAATTATTTTTCACGCTGCATTGAGGTAGCCCACCTCAAGGTAGCTTCTGCCAACACTGTCATTACTGCTCTGAAGGAAGCGTTCAGCCACCATGGAATATCACCGGCTGCAATAGAGCTGTGCACTCTTCAAAGATTTCACCACAGAGTATGGTTTTACACATGTTACCAGCAGCCCAAGCCCAAGATATCCACAGGCGCACGGGGAGGTGGAGCATGCAGTGGCTACTGTAAAAAGACTGTGGAAAGGAGGAAGTGAGAAAACAAAGGCTTTGATGTCATACTGCGCCACACCTCTGGAAAGTGGTTATTCCCCTGCACAACTCCTCATGGGGAGACAGATACGCACCAACATACCACAGCTTCCGAACATCCGAGGATTCAGGAAGTCTGAGAAGCAGGCAAAAAATAACCAACAACGCCACTACAACCTGCGTCACAGAGCTCATCCTTTACCACCCCGCTACAGTTGGGCCAAAATGTGTGGCTCCCGAGAGAGAAGAAACAAGGGGCTGTCATTTCACATTTGACAACACTCAGGTCCTACATTATACACACAGATGAAGGACAGGTCAGGAGAAACATATGTGCACAGTACACCATCCACAACCTGAGACACCACCTGATACACCTGACACAACTCCAGAGCCAGGTAACACTTACACAAACGCTCATATTACCAGAGACACAAACAATCACAACATACTGATGCAACCAACACACCAACACCATATGTGAGAAGGTCAGGCCGAGTTTCACGCCCTCCAGTGCATCTGGATTTGTAAATATATATTGTATAAATGTTCTGTAAAGATTTTACATGTCAGAAGGGTTCTTACTAAAAGGGGGAGGTGTCCTGTAAAGAGGATTCTAGTTGAGCTGTGTTGTTCTTGCCATACAGACCCTTCTGCGTGTTACACATGAGTCTTAATAAAACGTTCCTGCATTGTACACTCTGCTCCCTGGCTCATCATTGTTAACCCTGGCACAGCCTTGTTGTTAACACAACACAGGGTACAGTCATTCTTAGGGCTTTATCATTCATGCAAATGATCCACACTGAGAGGCGTTTTTACACAGATCACACAGTAATGGAGTAATGAAGACTCGTCTTTACGCTGGCTTTGTTTTTTTACACTGAACCAAACAAAGGTGGCATAATCGTGCCCCAGTGTGTGATTTTACAAAGCATGCCAGTGTTCCGGAAGTAGAGGCATCACGGCGTGTAACACAACAGCAACAGCTATCCCTTTTACACGGATGTCAATTCAGCTTTTCACTACCTCCACTGCTAGCTAAATGCTGGAACAACAATGACCCCCCATTCCGTCTTCGTACCTTTTTACACAAGACAGTGAGGTGGCTTAATGGCATAATGTTCCTGCCTTGAATAGGCTGTGTAAAAAAACCCCCAATTCTTAGGTCTTGATCATTCATGCAAACAATCCACACTGAGAGGCTTATTTAGACTGGACAATTGTTGCTGAGATCTGATGAAGCTGCCGGCCATTGTTAGTAAGTACCACTAAATGAATGGCCTATTGTTTAAACCTGGAGTGGAGTGTGGGGTTCGAGGACCCACTTCATGCAAGGTAAACGTAATAAAATGCAGGATGGAGTGCACTGCATACCCTTGTGAATGGCGAGTAGAGGAGCAATAGCGCTTTGGTGCCAAACAGTGATGAGCAGAGTCCAGGGTAACACGATCAACACAATGGCTAGAATATCTCTTCTCTTCGGCATCTCCAGGATTGTTTATGTGTGGCTAGGCATCACCTGTTCAAGGAGAAGAAAATCACAGTCAGATGATGCCGAATTTCCCCTGAATTACACAAATTATAGAAATGTCAGGAAAATTTATTTCATCAAGGTTAATTTAGGATTAACTTTAAAGCTGCAATCCACAATTGATGCACACAGTTTCTCTCCGCCCCACTTCTGCTGTTGTTTTTGGTCAGGCTTTGAGAATGCTTTTCACTTAAGTACTTGCAAATAGGAAAACCAGCCAGTTGCATCATTTTCAATTTGTTGAGGCTTTCCATTGTCTCTACTTCTCAAGCAAAATTCAGTGGTGAGCGGATGGAGGAATACGTCACTTTTCTTGTCGCCAGTAGAGTGCTTGTGTTGTCACAGCACTCCCTATAGCTCTGGTGGTGATGCCATTTTGAAATGGACCTTTAAGAACCATCACCAAACATCCAAAATGTGGAAACTGGGAGATAAAGGTGCAAAACAGGAAATGCTTGCTGTCACATAACTGCTTTTGAAAAAAAAACGTATATCATTTTGTTAAGGTTTTCTTTGGGGTTCTGCTTGAAATTAAACTAAAAATTAAACTTTGTTTTACATTGCTTTTATGTTTTCATAACAAAATGGTTTCATCTGACAGCACAAGGAACCACTTCTAAATGAACCTTTCTAGATGGATGCTACATCACATTCTATGCATCCTGTAGTTAATGATTCTGTCTTATATTTTGAACTGAATTAAACATGGAGGAAAATCCCCATTCTCTAAAATTGGCTCCACCGTCCATCAGTAGATCAGTTGACTAATGTCAGGCTGTAAAGGAAAGACATTCATTTAACACAAATCAGCTTGATTAAACATAGGGGTAACACATTTATAATGTAAGCATGGTGTCTGGTGTATTCATTCCAACTTTACACATGAGAGAACTAGCGCATCATGTTGCCAATAGGAGTCCTGCTCCCACCGTTAGCCTGAGGAAAGTGGCAGTAGTTTGGTTTTAAGATAATTGCACATGTCAGTTGTGTTTATTGAACCCTCTGTATAAATGTCCTAATTATGCACAAGCTGTCAGGCAAAAGGGCTTAATTTCCGAGTGTGAATGCGTCAGATGAAACCCTAAGCATCATAAATGTTTTCCTCTTATAAAGAAATGGGTCATGAAGCATTTAAAAGCAGTTTCTTTTTCTACCTCAGTGGAGAGCCAGTGCTGAGGGAAGTGCTCGGTGAAAATGGTCATTGTGCCTGGTTATTCAGGCTTGCATAGAAACACAATATGCTGCATTAAAAGGGACACTTCCCTCAGCCAGTCATCCCCATTTATGAATCAATATGATGGGAATGTCATTGATAATCCTTTGAAAACATTGCTTTATGTTGCATTTTTGCTTGGAGGGATAATGAACAGCAGAATACACTATCACTCTTATTGCTTGATGAATGCTTAACATCACCTTCCCTTTCAAGATAACCATTTATAAATTAAAACATCGAGTGAACATTATTGAAAAGTTTGAGCAATGAATGCAAAATGAGCCCATTAACTGAAAACCGCCAGTTGTTTGAGTGCCAGTTTACATTTGCAGGGGAAGGAAATTTAGGTTTGCTTAAACCTGATTTTCCTTTTCCACCTACAGCTTCAACCAGGTCCGGATTAACACAGAGTGGGGCCCCAGGTGACCACACCTGAAGTCCCCCCCTTCTCCACTTTACAAATAAAAAGTAAAATTTACTAAGGATATAAAGACCATAGATTTACATGAACTATAGCTAAAGTACAGGCTCAGCACTCATATTACAGAAAAATGTAAGACCCAACCAAGAAACCTTACACCAAAAATAGACATGGGCCGACAAATGCCATACCAGCCCTTACACTGATGCTCAAATCTGAATGCAACTCACATTCTAATGCAACACACCATGCTTAATATTATCCATTATCCAAACTGCTTATCCTGCTCTCAGGGTCGTGGGGATGCTGGAGCCTATCCCAGCAGTCATTGGGCAGCAGGCGGGGAGACACCCTGTACAGACTGCCAGGCCATCACAGGGTAAAGCTTAATATTATTTAAATCATAAATGGCATGTATGAAGCCTATATGGAAAAGCATTACAGAGTATGTCTAAAAAAAAATCATCACACCCATACACCAAATTAGGCAAGCCCAATGACGACTGTCGCAAGCCACCATTTCAACAGCTAAATGATCACAGAGCGCCGGGTAAACTGACAAGGAGGTATAGGAAATAGCACATTGAGACAATGTATTGCAACGTAGGCTATTAGAAATTAGGATTTTGCTGTTCTGTTGTTTTCAGACACAGGAATTAAAGGAATGGAAATAGAATAGTGATTTGCTTTACATGTCAAAATCCATAAACGAGAAGGCATTTTTCATTTTCCTGGTCATACTAAACGGCAGACTTGATTTTTCTTCTGGCCTTTGTAACCATAAAATTATTTATTCTACTTATTCTACACAGGAGGGTGGATTAGTAATATGATTTTAGAACATATTTTCTATCAGCAATAACGTTTACAACTATTATCTAAACGAAATGGAAATAATCTGTCTGCTTGTTTGTCCAGTGGCGACGGGACCAACAGCGCCACCCTGCTATTGTAACCCACATTGTGGTTGGAGGGGGGATTACATCCGAATGGCCACGGCACTAGTTAATGAAATAAACAGCGTCTCTCTCCCCGCCGTCCTCCACGGTGCTGACAGACACACGCCAAGCGGAAGCCGCTGTTGAAAATGTGCCAAATACTTTAAAATATATTTTAAATATTTTAAAAGTCTAGTTGTGTCTTAATCATTTACTGCCCCCTCCCTCCCCCAGCACGGCAAATTGGCTGGCAGTCACCCGATGCCCATACATCAACATCAGTAAAAACAACACAAACAAAAATTTGTTTATCTTGGCAACAACAGCTCAGCGAATATATGACAGAAAATAAATATTTCCTTTCAGTAATTCATATATTGTGGGAGTGCAGGAATGAGGAGACGGAGATCGAGTCGAGTCAATTCCGTTTACTCGCCACACAAAACGACATCGATGCAGCACAATCTCTCGTGGCAGCCAGCTAACCGCTAGGCTGCTGCAAACATGGCTCCCCCGGACACTCTAAGCAGTGCCTACGTCAGCACTCTGAATGTCCGCCTTAAAGGAGCAGCAGCCCCTGGTGAATCTACCCTCATTTGTGTATCATGTGGAGTTAGAAAACAACGAGACAGGAGACGTGAGAGTAGACGTAGTCGAGGTAGTTTACTAGCTCCAACTTTACATGTCATATATTCGACAACGACACTGAACTCTCTGGACCGGAAGCGGAAGTGCATTCTCTCTTAGGTGAATGTCTCTAGTTATATAGATGTGGGTCACCACACAGGCCCCCCCAGAATTCACCTACACAAAACAATGCAAAACAGCAAAAGCGCAACTCATGAACATAAAAATAGACTCTACAACAGAACAGTCAATGACATAGTGCAAAGTCACGGGGAAAACAAGTGACGAGCCGGGGGGTGGACCCTGCGGCCATAACGGCTGCGCTTCACAGGAGGGGAAACAGATGGGGCCGAAACCCGGGCTATAGGCGGGGCCGAAGCAGGAACAGAGGCAGGTGCCGGGGCCGACCTAGGAGGGCGTCCCCGCCGCGGGGGTAGGGCCAATTGCATTGGCTCCCCAATGTCCAAGTGAGCAGGCTTGAGACGGTCTATAGCGACCCGCTCCGGCCTGCCCCCCATGTCCACCACAAAGTTCTTATCCCCCGCCTCCAGGACGCGGAAGGGCCCGTCGTATGGGGGCTGCAGCGGGGACCGATGGCTGTCGTGCCTAATGAAGACGTACCTCGCCGATGGCAGATCCTTGGGGACGTAGGACCGGGGGAGGCAGTGTTGAGACATCGGAACGGGAGCGAAGGCACCGGCAGCGCTCCGGGACGCACTGAGGTGAGAGGCGGCCGACCAGGGAGTCGTAGCATCCGGAAGAAACTCCCCCGGAACTCGCAGGGGCTGGCCATACACCAGCTCAGCGGAGGAGGTCTGGAGGTCTTCCTTCGGGGCCGAACGCAGGCCGAGCATGACCCATGGGAGCCGGTCCATCCAGTCGCAGCCAGTGAGGCTTGCCCGCAGAGCGGCTTTCATGTCCCGATGGAACCGCTCACAAAGTCCGTTGCTCTGCGGGTTGTACGCCGTAGTGCGGTGGATCTTCATCCCCAGGTGCTCAGCGACCGCCGTCCAGAGCTCCGAGGTAAACTGGGAGCCCCGGTCGCTCGTGATGTCACCCGGTGTGCCGAAACGGGCCACCCAGCAGCCGATGAACGCCCGTGCTACCTCTGCTGCCGTCGTGGAGGACAAGGGAATAGCCTCTGGCCACCTGGTGGCCCTGTCCACAATAGTGAGGAGGAACGTATAACCACGGGAGGGGGGCAGGGGACCCACCAGGTCAACATTGACGTGGTCAAACCGCCTCTCTGGAACCACAAACGGCGCCAAAGGGGCCTTGGTATGGCGGTGCACCTTGGCGCGTTGGCACGCCACACAAGAGCCGGCCCAGGCTCTAACATCCTTACGGAGCCCAGGCCAAACAAACTTGACGCTCACCAATTTGGTCGAGGCCTTCACTCCCGGGTGGGAAAGGCCGTGGACGGTGTCGAAAACTCGGCGCCGCCAGGAAGTAGGCACCAGGGGGCGCGGTTGACCGGTGGAGATGTCACAGAGGAGGGTGGTGTTGGCCGCGTCGAACGTCACGTCCTCCAGCCGTAGCGCCGTAGGGGTCGACCGGTAGTCTTGAACGGTCGCGTCCTTGGCTTGGTCCGCTGCCATAGCGGCGTAGTCGAGTCCCAAGTGAACGGCGTTAACAACCGCCCGTGAAAGGCAGTCGGCGACGGAGTTATCCTTGCCCGACACGTGTTGTATGTCCGTGGTAAACTCGGAAACCGCCGCGAGATGACGCTGCTGACGCCCAGACCACGGTTCTGAGGTTTTGGCCATACAGAACGTCAGCGGTTTGTGGTCCACGAAAGCGGTGAACTGTCGGCCCTCCAATAGGAACCTAAAGTGTCTGGTTGCGAGGAAGAGACCCAGTAGTTCCCTATCAAAGGTGCTGTATTTGCGCTCGCTCTCACGGAGTTGTTTACTGAAGAACGCCAACGGCTGCCAGCCCCCCCCCACCCACTGCTCACACACGGCCCCCACGGCGTAGTCGGAGGCATCCGTTGTAAGGGCTATGGGGGCGGCAGGCGACGGGTGAGCTAGCAGCGCAGCGTTGGCCAGCGCGGTCTTGGCGGCCACAAAAGCCTCGTCCATCCCCGAAGACCAGTGCAGCTCGTCCTTAGACTTCTTACCCCGCAGGGCCTCATACAGGGGACGCATGATGTGGGCGGCACGGGGCAGGAAACGGGTATAAAAGTTCACCATGCCCAGGAATTCCTGCAGCGACTGTACAGTGCGGGGGCGGGGGAACATGGTGACAGCCTCAACCCTGGCAGGGAGGGGAACGTCCCCCTGTGGAGTGATGTGGTGCCCGAGGAAGGTGATGGACGACTCCCCGAACTGACACTTAGCTGGGTTGATGATGAGGCCGTGTTCATTGAGCCTGTCAAACAGCTGTCTGAGGTGCGTCATGTGTTCCTCCGCCGACGCGCTGGCCACGAGGATGTCGTCTAAGTACACAAACAAAAATGGCATGTCACGGAGCACAGAATCCATAAGGCGCTGAAACGTCTGCGCCGCCCCTTTAAGGCCGAAAGGCATACGTAAAAACTCAAAGAGCCCAAAGGGTGTGATGACAGCCGTTTTTGGGACATCCAGTGGGTGGACCGGCACTTGGTGATACCCCCGCACTAAGTCGATTTTGGAATAGATGGCAGCGCCCGCCAGGTGGGTAGAGAAATCTTGTATGTGCGGTATGGGGTACCGGTCGGGGGTCGTGGCATTGTTTAGGCGACGGTAGTCCCCGCACGGGCGCCAACCCCCGTCGGCCTTAGTAACCATGTGAAGAGGGGAAGCCCACGGGCTGTCAGAACGGCGGACAATGCCGAGGCGCTCCATAGTCGAAAACTCCTCCCTGGCTATTGCGAGCTTGGCCGAGTCGAGGCGTCGGGCCCGGGCGTAAACTGGGGGCCCCACTGTGGTGATATGATGTTCCACGCCGTGCTTGGCCACCGCCGAGGAGAAGGTGGGTGTGGTCAGCTCGGGGAAATTTGCGAGCAGGCGTTGGTATGGATCCCCGGTGGAGAGTGTGTTAGCGAGGCACAGCGCTCCAGCGCCCCCAAGCGTGCAGGGGTATGACGCAAAAGAGACGGCATCAATCACGCGACAGTTTTTAACATCCACCAGCAGGTTGAAAGCACAGAGGAAATCCGCACCTAGGAGCGGGGTGGATACAGCAGCCATCACAAAGTCCCAGCCGAAACGTCGGCCGCCAAAACACACGTCCACATGTCTGATACCGTACGTCCGAATGGACGTGCCGTTGGCGGCGTCCATCTGGGGGCCGTGACTGTCGGTCATCGTGTCCACAGCTTGTGCTGGTAGTATGCTGCGTTGAGCGCCAGAGTCAACCAGCAGCCGCCGGCCCGACAAGGAGTCTCTGATGAACAACAGCTTGCAGTCACGGCCGGCGCCCATAGCCGTTAACAAGCGCCGGCCTTGGCGTTTCCCTGAACCCTGTAACTGCAGGGTTTGCGACACCGTTTTGCTTTTGCCCCAAACCTGGCATGGTAATAACAGAGCCCGTCGTCAGGTTGGCGGCGGGCTGTCACCGCAGCCGCGGTGTCCATATAGTCGTACACAGGTGGTGGTGGGGCGGTCTGGTAGGGTAGCAGGGCATGCACAAACTGTTGCCGGTTGGCCAGGAAAACCCTGTCTGCTTCAGCAGCCAGAGAACGGTAGTCCTTGGAGGCGGCGAGAGGAGAACTGGCCAGTGCTGTGCGTACAGGTGCGGGGAGCTGCCTCAGAAAAATGTGTGTGAAAAGAAAGGCCGGATCAGCCGATCCCAGCACAGACAGCATTTTTTCCATTAAATCAGACGGTTTGCCGTCGCCGAGGCCATTCGGGGACAGTAAACGGTCTGCCTTCTCCAGCTCCGACAGTTCAAATAGCTTCAGGAGGAATGTCTTTATAGCATCGTACTTGCCAGCAGCTGGCGGAGCTTCCAACAGTGTCATTGCTCGCGCCGTTGTCGATGCGTCTAACGCCGCCACTACGTGGAAGTACTGCGTTGCATCCTGCGTTATCCCTCTCAGCTGGAACTGGGCTTCCACATGTTGAAACCACGGCCGTGGATTATGCTGCCAAAAGTCGGGTAGCTTCACAGTAGCGGTGTAAATGCTAGCGTTAGCAATAGCCATGTTGTTAGCACCGGCGTCGTCGTTGTCAAACATACTCGTATTAGTTGTTCGATCACGTCGGGGTCACCAATGTGGAGTTAGAAAACAACGAGACAGGAGACGTGAGAGTAGACGTAGTCGAGGTAGTTTACTAGCTCCAACTTTACATGTCATATATTCGACAACGACACTGAACTCTCTGGACCGGAAGCGGAAGTGCATTCTCTCTTAGGTGAATGTCTCTAGTTATATAGATGTGGGTCACCACAATCACCACAATATAACTGCTATATGTGACTATTCTCGCTATTTTACCCATTTGAAATGTGATGATGATGTAGCGATTCTGCTGGACAGACAATCAATATTACAGTAGAACAGCTTTCCAATACAGTTGGATGTAGGAGACAGAAAAAATTTGAACTATTACAATTTACCATTTTCGAGGACTACAACTAAGGTATAGGAACGTTGTCGCTCGTGTGCCGTCAGCTCACCAGTAAATAGTCCATACCCTTGTAAAAATGGCATCCCTGGACCAGAGCCAACACAGGCAGTCTAATGTATTACAAACTTAATTGAAATGTATCGTAACACTATTCTACAGTAATACAGATTCTGTTCAACAGAAGCATGGGCATTTAGCACCATCTTTCAATCTTTTTCCTGCTGGAGTTGTTTCAAACACATACATGTTTGCCACTGCACCAGCGTTTGTCCCACCAGAGGCATGGCCGTGGATACCTGTACTTGAGAAAACAATGATTTATGAGAAATTCATGCTCAATGACAAAATGCTTCAGAGCCTCACCCACAGTTATAACTGGATCATGGCACCATTAGCAATGCACAGCTGCGGAGGCTGCACTCCACACTGGACAGGCAACGTATTGGGAAGATCCTCAGGAGCGTGCAAGGCAACCATTCTTTCCTCCCCGTCTTCTGCCTTGCACTACTCAGGTAGACAGGGACCACCAAGCCAGGACCTTGAAAATAAGGACAGATAGTCAATAAAACATGCTGTGCTATAACATTTGCACATAGTTTCTTCACTTGGCATATTACACTCATTACGTCTCTCTTTCACTCCCCTACAACCCCTCTGCCCTTCCCAAACACAAAATTAGAACACAAGGAGACATAATTGAAAATAACTGTTTGCACAAAAGGGTTATTAGTCAAACGCTTTACATAGGTTCTTGGTTAGATAACTACTTTAGCCGTCTACTTGTGACACTTACATATTTATTATTTAACATCAAAGATCCAGGCCAGCTTTCGGCTGAAAAGAAAAGCCAACATAATGCAGTGCGCTCAGGTTCATTCACTTTTACCAAAGGGATCCCCATGCTGCACTCCTCTACTAACACTGACGCAGCATTCCTGTTCAAACTTGATTGACATATTGATATGTGATTTGATTTGAACAACCGTCTACAGCTGAGACTCGCTATTTTTATATATTCAGTGACTAATTTTCAAGCTAGTAGAATATTAGCCACAAACCCAGTGCTTGCCAACTGTGTGGAAAAAAATACGTTTTATTCAAATGCATAAAAAGAAATGCTGCTTCCCTGAGTGATGTTAATAAATTCAGTCACATTTATGTAGACAGCATCAGCTCAAACCCTGGATAGCTTGCAGACATTTTCTTCAGAGGTTTGGTGATGGAAGATCATATGAATTGTCAAGACATGTATATACATTTTTCCATTTGCAATTAAAAACTGGGAATCAGAAATCTTGTTTATATATTGAGACATACTTAAGTATATTGTAGCAAATTTGGGGGACAACCACAGGAACTGCCGCAGCGCGAACCCATATCTCTCGCAACGCGGGAGACATCGCTAACCGCTTGACTAAAGCGTCCGATCCATTAACCAACGTGTCTACGTTATTTATCCATGCACGTTACACTACCCCCCTCATTCGGGAAAGCGCGTCCGCGCATATCCCACTTCTGACACCAATGTAGCGATCTCGGGGAGCAACCACAGGAACTGCCACAGCCGGGACGCGAACCCGTACCTCCCGCACCGCGGGAGACATCGCTAACCGCTCGACTAAAGGGTCTAATCCGTTAGCCAATGGCCAACGTGTCTACTTTATCCATGCACGTTACACTTTAGTCGAGCGGTTAGCGATGTCTCCCGCGGCACGAGAGATACGGGTTCGCGTCCCGGCTGCGACAGTTCCTGTGGACGCCCCCTGTATTCGCTACAATATAATGCAAGTGGCCCCTGCCTGAAAATACAACTGAGAGGTTTGTTTAATGTGCCCGACGTTTAAAAAGAAAAAAAGAAAAAAAAACAATCTCCTTTCAGATTGCCCTGACTCATCGGTCAATTTCACAGATATGTGGCAAATTGAGGGATGCATCTGAGAGTTGAGACCAATTGGACGTAAATGGCAAATAAATATTAGTTTTTCTTATTTTTTGCATGGATCTGTGATTGCTTTCTATGTCACCGTACTGTAGCGAGACCAAACGAAACAAACTAAAATAAATTACAAACACTGTCAGGGTCTGCCATGCATGCAAGGTCACAATTACAGTATGATACAGAATTTTTTCCAACTATTTCTACATGCTGTGCTCAATCTTAACAGTAAGAAACCTTGTACAAAAACCTAACAAAATTTCAGAACCATCAGCAAACAACCGTAGCAGTGTGAAAAAACAAGGGTCATTATCTGATGCCAGTTTAAACTCAACACAAAGCACTGTAATGGACTGAGTGACATGTTGGTTTTTGACTTGCGGTTGCTGGGATTCCCGGTATGTCAATGAGCATGTTGTATGCTTGGAGGCTATGTCATTTTCTGCCTATGGCGGTGGTTTGGGTGAGATGGCGCACCTGTGATTGGCAGAGTTAGGGAGGATGTTTTTGTTGTTGTTCCTGTTAGTTCTGGGGAGTAGATTTAGACGATAAACGGGAGCCAAGCGAGTTGGGACTGAGGGTAAAGTGGAAAATGTTTTGCTATATTTTGTAACTTCTTCCTTTACCTTAATTCTTCGAATTAGGTTTTTCGGAATCAAGTCACGGACACCTGTTTTGAAGACCAACTCTTTTACTGACGTCTCAACTGCGGATGTGTGTTACATAAAATGTCTCCCCCTAGTTACCTATCTCTATCACATAGTTCCTCTTAAAGGTACAGTACACCATTCAGTACATGACATCCCCCTTTTACTTGGATATAAACTCTTTATATTATAACCAAATGTTCACAACTGAGTAAAATGTCCAATTTCAAATACAACCAATAATAATGATAATATCCGAAATCATCTTCTACTTCATATTTTCTACAATCAAACATTTTTTACTTAAGTAAGGACACCGTCCCTGAGTCTTTCAGGTGGGTCCCCCTGTCGCAGAGGTTTAGAGGAGGTGTTAAACGTCTGCTGTGGTCAGCTTGCATGGCAGGACATCTGGAAGAGTCTATAGCTGATTGTTGCCCTGAGTTCAAACCAGTATTCTCATCTTCCAATTTTTCTGTCCTGTGTTGGTCTCCTGTTCCCTCTGTGATGTACTTCTTCACAAAGGTTGCGTTTCTGCTGTATTGAGCTCCGGTAAGTGATTCAATGGCTACTTTGTTTTCATTTTTACTGACTACTTTATGTGGTATATTGCCAAAAGTTGTACTGAACTTATCAACCTCCTCTCGTCTCACCAGGACGTGATCCCCAACATTCACAGCTGAATATTCTGTTTTTTGCTGCTCATCATCATACAGCTTGTATTTCCCTTTCTGTTCTGCATATGTATCACATCCATCCAAATCCATGTGTGCAGACGTAATTTCCGGTAACTTGCCTCTCATTTTCCTGTTGAACAACAGTTCTGCTGGGCTTCTGCCTGGTGTGTTGTGTGTAATTCCTCTGTACACTGTGACATATCGCCTAGGCTCTTTCTGTCAGTCCACTTTATCTGACTGTGCACTCCGAATGCGTTTCATAATTGAAGCACTCTGCCGCTCACTTCACCATTAGCTTGAGCCCACTTTGGAGTTGTTTTCACGTGTGTGATTCCATTTTGAGCACAATAGTGTCTGAACTCATCTGATTTGAACTGTGGCCCATTCAATGTGACAGGTAATCCGTGTCGACTGAATATTGACTCAAGACTGTCAATCACTTTTTCAGCTGTTGTGGCGGTAAGCACAACATACTCATAATATCTGCTGTAGTAGTCTCCCACAACTAGAATTGAGTGTTTTGAAGGTAAAGGTGCTAGTAGGTATACGGCTAAATCTTGCCATGGTCCATCTGGCAATGGCGTCAGCCTTAATGGTTCTGGTGTGTCCTGTCGTGATGTAATTTGACACCCATGACATGCTCTACAGCAGTTCAGTGGCACCGGCAGCCGTAATCCTGTATGCACCATGCGTACTCTTATTTTTTTAATGATTTTGTTCGTACCCTAAGCCACTCACGCCGTTTGACGCAAATACATTTGAAGGCCGATGATCGGTGTTAACGTCACTGGCTAATAGCGCACGGTGCGTACAGATCCCTGTGATTCTGGTCAAAGATGATACCAAGATGTTCGAGCGGCTCAGCCAGCACGGGCTGATCGTCAATCCAACCAAGTGCCAGTTTGGGCTGACAACCATCGACTTCCTTGGACGCCGAGTCACCAAAGACCCCTCCCGTCAAAGGTGGACTCCATCGTGAACTTACCGCGACTGGTCACAGTCATGTTCCTACAGGAGTTCTGTTGTGGTTTCACCGCCCCGAGCTGCCTCGCCGGCACGTTCGAGCACTGCGCTACACCAGGTGTCTGCCATCACCCATCAGGCACACCTGCGGCAGTCAGGCAGCCCTTTACAAGAAGTCTCCCAGAACGCCTCTCTTGCTTCGACGTACTGAACCCTGCGGTAAAGCTCTAACAGGCCTATTCCAGTGGTTCCTAGTAACCCTTTTTTCGCGTGTTTTCCCACGCTGTTGTTTTGTTTCTCCCCGTGTCTAACTCCTGTGTTCCTGTTTTTGTTTCCCTCAAGACCCTCCCTCCGCGACTTCCACTGCTCCCCGCGTCTCCCTCGCTCCTCGTCCGCAGCGACAGTCACGTCTCTCCGGATCCCCTCCAGCGATCTCCCTCCGCGTCTCTCTCCCTGGACCCCTCCCCTCGGATTTGACTTCCTGGATCACGGACTCGGACTTCCTCGGACAACCCCTCGCTCAACGGATTTGGACTTTGGTAGCCAGGCGCACGCACATCGTCACAACACCCCGCCAAACATATTTCCATTATTACATATTTTGCAAGTTAGACACCAGCTTTCACCACACACACACACACACACACACACACACACACACACACACACACACACACACACACACACACACACACACACACACACACACACACACACCTTTGTTTCTGTGTGTTTCGCTACACTGGTCTCTGGTCTTCATTCGAGAGCCGTAACAAGTTCCTCGGCATGGGGAACTTTTACCACCGCTTTATCCCCCGAGCTGTTCAACTCATGCGACCCCTGTATGAGGCCCTGAAAGGCAAGGCCACCATACACACTGTGGACTGGTCTGCGGAGAGGGACAAGGCGTTTGTGGCACTAAGACTGATCTGGCTGACGCACTGGCGCACCCGTCACCCAAGGCTCCGATCGCCACTTACAGCGAATCAATTTTTTTCCATTGAAAATATTGGGGGGGGGGGGTTAAACGTTTCCAACTCGAAAGAGAAGCTATCCTGCTCAGATGGCCGGCATATGATTCTAACATTACACCGGCATCTTTAGATGGTAGATATAAACAATGGGTCTAATGTTGGTATAACTTCCAGGGTCGGGGCAGATTACTTTGAAATGTAGTCAGTTACTGAATACAAATTACATGGCAATTTTTATAATCGGTAACGTAATCCATTGGATTCTGTGGCGGAGCCAGAGCGGGGGCATGGGGGCGGTCGCCCCAGGGCCCGCAAGGTCGGGGGGCCCCGTTTGGAGCTCTGTTGCCGAGTTTACGAGCGTCCGTGAACGCACCGGGTCTCGGGATCCGACGCATTCAGTGACACACTCGTAAAGTCGGCGAATGATAAAAAATACAGTGCAGTACGGGGCCCCTATACATAGATATTAACGGCCCTTATAAAGGCTATGGCCTTCTTTACGACTATTCATGAATGCGTCGAAGCTGTGATCCAGCTGTGATTGGTTGTGAGGTATAACTGCGTCACACTGCCAGAAGGGGGAGTGAGTAATCATTTTTACACTTGACAGAACTGGACAGTTTAATGAATGAATTTGAGGGAACTTCAAAATGGAGAAGAAAAAACATGAATCAGGCTCATTCAAACGCAAGAAGCAAGAAATTAAGAAGAAGCTAATTGCGTCGTGTCGTCCTCTTACAAATTATTTTTCATCTCAGTCAGCCGCGACCTCTCAGGACAACCGCGAAGATCGGGTGGATCTGACGACTGACGACGAGGCTAGCAATAGCAGTAACGTTAGCATTAGCAGCACTGTCACTGATCAAAGACCAGAGGACCAGCAACAACCCCGCCCAAACACAACACCAACGTTGTCATTACAGCCCGGAGAGCCGCCAGCATCAGAGGACAGTAACGCAACACTTTTTTTTGTTCTTCAGAACAAGCTTCTGAACAGGTTTGTCTGACAAAACTGGCTTTTCTATTCTTTCTTAGACATGTAGGCTGCTTGGCTCAATAACTGACCATTTGTGTTGTTTGCTGGATAGGATGAGATGTCCGCTAGTTTACAGTTTTTGAATTTTAAAATGACTATCACAAGGGCTCATCGAGAAGCTCCGCCCCCTTTGTGCTGAGACCCACGCTCCGCACCTGATTGGATTACATTACAACATGTAATTTAATCTGAACACTTTTGTATTACTTCAAAATCAAACATTGAAAATAATGCACCGTATGCTTAGAAAATGGATGCAACCACAACATTTTGAGTTCCACAAATTTATTCTTTATATCTCTAAACATCAAAAACATTTCCAATGCAAATAAAATGCATTTATCATATTCAGCAAACAAAACAAATGAACAAACAAAACATTTTTTGTAACTCTTGTTACAAGACTTGTGCAAGAGAAGCTCTTACTCAAAAATCTTTCTTCCATTTTAAATGTAAATAAAAAGGAATGAATACTCCATTATCATTATCTATAAATCATAAAAAACATAGAACATTATTAAAACTGGCAACCTGAGAGGAGTAATGTACTCACTAATATATTGTTGAGTAATATAATGTTATACAGTAGAACATACAGCATTTAGAAATCAAATTAGCCTTACAAACATATGCTGGTATTAACAGGTGTGCTATTATATATTTTCTTATATTTTCTTTTGTTTAAGCATAATCAAAGGCCGGAGGGATAAGTTTGCCATTGTAGCGCAAGAGGAGCACTTGTTCAAAATGTTCATCCGTCAAGCGGTTCCTCTGGGGGGTAAAGATGTTGTCACCGTGGCTGAAGAGCCGTTCGACAGGCGCACTCGAGGGCAAGATGGTGTTGGATTTAAGGAAGAGACTCTTCACCTCTGGAAAGTCATTAAGGCAGTCCAGATACTTATTTGTCCCCTCTAGATACTTCTGGACTTCATCAGCAACACCACCTAGAGATGCACCGAAATGAAAATTCATGGCCGAAACCGAAAACCAAAAATGAGGAAACCAAGGCCGAAAACCGAAACACCGAAAGAAATTATGTCAATTATTAGAACCATTGCATTTATGGCTATGACTATGTACTAACCTCACTAAAATCAAGGCATTGCAATTCAAAGAATAAATCAATTACAAAAGTATGAAAATATTTATTTAGCACTGACATTACAACAATGCACAATATACATTAAAATTCAAAACAAAATGTTTAACTTGACCCCACTCATGTATACGTTAAATAATAATGTACAGGCCTATAACTGACTGGCCTGCTGAAAGATTGTAAAATTAAATATGTTCTCTCATAAAAACACAAAGTGCATTTAAGTCAAGTGCCTTTTACATTTTTCTCTGTAGGACTACTACAACAAAGTGCATTGCCACTGACTATGGCATGCACTTTAGATCGGTCGATATGCCAGGTGTCGAACATATTGACGAATGCAGCAGAAATGGCTGCTGCTGTATGTGACCCTCTAAACTCGTGAATGGAGCAGAATCTTTCGCAGCTTGAAATCTGTATCGGTCCACTGTGCGGTTAGACTGAGCATACTGGTGAGGCTGACGTCTGAGCTCCATATGTCGGTCGTGAAACTGATAGCTGTAATATCTGATGCTATAAGCTCATGGACATGAGTTGCAACAACATTAAACAGCTCAAGTAAACACACGTCTGAGAAATGCCGTCTACTTGGCATAGCATAACGGGGCTCAATGTGATCAATCAGCCTACGAAATCCCACATCTTCTACGACGGAGAACGGCTGATCATCTAAGGCAATAAACTCCATAATGTTTTGTGTTATGTCCTTTGCCTTAGCACCATCACTGGAAAACTTTCTTGCCTTTTCAAATAAGTCCGCTACGGACGGAGTGGGCGTACTCGGATTGACTTTTCTTTTCTGCGCCGCATTCTTCTCATATTCGGAATGGCAATCGGGATGTTTGGATTTCAGGTGATACATTAAACCCGACGTGGAGAAACTCTTTGCAGACACACCCCCTCTTGAAATTTCAGCATCGCATGTTTTGCAAATCGCTATCCGTGGGTCTTTCTCCGAGATATTGAAATACGTCCACACCGCAGACATGTTGGCTCTTATCCAGATAACCGTGTGCTGGCGGCGCTTTGTGCTTGCGTCATCACAATTCTGTTTCGGCCGTGTTGTTTCGGTGATTTAGGTCTTTCGGCCGAAAACCGAAAATGCACTTTTGGGCCATTTTCGGCCGAACATGTTCGGTGGCCGAATTTTCGGTGAATCCCTAACACCACCTTTGACATTGGAGTTCCAGGTCCATAAATGAAGAAACCCTCATCTGACCGTGTTGAATTTGGACTGCTGTCAGACTGAGCATCATCACCTGGATCCAGGCGGGTTGCCTCTGACACCAACAATGCACGCATTTCCTCTCGTTCAGCTTCTTCCAGCTACCACAAACGGAACTGTGGCATAGTTATTGTTGCAATTCTTGCATCCTGTTTGTTAAACAACTGGGCAAAAGCATGTGTCTATTGCTGCCAGGATGGTGCCAATGACATCAGAGAAAAAGCGTGTTGCTGCTCTCTTCTTGCATAACTTCTTCTTCAGAGTAAGTAGTGTGTGTATGAGCAGTCCATAGAAGCATTTATTTTCTCGTTGCAGAAGGTCCAGAGCGAAGGCGAGTGGCTTCAAGACCTCAGCATATTTTTTCAAGAAGGCAGTCTCATGGGAAAGCATCCTGGCAATCTTCAGGCGGTCACAAACTTCCTTGTGCCTCACTTAAAGACACAACTTTTTGCACTGCATTATACTCTGAGTTCCAGCGATGAACACATGGAACAATGAGTTTCATTTTTCCTATGTCTTCCACAGCTTCAGCAGCCAATGGTGATCGGTGGGCCTTGTTCCATAATGCTGAGCATTTGGCCATTGCACCGCAGTACACTTTGTGCTTTGGCCCCTGTGTACACTATGCGCTTTTGGCCCCCCTTTGGCACTTTGCGTTTTTGGCAGTACACTTTGCGCTTTTGGCCCCTGCGCTTTGGCCCCAAAGCTTTCACAAGATCCTTGGAGGCTATCAGGTTCATTGTGTGCGATGCACATCTCTGGTGGGGTGGTAGAAATAGATGCAAGCGTTCATCTGTCTCTTCAGCAAGAACAGCATCCATATCCTGAAAATCAACTTGGTCATCCACCTCATCGTGGTCATCACTTGCTGTTGAAAACTCTTTGAAAGCTTTAACAAAATTGCTACCATTATCTGTGACAGTAGCTTGGACTTTGTTTTCAATATTGTAAGCCACGTGAATCTCATGTATCTTAGCAGCAACAATGTCATATGTGTGTCTGCCTTTAATCATTGCACAGGCAAGTGCTGCTGATTTCCTCTCCAGCTCGTCGCCCTCGAGCCAATGGCAAGTCATCCCAAAAAAGCTCCTATTGGAAGCTGTCCACATATCAGCTGTTGTGCACACCGCACGCACTTTTCCTAGCTTTGCTTTAAGTTCCTCTTTCTTGTGTGTATGCCTTTTCAAGCCTAGCCATCAGTGTCTTTTGGGTCATTACAGTCTTTCCCCCAATTAGTTTCCTAAACGCAGGCTGTTCTAATAGAGAAAATGCATGGACATCATCCACAATGAAACTGAAGAAAAGGGAATTTACTTGGGTTTGGGAAATATTATTCACAAATTGTTCAATCCTTGCTTGTTCGCTTCTGGCTCTCCATGAGTTGACCTGCTAGGTCCTGTAGTCTCTGTGTCAGCCCTCTGTGTGCTCTTCACAAATTTCCCAGCATGTTATCTCTGAAAATACATGGAAGGGAAAAAATGAAACAAAAATAAAATTTTCACTCGAAAGTTATTTTCATTGTTTGATCAGAAATCATCAGAAATAATATGCTTAATATTACTTTTGAAATAACTGAAAATTTGTTCATAAATTAGGCTACTTCTGACAGGTAGGCAATTGCCCTTATATTAAAACTCATAGCACTTAGATAAGACATTTCATGGGCATCAGTTAGGGTTGGGGGCACTTTTTATCATCCAGTAACTGAGTTGCTGTGACTGACATTCGAACTATTGTTGAGTCAAATCATCGGATGGTATTACTGTTACAGCTGAGTAGACTATTTAGCAGACGCTTTTGTCCAAAGCAACTTACAAAACATAAAAATCATTAAAAAAAAAACAAACAGTGAAAATGTGTTTCTTCCCCCAGAAGAGTTGCACTGACTGTGTGGGCGACCTTCACAGCGCTCTGTATGGGCTAAAGTTTCATCATTTTCTAAAATGAAATTGTCATATGTTCAGTTTAGCTAGCCAGGTAGTTAGCTAAATACAGTGGAAATGAGTGATCATACAGGAAAACGACTGAAAAATGCACACAGTACAGCAGACTACAGCTAGCAACAGGAGTGCTCAGACTCCATACAATCGTATTGGGTAACACTATGCATAGCAATATCAATATTTGCAAAATCAAATATCTGTATTTTTTCGTATTTGCTCGGTATTATGTTACCTAATGAGTTAAGGCATAACTACCATTATCAATACTGATATGGCAGACGCAAATGTGCTTATGAGCACTGAAATAGTTTTAAACAACATTCTTTATCAAAAAGCTAAACTCATCCATTTACTAACGTTAGCTAACTGAGAGGGAAACTTACCTCTAAGGTGTTTCCTCAGGTTTGAAGTTGATGTCTTTGCTGATGACAACACTGAAATACCGCTGTTGTGCACAACACCCAAATAAACAAAATAATAAACAAAAAGAGATATCTCGTTTGGGCCCTTAGCGGAAGTTTTACTTGAATAAATCGATGAAGTGACTGGCTACTGGAACAGTCTTACTTGAATAAATCCGTGACGTGTTTCCTGGCTCACAATTCATCGAGTTCACCAACAGGAGGCGCTACGCAATCAATGATGGACGATTTAGGAAGGATGAATTTGCTTGACCACATCCGATCCCAAAGTAGAATGGCGGGAAGACGCAAACACCAGTTCGCTAATATAAGAAATAAAACTGTTTAGGCACTTGCTTGCAATCACGGTAACGACTGGTGATCTGCCAGTTCGCATAGAGTGTAATGCTGAAAAATACGAGTTTAACTTCTATTGCAAAATACATAGTACGATTGAAATTAACACTAATTAAGAAAATTACCACCTACAATATTTTCTACTCACAAACCTAATGTGAACATTTTTAAACATTTCCGAAATGAATCAACCTCTAGAAGATATTAAAACCACAATATAGTAAAGAATTACATTCACATTTCATGGCTAATGCTAGCTACACATACTAGTGTGGTGAAGGCTAGTAACTGTAGGCTAGTCACGTCAACGTTGCAAATATATTTATGAACAACGATATTTAAATTTTCACTTTGCAGGGTACTTAAGATATTCAACACAAAATATGTTAGACATGGTACTGATAGGTTTACACAAGCTTACCTAATATAAGAAATAAAAATGTTCAGGCACTTGCTGCCAGCTCGCATAGAATGTAATGCAGAAAATTACCGCCCAGCAAGCCTTACCTGTAGAATCGCGGTCTCTTAAAGTGACAGTACCGAATTAGGCGTAAGATACCCATAAATGTAAATGAACTATTGTAATATGATAGGGGGTTACATTCTCCCCTGCTTAAAACAGGTCATCGAACTATGATTAAAAGGGCATAACCCTACCAATAATATACTTAACTGAAAGCTCACATTATACATTGCATGAGGATTTTGTTCTACTCCCGGAATATAAAACTCAGTTCCTCCATTATTTTAAGAAGTTGCTCTAACCCTGCACTTGACACTGAGGCTGTGACACACTGACAGTGTATGTTTGATTTCCCTCCTAGATCATAAGCCTCCAGTCTTTTTGGAAGACGGCACTCCCGATTTGACCTGCGGGGCAGGATTGTCTCTTGCTCTTGAGACTCAGTTGCATCAGCTGTCTCTTCTTCGTCAACATGACCACCATGTGCAACTCTATTCTTTGCCTCTGAAAACGTGTCATCCTCAATGACTTGATCACTTGTGTAATCCAAAGGTCCACTTTCCATAGCCACAAATTCGGGTGAATCTGGATTCAGAGATGCTGTACTATCATCCAGGATCGTTCCTGTCCCCCTCGTTACACTGGAATCCTCCATGTCCAAACCCATATTTGGTCCACTGTTCCGGGTTCTATGTCATAGTACAGTATTGTCTTCCTCCTCTATCTCTGGAGACACTGGAAGGAATCCACAAGGAAGCAGAATGTATCTGTGTAAGGTCCGCTCATGTCCTTCACCCATTTCGGGTCTCACAACATACATTGGTATGTTTTCACTCAACCCTTTCACCACTAAATAAACAGTTGGCCCCCATTTGTCTGCAATTTTGTGCTTTTTACGAATGTTGACATTGCACACTAAAACCCTATCACCAACCTCAATGGGAGAGGCAATTACCTTATGATCCCACCTTCTCTTATTCATCAGCTGGTGCTTCTCAGCCATTTGTGATGCCAGTCCATAGGCAAACTTCAACTTTCTCTTCAAGTCTCTCACAAACTGAGAGTGTGTCTTCTCACTGTGTCCTGCCGGGCTGATTCCAAAACATATGTCAATTGGTAGACAGGGCTCCCTGCCAAACATGAGAAAGAATGGCGATTCTCCAGTCACATAATTTCTTGAACAATTATAGGCATGTACTAATGGATGGACATATTTGCGGCAATTCTCTTTCTTTTTATCACGGAGAGTCCCTAACATGTCTAATTAAGTTCTATTAAAACGTTCAACAGGGTTTGCTCGTGGGTGATAAGAAGTTGTCCTGGACTTGACCCCAGTAATCTTGCACAGCTCCTTTATGATCTCAGACTTGAAGTTTGCTCCTTAATCACTATGGATTCTCTTTGGGAATCCATAGTGGCTTATAAAGTTCTCCCACAATACACTGGCAGCAGTTTTAGAAGTCCGGTCTCTTGTGGGATATGGGTGTGTGTATTTCGTAAGGTAGTCCGTCAGAACTAAGATGTTCCTAGTGTCACGAGTGTCTGGTTCAATAGTAAGATAATCAATGCAAACAAGGAACCTTCTCCTGACACATCGTTCAAAAGTCTTACACTTATGCTCAACATCTGCTGACATTTTAGGCCAATAAAATGAACCTCCTCCAATGCTCTGGCACGGTGACTTTTAGGAATGATCAACTGATTGCATTGCTCTCCCTGCTGGTTGCCAACTTGTCTGTGTAATACTCCTCCTATTAAAGAGAGTTTGGGCCATTCCCTCAAGAGCAGACATACTTCCAGCGGTTCCTCCTTCTGTGCCACTAACTCTGGTTTCCTGTCTTCTCTGAGTAAGGCAACAATCTGTCTTAAGCCCTCATCCTCTTTCTGTAGCAGCTTCCAGTCGTCCATAGACATGCTGGGGAGTGTCTTGCCCTGGCCAGGGTTCTAGGTCTTCAAAGTTACTTGGTATGGCATCTTCACTGCATAGAAGCGTCTCTACAGCAACTGAATCGCTGTGCCCCTCCTGACTTGGCTGGGCATCTTCAGGGTTGGTCAAATTCTTCAACACCATCACCTGATGTCTTTGACACAGCCACCAAGGCTTCCCGTCTGAAGACTGCATGATCATCCTCCTAGATGGGTTGAACACGGTTCTTGAGGAGGGCAATATTATCGTTCATTTCTAACGTGTCCTCGTCATCACTTAAGGCATCCTGAGGCTTGCAGGGCAACCCATCAGAATCCACATTTTTCTTCCCAGACTTGTAGAAGATATCAAAGTCGAACGTTGCTAAGGCTGCAAGCCAGCAGTGGCCAGTGGTGTCTAGTTTTGCTGATGTCAAAATGTATGTTAATGGATTGTTATCAGTGATAACTTTAAATTTCACTCCATACAGATAGTCTTGAAATTTCTCACTGATGGTCCACTTAAGGGCAAGAAACTCCAGCTTGTGTACTGGACAGTTTTTCTCACTCCTGCTTAGGCCACAACTGGCATATGCCACCACTCTCATCTTCCCCTCTTGAACTTGATACAGAGCCGCTCCTGGACCGGTCACACTAGCATCTGTATGTAATATGTAAGGGAGTTGCCAGTTGGCAAAGCTAACAGGGGTGCTGGTAAGTTTGACAATTATGTCATCAAAGGCTTTTTGACATGAGGTTGTCCATCTTCCCCCAAGCTGATGATTCCCAGCTGGCAACCAACTCCAGGACTGTTTTGAAAACACAGACTGGAGTATTTTTGCACATTCAGCTACCCATGGCTCCCATACAGACATTAATGAACAGACATCTGCCATACTAGCCTACATTAACTTTTGCACTGAGAGTGTCACAACAAAAAAATCAGTCCGCACCTTTCCAAACCAAAAACCCTGGATGACCAGTGAGGTCCGGCAGCTGCTGAAAGTCCGGGATGCAGCATTCAAGTCAGGTAACTGTGAGGCCTACAGCGCAGCCAGATCAAACCTCAAAAAGGGCATCAGAACAGCCAAACATAAATATTCCCTACGAATAGAGGACCACTTTCACAATAACTCTGATCTTCGGCGAATGTGGCAAGGCATTCAGTCTATCACAGACTACAAAAGCTCTAATCGTGGTCCCGCTGTCCATGATGCCTCTCTGCCAGACAAACTAAATCATTTCTATGCCCGCTTCGACAAGGACAATACTGACCCAGCCACAAAAATCCCCAGCCACCCAGAAAACCAGGTGCTCACTCTATCAGTTGCAGAGGTCAGAGAATCACTGCGCAGAGTGAACACATGGAAGGCTGCCGGACCAGACGGCATACCGGGTTGGGTCTACCGGGAATGTGCCGACCAGCTGGCTGAGGTCTTCACACCTGTATTTAACCTCTCACTGTCCCAATCTAAAGTCCCGGCATGTTTTAAGACCACCTCTATCATTCCTGTCTCCAAGAAACCAGCATCCACATGTCTGAATGACTACCGACCCATAGCACTCACCCCCATTGCCATGAAATGCTTTGAAAGACTGGTTCTGGCTCACATCAAAAACGTTATCCCCCCACATTCGACCCACATCAGTTTGCCTACCGTCCCAAAAGGTCTACTGAGGATGCCCTTGCCACTGCCCTACACATTGTTCTGACCCACTTTGAACTTAACGACACATACATCCGGATGCTGTTTATAGATTACAGCTCTGCCAGCTCCGCCAAACTAACCACCAAACTCCTCTCCCTTGGCCTAAACTCCTCTCTCTGTAACTGGATCCTGGACTTCCTGACCAACAGACCTCAGTCTGTTAGGTTAGGTGACCACTCCTCCTCCACCCTGATCCTCAGCACAGGTGCCCCTCAAGGCTGTGTTCTGAGCCCCCTTCTTTTCTCCCTCTTCACCCATGACTGCCTGCCAACTCACCCCTCAAATGTTATAGTTAAGTTTGCAGATGACACCACAGTCATTGGCCGTATCACCAACAATGACAAGATGACCTACAGAGATGAGATTGAGCACCTCACATCATGGTGTACTACCAACAATCTTGTCCTTAATGTGCAGAAGACAAAGGAGCTGATTGTGGACTTCAGGAGGTCTAGAAGCTGCAGCCACTCTCCCATACACATCAATGGGGTGGACGTGGAGCGTGTTTCCAGCTTTAAATTCCTTGGAGTCAACATCAGCGAGGTCCTTTCATGGACATTAAACACCCAGGCCCTTGTGAAAAAGGCCCAACAACGCCTGCATTTCCCGAGGAGGCTGAGGAGAGTCCGTCTACCCCCCCAAATTCTCACCAACTTCTACCACTGCACCATAGAGAGCATCCTGACCATCTGCATCTCAGTGTGGTATGGCAACTGCACCTCAGTAGACCAGAAAGCTCTGCAGCGGATCGTCAAGGCGGCCCAGCATATCACCGGTACCCAGCTCCCAGCCATAAAAGACATTTATCACAAACACTGCCTTCGAAGGGGTCTGAGCATCAGCAGAGATCCCACCCACCCCAACCATGAACTGTTCTCCCCCCTGCGCTCTGGGAGGCGCTACAGGAGTTTCAGAGCCTACACTACCAGGCTCAAAAACAGCTTCTTTCCACAAGCTGTTGCCCACGTGAACCTGGCTACCCACTGAATGTCTGTAGATATTTTTAAATATTTTGTACTCCAGCTCTTTTTTAACTTATTTTTAGTTTTTGGTCTTCATGTATGTATATCTTATACTGTGTTTGTCTGTGTCTGTCTTGCACTCTTTGGTGAAGCCACAGCCCTCATTTCATCTTTAACATGTGCCTGCACATTGTTTTTAATGACAATAAAATTGAAATGAATTGAATTGTCTGCCCTTGTCTTTCCGGGAGATTGGGTCGATCTTCAGCAGGTCATTCAATGGCTTAACTATGGCAGAGTAATGCTCAACAAATCTTTGATAATACCCGCAAAACCCTAAAAATGACCTCAGCTACTTCAGGGTGTTAGGTCTCGGCCAACTCATGATTGCTTCCACTTTTGCTGGATCAGGTTGTATGCCTTCCTCTGATATGATGTGCTCCAAATAATTGACAGACTTTTGAAAAAGTTTACACTTGGATGAGGAAAGTTTTAAGCCACACTCTGAAATCCTCTGCAGTACCTTCATTAGATGTTTCTCGTGTTGTTCTTTTAAGTCTGAAAAGATGATTAAATCATCGAGAAATGTAATGACCTCTTGAAGGTTCAACCCAGCCATTACCTTCTCCATAGTGCGCTGGAAAGTAGCTGGTGAATTAGTAAGGCCTTGAGGCATAATTTTAAACTTCCAATTACCAAATGGCGTAGTGAAAGCAGTTTTGGGTCTGTTGTCTTCATCCACTTTGATTTGGTAATAACCGCTTTTAAGATCTAATACAGAAAACCACTTCGAGCCAGAAAGCAGTGAGATTCTCCTCTATACAAGGGAGTGGGTAAGCGTCTCTGTTAGTGACTTTGTTCAGTCGCCTGTAATCCACTACCATCCTAAGTGTCCCATTCTTCTTATGGACCAAAACTATAGTGGAGGTGACTCTTCAATTATCCCAGTGGACAACAGTTCATGAAGATGGCTTCTGAGATCATCAAAATCAGCTGGTGAGACACGTCGTGTTCTTTCCTTGAAAGGTGAGTGAACAGTGAGTTCAATTTTGTGTGAAACACCATGAATGTGTCCAACATCCAAGTCATGAGAGGAAAACGCCTGCTTCGCCTCTCTGGTAAGCCTGGATACCATATGTTCTTTAAAGGCCTCAGGCACTGGGGAGCCTGCCAGCATTGCATTGAAATCCATGGATTCTGATTCCTCTTCTTTCACAGGTGTGTTCATATGCATAGAGATGAAAGGATATTTGTTTTGAGAAAGTCTACTTTGGGCTATAGTCTCACAGCCTAACTCTCACCCAAGTTACTTCCATGCATTCAGCTATAATGCACTTTGGTTGGAGGGTAATGTCATGTTCTGAGATATTCTGGACCATAAGTTTGACTTTTTGGTGGGACCTGGGAGACACATGTAATAGTTAATTGTACACCACTAGGCCTCCGGTGTTACGTCTCGCCGCTCCACACCCGCTCTGCAGTGTAACCTTGGCCAAGGCTCAACGTCTCCCCGCTCCACACCCGCTCTGCAGTGTAAGCGTACCCGGAGCTCTGCCAACTCCACCTGATGCCTGTTTCCTCGTTACCCCTCCACTCACCTGTTGGCAATCACCTCCCTATATCTGGCTGTGTCACTCTCAGCTTGTTGCCAGTTCGTGCCGTTCCCTGGGAGAGTACTTGTGCTTGTCCTGCTCATCGAAGTTTGTTTACTTACCTGGATCTTCCCTGGAGATTTCTCTGTTGGACCTTCCTAGTTGCTCCCCTTCCCCTGTGCGCTGCCTTCCGTTTACGAAGAGGATTTCTTCACTCCAGCGTTGCTGTGATTTTCCGTTCTCCTTTGGTATCCTCCTGTTTACCCCCCCCCTCCTGCCTGGATTAAGGGCCGACTCCACTGTTCCCGGATTAAAGGGCGACTCCACGGTTCCCGGCTTAAAGGTGGACTTCGCGTTTCCTGGTGAGAGTGGACTTCCTGAGTTTTCTCTTCAATAAATTAGCCTGTTGGTCCCGCTATATTGTGCCTTCTGTGTTTGTGCTCTTGGGGTCGGGTGCAAACCCTAACAGTACGAACTGGCCATGACGACCCCAGCCAGCACAGACGGCACACCCACAGCCAATCCGGTGCAAGCAGCCCTAGTAAAACAAATTCAGATTACCAACGCCCATTCCCAGCAATTACAAGAGGCTTCGGTTGCTGTGCAGGGTCTCCAGTCTCAAGTTCAACCCCTGCAAGCTTCTGTGGAAGCTTTAGCTGTCCAGCAGGCGGCGATGGCGAGTCAGCAGGCAGAGATCATGCAACAACTGCAGACCATTTCAGCAGCTCTTGCCAACCAGCAGCTGAACCAGCCTGTACCGCCAGCAAGTGCGCCCCCTGTGGCCGCCGCTCCAGTAGATCCTCCGGTTCCTGTTTATTTACCCCGTGGAACCATCATTACCAGTCCACGCCCATTTGACGGTAACTTTGAAACTTGCTCTACCTTCATTATGCAGTGTGAGCTTGTTTTCACACACCAGCCCACCGTGTTCTCCAGTGATGCTGTTAAGATCGCTTACGTGACCAACCTGCTCAGTGGTCGAGCAGCGCAGTGGGCTACGTCTTCTTGGTCCATGGGGGCCAGCTACTGTAACTCTTATAGAGACTTTGTCGCAGAGCTACGTAAGGTTTTCCACCATCCGGTAAGCGGTCGGGATTCTGACTCACGACTGAATAACATCCAGCAGGGCGGCGCCAGCGTCACAGATTACTCCGTCGACTTCCGCCTGGCTGCCGCTGAGAGCGGATGGAATGACCAGGCCCTGCGTGCCACTTTTCGTAGAGGATTGAGCGAGGCGGTGAAGGATCAACTTGCTACCCGAGAAGAACCCTCATCTCTGGATGACCTCATTGCTCTCGCTATCCGCATTGATGGACGTATCCGGGAGAGAAAGCGTGAGAAGGCCTTGCGTGGAACTTCCTTCAATCCCAGAACTACCTCTGCGTCAGACCGAACCGCTGTTCCCGTTTCCCCGGCCAATCCCTCCTCTGACTCTTTCGCGACAACGCCACCTGGGGATGTAGAAGAGCGGATGGAGGTAGGACGTGCTAGACTTACTCCTGCTGAACGGGAGAGCCGATTCAAGGCAGGTCTTTGCCTGTACTGTGGTCTTAAGGGGCACCGACTCCGCGACTGTCCCTCACGGCCAAAAGATTAGGCTTACCAGGACCAAGGGAGATCCTAGTAAGCCGCCTTTCCTTCTCCCGTGGGTCCGAATCTCGCGGCCATCTTGTTCCTATTGCTTTAGTCTGGGCGGGCCAGAGACTTTCCCTTGGAGCCCTGATTGATTCCGGAGCAGATGATAGTTTTATGGACCTTGACTTTGCCTCGCAGGCAGACATTCCCCTTGAGTCTCTTGGGACCCCCATTGATGCGTTTGCCTTGGATGACCGGAGATTAGCCTGTATCACACAGCGGACCGTCCCCGTTACTCTCACCGTTGCAGGTAACCACACAGAGACAATGCAATTTTACATCATACGTTCCCCGCTTAATCCAGTTATCTTGGGACGCCCCTGGCTCAGACACCATGAACCCCACATCTCTTGGTCCACAGGCACAGTCCTTGGATGGGGCTCTACTTGCCATGCCCAATGCCTTCGTGCAGCTCCTAGTGCTACGCCTTTGAGCTCGCCTACTCCCCTGCCTCCTGATCTCTCCTCCGTGCCCCCTGTGTATCATGACCTTGGTGAGGTATTTAGCAAGACCCGTGCTAAGTCACTCCCGCCTCACCGCCCGTATGATTGCGCCATTGATCTCCGTCCTGGGGCTACTCTTCCCAGTAGCCGCCTCTACAACTTGTCACTCCCTGAGAAGGCGGCCATGGATGAGTACATCATCGAGTCCCTTGCTGCAGGTCTCATCAAGCCCTCGTCTTCCTCTGTTGCTGCAGGGTTCTTTTTTGTGAAGAAGAAGGACGGGGGACTTCGACCTTGTATTGACTACCGGCAACTGAACGCAATCACCATTAAGAACAAGTACCCGCTTCCACTTATGAGTTCGACTTTTGAGCCTCTCTCACAGGCGACCATCTTCACCAAGCTAGACCTGAGGAGCGCTTACCACCTCGTGCGAATCAGGGAAGGCGATGAGTGGAAGACCGCCTTCAAAACACCCCGAGGCCACTATGAGTACTTGGTGATGCCGTTCGGACTCACAAACGCACCAGCAGTGTTTCAGGCGTTTATGAACGACGTACTCCGTGACATGTTGGATGTGTTTGTCGTCGTTTACCTGGACGACATCCTCATTTTCTCCCAGTCTCTTGAGGAACACGTCCAGCATGTTCGCAGGGTACTGGAGCGCCTCCTCCAGAACCAACTCTACGTCAAGGCGGAGAAGTGCCTGTTTCACTCCCCCTCTGTGGATTACTTGGGATTCATCGTAGAGAAGGGACGGACCAGAGCAGATCCCCGCAAGGTCCAGACAGTGGTGGACTGGCCGGAACCTACCAACCGTAAGGAGCTGCAGAGTTTTCTAGGGTTCGCAAATTTCTACCGGAGATTCATTCGCAACTACAGCCAGCTGGCAGAACCGCTTACTGCATTGACCTCCCCAGCCAAACCCTTCATCTGGTCTCCTGCTGCCAGCTCTGCTTTCCAAGTCCTCAAGACAAGGTTCACCTCGGCCCCAGTGCTGCTCCATCCTGACCCCAAGAGACAATTCGTGGTAGAGGTTGATGCCTCGGATTCAGGCGTAGGGGGGGTGCTCTCCCAGCGGTCGGCTGAGGACCAGAAACTCCATCCTTGCGCCTTTTTCTCCCGCCGATTTCTGCCGGCCGAGCAGAATTATGACGTTGGAAACCGGGAGTTACTGGCTGTAGTGGCTGCTCTGGAGGAATGGCGCCACTGGCTCGAGGGCGCTGAGCACCCGTTTCTCATCTGGACGGACCACAAGAACTTGACTCACCTGAGGGCAGCCAAACGTCTCAACAGTCGTCAGGCTCGGTGGGCTGGCTTCCTTAGTCGTTTCAACTATGTTCTGACTTACCGTCCTGGGACACGCAACGTAAAGGCTGACATCCTGTCTCGGCTACACCCGAAGGAAGGCGCGTTTGAAGAGCCTGAACCCATCCTCCCTGCGGCTAGAGTGGTCGGTGTGGTCACTTTTGGTCTTGAGTCGGCTGTTCGCACTGCCCAACGTGCTCAACCCGCTCCGAGTAACGTGCCACCCCGTCGCCTCTTCGTCCCAGATGCTGTTCGGTCTCGAGTTCTTCAGTGGGGTCATAGCAGTCGTTTCTCCTGTCACCCAGGAGTTAGTCGTACCCAGTCGTTCATCGCTCGGCGCTTCTGGTGGCCAACTATGCGGGAGGATGTCAAGAGCTTTGTAGCGGCCTGCACTGTTTGCGCCCGCAGCAAGGCCTCTCACCAGGCGCCATCTGGTCTGTTGCAGCCACTCCCTATTCCTAGCCGCCCCTGGTCTCACGTGGCTTTGGATTTCGTTTCCGGACTACCACCTTCTCGGGGAAACACTGTGGTTCTCACCGTCATAGACCGTTTCAGCAAGGGCGTCCATCTGATAGCCCTTCCCAAACTTCCTTCGGCTGCTGAGACCGCGGACCTCTTGATGCAACATGTCTTCCGGCTTCATGGCCTGCCATCAGATGTAGTCTCCGATAGAGGTCCTCAGTTCACCTCACAAGTGTGGCGTGCATTTTGTAAAGGCATCGGAGCCACAGTAAGTCTGTCTTCGGGCTACCACCCCCAAACAAATGGTCAGACCGAGAGGGCAAACCAGAGCATGGAGACAGCGTTGCGTTGTGTATGTAACAGCAAGCCCTCCACCTGGAGTGACTACCTACCGTGGGTAGAGTACGCCACCAATTCCCTGGTCAGCTCTGCATCTGGACTTTCTCCATTCGAGGCATCCCTGGGGTATCAACCTCCCCTGTTCGACCCACAGCAGGATGAAGTGGCCGTTCCCTCCGTACAGCTCCACTTGCGACGCTGTCAGCGTGTCTGGAGGACCATCCGGACAGCACTGCTCAAGGCTGGGGAGCGCGCTCGCAGAGGGGCTGACCGGCGACGTACCCCTGCGCCGGAGTACAAGAAGGGACAGAGGGTCTGGCTGTCCACGAAGGACGTTCCCCTCCAGACAACCGACAAGAAACTCTCGCCCCGCTTCATTGGTCCTTTTGAAGTCCAGAAAGTCCTGAGCCCGGCAGCTGTTCGGCTGAAGCTGCCTTCCTCCATGCACATTCATCCTGTCTTCCACGTCTCTCGAGTTAAGCCCGTCTCCAGCAATCCTCTTATGCCCCCGGTTCCTGAGCCTCCGCCTCCGGAATTTGTAGATGGTCATCCTCAATGGAAGGTCCGCCGGCTGCTTAAAGTCCGGCGCTGCGGCCGCGGGTTCCAGTATCTCGCGGACTGGGCAGGTTATGGACCTGAGGAGCGCAGTTGGATTTCGCGGAAGCTCATTATGGATCCCTCTCTCCTCGCCGACTTCTACCGTGCCCACCCGGGGGCGCCAGGTCAGTCGCCAGGTGGCTCCCGTAGAGGGGGGGGGGTACTGTTACGTCTCGCCGCTCCACACCCGCTCTGCAGTGTAACCTTGGCCAAGGCTCAACGTCTCCCCGCTCCACACCCGCTCTGCAGTGTAAGCGTACCCGGAGCTCTGCCAACTCCACCTGATGCCTGTTTCCTCGTTACCCCTCCACTCACCTGTTGGCAATCACCTCCCTATATCTGGCTGTGTCACTCTCAGCTTGTTGCCAGTTCGTGCCGTTCCGTGGGAGAGTACTTGTGCTTGTCCTGCTCATCGAAGTTTGTTTACTTACCTGGATCTTCCCTGGAGATTTCTCTGTTGGACCTTCCTCGTTGCTCCCCTTCCCCTGTGCGCTGCCTTCCGTTTACGAAGAGGATTTCTTCACTCCAGCGTTGCTGTGATTTTCCGTTCTCCTTTGGTATCCTCCTGTTTACCCCCCCCCCCCGCCTGGATTAAGGGCCGACTCCACTGTTCCCGGATTAAAGGGCGACTCCACGGTTCCCGGTTTAAAGGTGGACTTCGCGTTTCCTGGTGAGAGTGGACTTCCTGAGTTTTCTCTTCAATAAATTAGCCTGTTGGTCCCGCTATATTGTGCCTTCTGTGTTTGTGCTCTTGGGGTCGGGTGCAAACCCTAACATCCGGGGCAGGAATAGATTTCAGGTTCAGTTAGCAATCTTTGGAAATCCTTTTTATTGGCCGAAATGTGAAAAATGCCCTTTAATTCTTTCAATTCATTGCTGGCAATAGTAATAGGTGATTGAGATTGAAGCCTGACTTGCATTGATTTTGCATTACCTTGACAACTGCTTTGCCTCGCAAGATACTTGAATAGGCCACTGCCCATTCTGGATGTATTTGTAACTGATGCCAGTCTTTGCCACCACTCTTTTCTTGACAGTACTTCACAAGATTTTTCAGTACATTCATCCCCACCAAAAATGGCATGTTACTATTGTAAGTTGGTCTGGGCAGATAAGAACCAACACATTAAACTTGGATCCTGTACCACACATGCTTTTAGGAAATCATAGTTCAACTTCATTATAGCCCAAATAGGGAACTACTTGCCCTGCCGCACCTTCAATATGTAATAGATCATTAACAGAATAGAGTTCTCTGTGAACTAAATTCTGACGATAAAATGATTCTGATAAACAGGTAACCTGAGACCCTGTGTCTATTAGGCATTTACACTGAACACCATCTAAATGGGCTAAACCTTCACACAAGTCTCCCACCAGCCCTGCAGCGCTTGCTTCAGATGAATTTAACTCAGAACTATGATTCAACAGAGAAGTCGAGGATGATTGGACATTTTTCTTATCGTGAGCCTCTGTCTGTCCTTCAACAGAGGCTCTTAGCTGTTTAACTGCTCTGCTGGAGGGGACTCAAGTGGCTGTGACAGCAACATTTTACTCTTGTGAGCTTCTGTTGCATTAGCTTAGTATTTGCAGGGTTTGAGCAGCATTGCATGTGGTGATCATCCTGCCCGCACTGATAGCAGTACCCATTTTGTTTGTGTGGAACCTCGTTGTATGATCCAGAAGTATTCCTTTTTGCTTTACTCTTGAAGGGTGTCATGTCTGATTTTGGACCTCCCGTACTGCTGACTTTGAGTTTAGCTAACTCTTTTTCCAATAGCTCCACTTTGTCTGACAGTGAATTTTCAGTGGAGGAAACATTTGTTGCTTTACTTCTAACCAATGGATCGGCTGTGACGTGCACACTGCTGTTGGCTCTGTAATGTGCACACTGCTGTTGGCTTTCAAAGGAGTGTTTCCCAGATGGCGCTTCTTTCTACTTTCTTTTGACTCTCTCTCTGTCTCAAACGACCTCACCATGAACAGAAGCTCAAATTATGTCACCTGTTGTCTGTGTGCTTCTGCCATGTAATCTCTCAATTTCAGTTGGGTTATTAGGGAATCATCCCAACAACCACACACAAACTGCAAGTCAGGATTTCCTGTAGTGAGCCCTTAGCATTCTACTACTCTCTGCATGAGTGTGTGGAGCCGGTTTAAGTAGACTGAGCATTTCTCTCCATTATTCTGATGAGTCTCAATAAACTGGATATATAACTCTTCACCATTGGCCACAATACCATAAGCCTTTTTCAATGCTATGAAATAAGCTTGGGCATCTGCAACATCACCAACATATAATGCTGTGTTAAGAGCAGGGGGCAGAAGGCTATCCAGGATTTTACGTCTTTTATTATTGGCAGGGAGCTCTGGGTTATTCATCACCTGTCTAGCTTGCACTCTCCATGTTTCAAAATCTCCTTCTGTGCTGGGTTTAGGAGTCAACCCTGAGAATGTACACACTCGGTGGGGTTTGTGGTATTTGGAGGTTTGATCATTGTGTTTAAACACATGTTCCACAATAACACGGTGCACCTCATCGGGGATGCTACTAGTAACCTTATGTGGCATGGTGTGACTATTATCCTTGGTAGACTTGTCCAAGTCTAAAGTAACTTTAGGAAGTGGTGTGGAAGTGGCGAATAAACATTGAGCCCACTCATCTGTGAATGCAGTGGCCATTGCACTTAGTTTGCTCAAAATCCGCCAAAGGCTCAACTCAGCATTGATGACGACACCGAGGGCTAGCACCGATACATCGCAGGGCCCTGGGGAGTTCTGTCACTACACATCAAAATTCGATTGGCTGATGATACGGTCACTCAAGTTGTAATCAGTGTGCAACTTCGGGCTTCAAGGAAAGGTTAGCAAAATCACTAGTGCTGGTCCAAGGAACTGTGATGCGTTTAGATGACATAGGAAATCCCTGCTCAGCCCCAAGAGAAAACAAGTAATTGAATTCAGACACATTTCAGGCACACTTCAATTTAACTATGAAAAACAAATTATGATTTTTATTTTGACAGGGCCAGCAGAGAAGGCTCTGATGGTCCTAACCACTTGATATATGTGTGCAGTAAACACACACTATGAAAAAAAGACCTATTGCCATTAGAAGTTACATTTATGTATACCATTATGTTATAGTAATATTTTGGAATGAGAGGGTCTGATATGGCCATGTGTTGCATACACATCTCTCCCTTGCTTTTGTCTCGCCTTGTGCTCTCCATCAGATTTTAAAGGCTGAATTTTCAAAGGCAGAAAGATGGGCTGAGAACAAGTTTCCAAGTTTGTAACAAGCCTTTCTTTGACTTCTGAGTCCTCCCTAAACCCCTGATTCAAATTTCCCAGAACCCAATAAGCACACCATCTTTTCTTCGCTTGCTTGCTTTGGAGTGGCATCACTTTTATATGCTCCCCAGTCAGCGAGGAAAAGAGCCTTCTAGAAATATTAAGTCCAGTTCTGTCAGATTCATTCACTCTTATTTATGAAATTTCTGGTTATCAACAACCTTGCCAGCACTAGTAATACCTTACAAAGATATCTGGAAAACCTTAGAGAAGAAGCTGCTGCAATAGGTCATTATTAATGTTCTTGTCACAGCGTCAAAAAAGGCTTTGCCGTGAGGTGTCATTAAATGTGAATGCTGAATTCACTCATATTGATTGGATTGATTGGAGCCTTAATTGCTTTCTAAGTAAGCCAGCAACAGGCGGTGTAGCCAGACTTTCTCAAAGAGGCTGCACGCTGTTCTCAACGTTGTACTGCTTTTTAATTTCTAGAAGACACAGCAAAGCATGGTAAATACAATAAGTTGTGGTGGCACTTTTGTGGAGGCATATCGACTACTAAAGTTTCATTGCACATACCAGCAACGCACATGCTATTAACGCAAGCGGGGTTAAACAGTCAGCACAAGGCATGCTATGGATAGTGGGCAATGCACATTACTCTAATATCCCCATGCACATCCTACAGCTACCTGCTGTAGCTATGTATTTGAGTCAGAAGAAAGAATCTGAGAACGCTTAGAACTAAACTTAATATTACATTGTTGGAATATTGCACAACATTTATACGAATGGTTGTCCTCCCTTCTGAGTCATCCATTTGTGAGTGGTGTGTGTGTGTGTGTGTGTGTGTGTGTGTGTTTGTGGGAGAGAGAGAGAGAGAGAGAGAGAGAGAGGGAGAGAGGGAGAGAGAGGGAGATAGAGATAAAAGAGTCTTGGTATTTGAGAGATAACAATGGTAGTGTGTCAGTCCTCTGAAATTGATGAACAACAAAATGACATGCTCAAATACACAAACTGAAGATAACTGGTCTGTGTTTTTATCACTGAATACCTATCTCAAACAAGTCAACGTACGTTTTTCTGTCTTGAAACTAAAATTGCATACCGAAGGAAAAGAGTTTTAGGATTCAGTATCAGTATTCAGTATGGGTATCTCAGGGTTGTGGTAAATGATAACTAAGACTTACATGTTTGAAAGGCCTTTTCTCATTCTCTGAAAGACAAATAAATAATTTATTGCTTTATTTGGCAGCATGGTGGTACAGTGGTTAGCGCGGTCGCCTCACAGCAAGAAGGTCCTGGGTTCGAACCCCTGGGTAGTCTAACCTTGGGGGTCATCCTGGGTTGTCCTGTGTGTGGAGTTTGCATATTCTCCCGGAGTCTGTGTGGGTTTCCTCCGGGTGCTCCGGTTTCCTCCCACAGTCCAAAGACATGTAGGTCAGGTGAATCGGCCATACTAAATTGTCCCTAGGTGTGTGTGTGTGTGTGTGTGTGTGTGTGTGTGTGTGTGTGTGTGTGTGTGTGTGTGTGTGCCCACACGTTGGCCCTGTGATGGACTGGCAGCCTGTCCAGGGTGTCTCCCCGCTTGCCGCCCAATGACTGCTGGGATAGGCTCCAGCATCCCACGACCCCCGTTGGGATAAATGGCTTGGGTAGGGGATGGAAGGATAGATTGCTTTATTTGCCCAACCTCTAAATTCAAACTGCTGCAAGAGCAAAGTACATCTGGACCACCCTGAAAATGGGCGATATTACCAAATATGCTGTACTTCAAAGTCTGGCTGAACATACTCAGGATTCAACCGCAATTGATGAACGTGCTACAGAATGTGAAATGGTTTATAAATCCATTGGAGACAGCAGGTGCATTGTTCAATTTAAAAAAATCCAGGAACCCAAGAATGTTCTTTGTATGCTGTGATTTTGCTGGCTGTGCTGACATTTACATTAAGGGTTCAAATCCACTGAAAGGTCAATGTCAACTAGAAATGCATGCTATTAGATTTTTGGCAATATGCTGATATTTTCCAACTCATTTTGGCTGATGCTGATACCGATGTATGCACATAACCCCCAATTGCAGAGGAGAACATCAAGTCTCTCCTGTAGTGGCCTCAGCTGAAGCTGCTACACTGACCACGGATGCTGCGCCGCGCGCATCCGCACAGGCATCGCGCTACTGATCCGTATTTTGACGCGGCTGGTCTTTTTTCCCCCTCTACACGCAGGTGCACGGCCCTCCAAAAGGTTACAACTACATAAAACTGTAAAAAAAAAAAAAACGAAAAAAAGAGAATCTGATTAAAAATGATTAAAATAAATACCTCAGTGTACCAGAGGCAATGCGACAAAGCAATAGTGGGATTTTTTCTCTCCGTTACACAATGATATAGGGAATTAATTCAGTACCAGTTAAAGCATTTGCCACATAATTTACACATTTTCAAAGTAGCCTACTTGCAATCTTCCTCAGAAAACTCCTCAGAAAACACGGATGGCATACACAACACAGATGCAGTTGGTGTAGCAGGTAATAAAAAATGAAATAAAATAAAAAATGAAAAATAAAAAAACTCCAACTTGCCTACGTGACGCTCTGCGTCTGTGTCTGGGCATCAGTTCGCATCACGCGCGAATAATTAAAGCATCATCTTATCGGCCTGTCATATTGGCATTTTGGGCTGATGCCGATAGTTCATTTTAAAGCTTTTATGGGCAGATACTGACGACATGCCGATATCATCATGCATCCCTGCTGTCAACCCAGTTAATGCCTATCAAAGATTGACTCTCTCTCTTATTAAAAAAATGCTTACATTTTACCAAGTCAATAATAGCACTGTGGGCATGCAGCTGCTGGAGGAATGCTGCTGCTGTCTTTGTAATTGAATACGGCTATGATGTTTCTGTTGATGCCACATTGTTAAACCCATCACAGACCCTCTGCATTGGCAAGGTGTCTACAAGCTGAAATACCGCTGCAGCATTGCCATCATATTTCCTGTGTCGTAAGCGTGCCAACATCTGCTTGTACGCTTGACATTACAAGACTATTTTCCTCCTGGAGCCCACCTGCTTATGTTTAGTCTCTCCTCCATGCTAAGCACAAACCATATGCAACGTCTTCCTTAATGTGATGTAATGCCTAAATTAGCAGGAGCAATTGTCAGGGGGAGATCTCTTTGCTCCATTTGATTTGATTGAGACTGTCTGTTTTATTTTGTAGGAAATGTGAATACGCCACTAGCTCTCAGCATTGCTCATGATTTATAACTACCAGGCCTGGAACAGACTGTATCAGCAATGATAAAAGATGTAGGATCCCTAACTTTTCGGCAGGTCTTTTTTTGTTTGTTGTTGTTGCTGATAACCATGGAGGCTACCTTCATTCAGCCTGCCCTCAACTTATCCTGATTAATTCATAGCACTGCTCACCCAGGGCGCATACAAAGTCAAACCTGGGAGCAACCTCTTGCGGCACGGTGAGCGAATAGAGGAAGCTCCCCCTAGAATTACAGCAGCTGCCAATGGGACCTGGTTATGTCATGTTGGGTCAAGCCACACTTTGATTATACTCGAGTCAAGTGGAACGGCAAGTTACGAGAGACCAGAGACAGGTGTACCAAAGATTTGAGTAAAAACAGAATTGTCATAAATGTTCCCTTTGCGTCTGGGGTGGTAGCCTATCTGATAATGACATCTGCTAGAGAGTAACTGTCATCATTTGACAGTGAAAATACCAGTGATTACCGCAGTGCTTGGTGAATGCAAGAAACAAAGTCTTCATCTGGAGACGTCTGCTTGTCTACCCTACTTCTCCACGTTCTAACCCGAATAGAGCTGTTCTGAATTAAAACAATAATGCTAGCCCTAAAAGATAATACATTTTGGTGTGTCCGGGTAGCGTAGCGGTCTATTCCGTTGCCCACCAACACGGAATCGGCGGTTCGAATCCCCGTGTTACCTCCGGCTTGGCCAGGCCTCCCTACAGACACAATTTGCCGTGTCTGCAGGTGGGAAGCCGGAAGTGGTTATGTATCCTGGTCGCTTTACTAGCGCCTCCTCCGGATGGTCGGGGCGCCTGTTCGGTGGGGAGAGGGAACTGGGGGGGATAGTGTGATCCTCCCTTGCTCTATGCCCCCTGGCGAAAATCCTCACTGTCAGGTGAAAGGAAGCGGCTGGTGACTCCACATGTATCGGAGGAGGCATGTGGAAGTCTGCAGCCCTCCCCTGATCGGCAGAGGAGGGTGGAGCAGCGACCGGGGTGGCTCGAAAGAGTGGGGTAATTTACCAAGTACAATTGGGGATAAAAAGAGGGGAAAGCCCCCCCCCCAAAAAAAGATAAATTGTATAGTGACCAAACCCCCCCCCCAAAAAAAACCAATGACATCGATGTTTTGTGTGATTTTAATTTAATTTCATGTTGTGAAGCTATAGGTAAGCATGGTGATGTTACACCATGGCCGCGGTTAGCAGAACAGGCTAACTTAGTATTGATTCACTCCATTATCAATAGATGAGCAGTACTGAGAGAAAAGATGATGAATGACACAAAGGATTCAGATAAATAACTGAAAACATAGTTAGTCAGCTAGCAAAGTCATTGAAATCAAATTTATATATCTTATATCCCACCCATGCAGGACAAACTCTGAGAGAAAAATACATTATTCCAGTCCATTCCAACTTTTCCATATTCGACTGAAATGATTTATGGAAGTGGATTTGTTAAGCAGCTCTTATCAATATAAGAGCAACACACGTTTTTATCTCATTTAAAGAAAGGTTAGAACGTTCATGGCACTGATTTACAACCACATGTGTGACATTTCGGGCCGGTTGTACAGGCTTATGATGTCAGAGGTTAGTGACAGGAGCTGGCAGATTCATTAGCTAATTAAAGCCAGTTTCCTGGGTTTAGAGCGAGCACTCCTTCCCCCTCCCAGCATGTAAGCGAGCCAGCTGAATTCTGGGTTCCCTTAATGAGGGCTCGACTGTGGACTCCTCCAAACGAATGATTCCCCTGCCTCAAAGTCTCCCAATGATATGCCCTTGTGAAGGGAAAATACATATAATTATGAATCTGATCATTGTTAATTAAACCTGGGGGATTACAAATCGAGGCAGCAGAGTAATTCTTTGGGGTGGGAAATAAATGGTATAAATAACAGGGAAGAATGGTGAGACAATTGAACAACACTATGTATGAGGTGACCCCTTCTGTGTCTAAAACACACATCCACACTGTTTGTGTGCTGATGAAATAGATGAAAATCCCATTGTTCAACATCTGTTATTAATATCAGCTTGATCCAAAACTAAGGGATGTATGTTTTGCAGTGAATGACCTCTGCTGCTGAATGGTGTCAGCATATATATATATATATATATATATATATATATATATATATACACTACCGTTCAAAAGTTTGGGATCACCCAAACAATTTCGTGTTTTCCATGAAAAGTCACACTTATTCACCACCATATGTTGTGAAATGAATAGAAAATAGAGTCAAGACATTGACAAGGTTAGAAATAATGATTTGTATTTGAAATAAGATTTTTTTTACATCAAACTTTGCTTTCGTCAAAGAATCCTCCATTTGCAGCAATTACAGCATTGCAGACCTTTGGCATTCTAGCTGTTAATTTGTTGAGGTAATCTGGAGAAATTGCACCCCACGCTTCCAGAAGCAGCTCCCACAAGTTGGATTGGTTGGATGGGCACTTCTTTGAGCAGATTGAGTTTCTGGAGCATCACATTTGTGGGGTCAATTAAACGCTCAAAATGGCCAGAAAAAGAGAACTTTCATCTGAAACTCGACAGTCTATTCTTGTTCTTAGAAATGAAGGCTATTCCATGCGAGAAATTGCTAAGAAATTGAAGATTTCCTACACCGGTGTGTACTACTCCCTTCAGAGGACAGCACAAACAGGCTCTAACAGGTACTATTTAATGAAGATGCCAGTTGGGGACCTGTGAGGCGTCTGTTTCTCAAACTAGAGACTCTAATGTACTTATCTTCTTGCTCAGTTGTGCAACGCGGCCTCCCACTTCTTTTTCTACTCTGGTTAGAGCCTGTTTGTGCTGTCCTCTGAAGGGAGTAGTACACACCGGTGTAGGAAATCTTCAATTTCTTAGCAATTTCTCGCATGGAATAGCCTTCATTTCTAAGAACAAGAATAGACTGTCGAGTTTCAGATGAAAGTTCTCTTTTTCTGGCCATTTTGAGCGTTTAATTGACCCCACAAATGTGATGCTCCAGAAACTCAATCTGCTCAAAGAAGTGCCCATCCAACCAATCCAACTTGTGGGAGCTGCTTCTGGAAGCGTGGGGTGCAATTTCTCCAGATTACCTCAACAAATTAACAGCTAGAATGCCAAAGGTCTGCAATGCTGTAATTGCTGCAAATGGAGGATTCTTTGACGAAAGCAAAGTTTGATGTAAAAAAAATCTTATTTCAAATACAAGTCATTATTTCTAACCTTGTCAATGTCTTGACTCTATTTTCTATTCATTTCACAACATATGGTGGTGAATAAGTGTGACTTTTCATGGAAAACACAAAATTGTTTGGGTGATCCCAAACTTTTGAACGGTAGTGTATATAGTTTACTGATTTGTACATTTGCTACTTTAAAGATGGAATATTTATTTTCTTCTATTGTTATCTTATCAACTTTATCCATATTATGGTCATGTCTTTATATGTGCTGTGTTTTGATTGGTTTCTGCATTCCTTGCAGAGTATGGTAAACCTGGCTGTAGACAAAATATCTCCAAGTGGTAAAATAAAGATTCAAACTTACATATTGAACTTGAAGAAGGAGCAGCGAGATGCGAGAATCTTGGCTAGGTGAGAGTGAAGTGGAGCTGCTAAGCGGTCAATAGGAAAAAAAGATTGTTTCTGCAAAGCCGGGCAATTCCTAGGTGTGATTGTGTTAAACTATGAATGTGATCCAGAGTAGCACTAAAAAAAAAAAAAAAAGTTTGCTTGGCCAAACACTTATTATAGGCTGACAAATATATGCTATGTAAAAACACGTGAACCTGGCACATGACAATTACCAACTCATCATATCTGCCAATTAGTCTGTGTCCATCTCTGGTTTTTCCATAATTACATAATTACATAATTAGTCGTTGGGTAGGTTTATACAGTCTCTCTAAATGACAGGCAGTCATTAGCTTTCAACCTGCCAGTAAAAGGTAAAAATCCCATGCCCCAGGAGTTCACTAATTTGTAATGGTGTTTCATTTAGCAGTTTTGGTAATTGGTGAGCAAATTATAATTATTTCCCATGCACACTGCTTACTGCACATGCAAATGATCCTATTTTGTAATACATTACACCTTACATTTTTCACACCTACTGACATTCAAAAAATAAAATAAAACAAAACCAGTTTTGTACCATGAAAAAGTTTGCAGAGAATTTCAGTCAGAAGTTGTAGGGTAATCACTAGCACTAATCAGGGGATGGTTCTGAATATATACTGTAAAAATGCAACTTTTCTCTTTTTCCACTTGTTCTTAACGGTAGAACGGGTAGGATTTTTCTAAAAAAATCAATGTATAGACTCATCCAAAAAGAATCCCTCTCAATCATTGCTTATGACCCACTAGACGTGTTTGATGGTGTCTGTATCTGCAGAGACCTGTTCTCTGCCTGTGTTTTCTTATTTTGCTTTGTATGGGATGTATCTGGGCATTAACCTTTTGGCAGTGGGACTCTATAAAAATGTAGCCACCAGGTGCCAGGTTGAGATCGTAAGTACACATCCAAGAGGAAGCTACAACTATGGCAAAAATATGGCAAGTGAAACGTCAAGTGGACAAAGCTCATTCCAAAATGAGAGTGAATCAGGGATTGGCTTTCAGTGCTGGTGAGCACTGAAGGAGAGGATGGCAATGAAGAAAACAAAAGCAAAAAAACAAAATAACTTTAATCAAATAAGTCACCTTTCCATATAGCATTCCTACTGACCATCCAGGGCATCACTACAGGTATGGGGCTGAATTGCTTGGGTTAGGGTTAGGTCTGTCTGAAAAGAAAGATCTTTGAAGAATCAGGAAAATATGCTTCAAAGTAGGCCAATATTACTAGTGTGGTTGTAAATATATCTAAAAGGATTACCTTACATGATGTTTGTCACTATTTCCACAAAAACAGACAAAAAAAAACCTGAAGACCTTTCGTTTCATGTGTTGGGCCTCAAAAGGGCTCTCTGTGCCTAGGTTGTGTCCATGAAATGTTAAAATTAAAACTTTGTCGTAGGACTAAACCAAATATGTCATTAGAAAGGTCTTTGCCTGTAGAGTAACATTATGTCAGTCTGAATATTGTAAATGGCTCCTGCTTTGAAATACTGACCTCTGAACCTTGGCCTCAATGTATGTTGGAAGGCTTGTCATTCAGCATCAGAAGGGAATACAGATATGGGACCCCTCAGCTATAGGCACCAAGTGGAGGCGCTTTCAAATATGGTCAAAATTAATTTTCACCCATTTAACAATTAGATATTTAAAATATGAACACACAAATTTGTTTCCCACCCCCTTAAACCCCTCAGTGTACTCTCAATTCAGTATTTACAACTTATAATTCCAGGAAATAAACTAATCATTTTAAAAACCACAATTCCCTCAAGCTGTGCCATACAGCCTGATACAAATCGGCAATCTGTAGTTTTTCTGGTTTGCAAAACGGGGCTGTAAATAGGGTTCTCAAAATATATTTTTACAGAATATATCAAATATTTACTGCATGTCATGTTCATTATAAAAATAGTATTCAGAAAATTCCACTTTAAAAGCACTGACATTTTAAGATCTGCAATACATGTCAAACAGCTGACTTTTTAGAGTTTAATAAGCCTAACTGTTAATGAAGAGGCGACTCAGCAAGGATTCTTGCTCATTTTAAAAACAAGGAATCTCTGACATTTCAAAGTGGGACTTCGTAACCCTCTCCTGTAAAATGATCATACCGCTGTCCTTATACATGGCCTCCATGCAACTATGCACACAGTCACATTCAGACAGCACTCTGGGGTAGAGAAAGACGATGCGCAGAGAACAGTGTTGACACAGCATCTGTGTGTCTGCTGATGCCACATTACAGTCGTGTCACTGGCTTGAAAGAGTGATGACTTTGCAAGAGACAAAGCAGAGATTTAGATGCCACCATTTGCAGACAACCTGGAGGCTGCCTTCTTGATGCAATAGGAGCCCCATGGATGCTGTGTAAGCATGAGACTACAGTATATCATAATTGATGATATTAGTAACAAAGTAACTAACAAAGAAATCTGCACAGGATACAACAGCTATCATATTACAGGCTATTATCGACAGGCCTTCAATGGGTGTGACAGATTTCCTTGAGTCTAAAGGCATTTTCAAACTGTATTTACTTTACTTCATAGCTTTACATAGCTTTAAAGTGTCCAAGTAAATATCAATCACAGAAAAGTGAACTACCTTTTAAATATGCCAGACTTTGTGACAGTCATCGCATCATCTTACATGACAAATACTGATTATCTGGTTTTACTAGCATGATAAGAAAAACAAAAGTATTTCAAAATTCTACTTGATCCTACACATCAGAATGTATGTGCTAGACTACATGATCAAAAGTATGTGGACATCTGAAAATCACATCCATTCATGCTTGTTGAACTCATCTCATTGACTTTATGCATTTGCAATCAAAATGACAGTGGCTGAAATAGCCAAATTCACTCATTAGAAGAGGTGTCCATATACTTTTGTTATAAGCTTGTTTCACACAGACCCTTTGTTCAGCTGCTTTTGATTTATATGCCGAATTATCTCCTGTTGACCTATTTAATATGTAACATTTAGATTGTTAATAATTAGGATCTCAAACTGACCTATGTACAACACTATTAAGTTTATAATTAGTTTCATGTATGATACAGACTTACTCTGTATGTTCAAGTTTATAGCCAATAAATTAGCCTGGCCAATGTTTCCTCCCCTTTGTTTCGTCTCTGACACATCAGAGGTCAGTCGGTCCACAGCCCTGGCCCTTGACAGCAGCCATAGATAGATGTACACATGCACATACATGCCCAAACACACACACATACATAGGCAAGCATGACATCTTTATTTTCCTTGCGGTGATCAATACACTGTGGGCTGTTGAGAAACATGTGCTCTATCTGTTACTGGACTGAACCATTCAAGCTCAAGACAAGGGAGTGGGTGAGAAATGGTAGATGTGGGTAGGCCCAGTTTCTATGATAAGCCCTCTTGGGAATTTCACATGAGGCCATCCAGTAGCAAATTTGAACAGAAAGAAGATTTGACTGCAAAGTTAGTGGGAATGTTAGAATTGTGGCTGGGTGTAGTGACTGCTACAATCAGATGTCACTGAGGCCTGAATTCAATCACAGCATTTCAAGCCTTGTGACTTTGACTCTGAGTTTTTTCCACAGTTTAATTGCAACCGACTGCACAAATCACAGATTTTTCCTCTAGCACACAGTCATTCTGCCTAAGGTATGACAGCATATCACTGCCAAAAGTCGCGAGCACAAATGAGCTACACGCATGTGGATGTAGAGGAGCCACATGCAACTCAAACAGCCACACATGCATATCATTTTTGCGAGCGGTTTCACAGCACTTTTGCGCAGAATAGCTCTGCTCACATGAGGAATATTGTAGCCTGTGAGGAGAAATCCATGCTTTGAGTGTGCACAGAATCTGAAGGAGCACGTGACTGTTATCCCCGAGCACACAACTGCTATCATTGCTCTCCTGCTCATAATTCTTTCACTTGCTCGCTTGCAAGTGGTTTTTCTTTTAGCAGTAAGTGGGTGGACCCAGTCACCATTGTATCCCCAAATATAATTGGTTACAGTCGTTGTCTTTTATGATTGACCCTTAAAACTGAAGAGGGATATGAGATTCCCAGTTGACAGACTGGGGCCAGTAAAAGAACGTGTGTATGTTGTTGTGCTAATGGTAGTTCTGTTAGCATTAGATAGGGCGGAAGAAGTGACAGCAGGTAAAATACTCATTTGTAGTAGCTCGGTGTCAACACTGTCAAGTATTAAAACGGGATCAGGCAGTAATCACCAAGATTGTATCTATGTCACCTACATGGGGGCCTGTCAGTTGTTCACACTATATGATATACAGGCAGTACACGGATTACGAACGAGTTCCATTTTTGAGTGTGTTTGTAACTCGAATTTGTATGTAAGTCGGAACATTTACATACAATTCACATCCAGCATCAAGTAGTCAAATGTTTGTCTTAGTATATAGTATATATGAATAAATATAATAATGCAGTAATAATAATAAATGAAACTACAGTAAAATATTTAGAATTGAGAACGAGAATGTGTGTAGATATTAAAAAAAAAACTTTAAAGAAACATTTATCACATTTCAAACTCCCCACCTGCCACTGTCCCTGGAGCGGGCCGCGACTGGCGGACGCTGGCCGTTTGATGCCAGAAATGAGAGCCCACTCGGGGCTCACCTCCCCGCCTCACTGGGTAAGTGAAAAAATTATAAGAGTGTTTCACCTCTCTCTGAATGCTTTATTATTTCCACTTTCATTTCATTCGTGATTGTTGTCCTTTTTTCAGTGCATCACCATCACTTGCATCAGAATTACACTTTGAAGCCATGATTACGAGGGTAGACACGAAAATTTTAAGTCAAAACACAACGCACACAACAATGTTCACGCGATCCAACTTAAAATGGTGACGACAGTGTGGCGTTGTTCTCCCTCGGGCCAACGAACTGCTTAAAATGCACAGTGTTTTTAGCATTGCACAAAGTAGTCCATCCGTTCATTAGTACGAACCATTGTGTGTAACTCGATTTTTAAAAAAAATAACGGGCTTTATGGAGGTCAGTTAGTAAGTACGGACGTTCGTAAGTCGGGCATTCGTAACCCGGGGACTAACTGTATTATAACTAGAACATTAAAAAAAAATATTTTGAGTGTGCCTGCTGTTTGGAGCATATCTCAGTAGGATTGGGTGTTGTGTATTCCTCACAAAGACAGAACTCCCTCACACCTATTAAAACTCAAATTGGTCCTCACAAAGACAGAAACCCTCACACATACACCAACACACAAGTCTAAAACTCAAATTGGTCCTGCGTGTGTGTGTGTGTGTGTGGGGGGGGGTGAAAGGGTACACACATGTACTTAAACTTGCCCCTATAGGTTCATAGGCCATGCACAGGGAGATATAACACAATGGTTGTGCAAAAGCCATTACAACAGATATAAAGGCATTGTCAGTATCATTTGTAACAACACCATTACAAAATGGCAAAATTACAGTTATGAAAATGAGTTTATAGGCTATTCTGTATATTTGTGGTAGTTTAGGCAATTTTTTTTCAGAACGAATGCTCATGCAGATACTTAAAGTTTGTATACTTTTATTTATTTAACACCTTTCAGGGCCAAATAATTACATCTTGAACATGTTTTGCCAAAATAAAACAGGGTGGATGGATGGATTAAATAAAAAGAAAAAAAAAGTCTCAGTGCTTTATCAAGTTAATGTCAAAGATGGAAGAAACAAGATAGCTCAGACTAACACATTCAAGTACATTATAGCTTGAGTACAGAGTTGTATTTTGCCAAAGAATTTGAACATGAACATGAACCAAACATTTTTATTTAATAATTTGTATGCTGTGAAAAGTGTCATACAACACAATTAGAATGCTGAAAACAGACGAAAAGTTGTATGAGGTAAGCCTGTGCTTGTTGCAATAATACTTTTGTTTTATCTCAGTGTATTTAATATCTTTGCCTATACTGACATTTTACCAAAATAAGCAATATAAAAATAACTACTGCATCTAAGTTAAAAAGCAAATTACCTGTGTTTTATGAAATTAGCTTCAACGATGGAAGAAACAAAAGACAGGTCAGACAACCACATTCAACTACGTTCAAGTCAAGTCAATTTTATTTATATAGTGCCAAGTCACAACAGAAGTTATTTCAGGGCACTTTTCATATAGAACTGCCCTATCTGGTTTGTCTAAGTGGTGTTGCCATATCTAGCTGTCCAAAATGGTGGACCCGCTTTCACATGCAACTCGCATCCATGGTTGACTCGGATCTGTAACCAATTATATTTAGGGACACAATGGTGACTGGCTTTGCCCACTTACTGCCAAAAAGAAAAACCACTCACAAGCGAGCAGGTGAAAGTTTTGTGAGCAGGAGTGCAATGATAGTAGTTGTGGGCTCGGGGGTAACGGTTTGGATTCTGTGCACATGCAAAGTGAGGGTTCCTCCTCACAGGCTACAGTATTCCTCACACGAGCAGAGATATGTATAGTATTTGTATGTGGCTGTTTGAGTTGCGTGTACGGTTCCTCTGCATCCAGGTGCATGGATCTAATTTGCACTCATGGATTTTGGCAGTGATATGCCCTCATACTTATGTCTCGACTTAATGTAACATGATTGAGATTGGGATCCTGTCAAAATTGCATGTGATGAATTACAAATGCACAGTAATTGTGATTATGTGGTTGAAGGCTTTCATCGCTTCTCATCAGTTATCTTTAGTTTTGAATATGTCTCAGTCTGGATGGGCAGCAATTAACCAAGTCTACTTTGTTCTTTCACTTAACATTTATCACTTGGAATACACTGTAAATCCAGATCATAATCTGTTTCCTTGATGGTCACTAATGATACTGGAGGGCTTGTGTGCCCCTCTGGAGCAGTCGCGGCCTCATAAATTTGATAAATGATTCAGTTCAAGTGTGACCAATCCCTCTGACCTTTAGGTAATTACAATGATTTCTAGCAGGATAGACAGAATACAAACACTGGAGAAGAAAGATAATTGACACAGCTCAAGCATTCAGTAAATCGCAATGTTTCATAGCATTATATGCGTCATAGCACTAGTAGTGCAAAAGACTGGACCCTGAGCTCTGTTACCAGAATATTTTAATGCTGGACATACTGTTATTAGGTTTTTGTTTTGTTTTTTGAGTTTGACTGGTAGATTGGAAATAGGCATTTTGACACTTAATGCAGCGGCTCCCAAACTTTTTAGGCAATGCACCCCCTTCTACACCCTGACCAGGTACAAACCCCAATTCCAATGAAGTTGGGACGTTGTGTAAAACGTGAATAAAAACAGAATACAATGATTTGCAAATCCTTTTCGACCTATATTCAGTTGAATACACTACAAAGACAAGATATTTAATGTTCAAACTGATAAACTTTATTGTTTTTTGCAAATATTCACTCATTTTGAATTTGATACCTGCAACACGTTCCAAAGAAGCTGGGACAGGGGCAACAAAAGACTGGGAAAGTTGAGGAATGCTCAAAAAACACCTGTTTGGAACATTCCACAGGTGAACAGGTTAATTGGAAACAGGTGAGTGTCATGATTGGGTATAAAAGGAGCATCCCTGAAAGGCTCAGTCGTTCACCAGCAAGGATGGGGCAAGGGTCACCACTTTGTGAACAACTGCGTGAGCAAATAGTCCAACAGTTTAAGAACAACGTTTCTCAACATACAATTGCAAGGAATTTAGGGATTTCATCATCTACAGTCCATCATATCATCAAAAGATTCAGAGAATCCGGAGAAATCTCTGCACGTAAGCGGCAAGGCCGAAAACCAACATTGAATGCCGTGACCTTCGATCCCTCAGGCTGCACTGCATTAAAAATGGACATCATTCTGTAAAGGATATTACCACGTGGGCTCAGGAACACATCGGAAAACCATCGTCAGTTAACACAGTTCGTCGCAACATCTACACGTGCAAGTTAAAACTCTACCATGCAAAGAGAAAGCCATATATCAACAACACCCAGAAATGCCGCCGGCTTCTCTGGGCCCCAGCTCATCTGAGATGGACTGACGCAAAGTGGAAAAGTGTGCTGTGGTCTGACGAGTCCACATTTCAAATTGTTTTTGGAAATCATGGACGTCGTGTCCTCCGGGCTAAAGAGGAAAAGGACCATCCAGATTGTTGTTATCAGCGCAAAGTTCAAAAGCCAGCATCTGTGATGGTATGGGGGTGTGTTAGTGCCCATGGCATCATGGGTAACTTGCACATCTGTGAAGGCACCATTAATGCTGAAAGGTACATACAGGTGTTGGAGCAACATATGCTGCCATCCAAGTGACGTCTTTTTCAGGGACATCCCTGCTTATTTCAGAAAGACAATGTCAAGCCACATTCTGCACAACAGCGTGGCTTCGTAGTAAACGAGTGCGGGTACTGGACTGGCCTGCCTGCAGTCCAGACATGTCTCCTATTGAGAATGTGTGGCGCATTATGAAGCGCAAAATACAATAACGGAGACCCCGGACTGTTGAGCAACTGAATTCGTACATCAAGCAAGAATGGGAAAGAATTCCACCTACAAAGCTTCAACAATTAGTGTCCTCAGTTCCCAAACGCTTATTGACTGTTGTTAAAAGGAAAGGTGATGTAACACGGAGGTAAACATGCCCCTGTCCCAGCTTTTTTGGAACGTGTTACAGGCATCAAATTCAAAATTAGTGAATATTTGAAAAAAAAACCAATAAAGTTGATCAGTTTGAACATTAAATATCTTGTCTTTGTAGTGTATTCAATTGAATATAGGTCGAAAAGGATTTGCAAATCACGTATTCTGTTTTTATTTACGTTTTACACAATGCCCCAACTTCATTGGAATTGGGTTTTGTAGATGCAGCCCCAATCCCCCACACCACCAAAAAAAAAAAATGCAACAAAGCCTATCTATAGCTGCATTAAAGGCATCAAGTTTAATCATGCAAAACTAATCAGAACACAAAATATTCAGGAGATAGCAAACATGTGCTCTCAAATTCGAATAAAACAAACTACACCGCAAAAAAAGTTTCAATAAATTGCAATAAAGTTACACACAAGCTGTCACTTTTAAAAAGCAAAGAGGATGGATGAGGGCAAGAACACACACATGGGCTCAGAGGCAGATGGGCCCATCAGGAGAGAAAACGAGGAAAAAATGTTGTCATATGTTCAGCCAGATTCAAGAAAAATTGTGTCAAGTTTAAATTACAATTAACCAGTACCTTGGCAGGTGGGTTTCAGTCAAGGCCTTCAGTAATGAGCTGCACCCCCAACAGACTCTCTCTCTCTCTCACACACACACACACACACACACACACACACACACACACTTCCCATATGGGTGCCAGTGCAGCCAACACAGCCACATACAAGATACACTATCATGCACTACATACACCACTGGATCCACACCAACAAGACAGCTGATCTTCAACAACCACAACACACACCACTGTGCACTATAACGGCTACTGCAGCATCACCATCAGATCTTCCTTTGTGTCATGGAGCAACCAGATTGCATGCACACACCACATGGCACAAAAACAAAAACAACTAGAGGAGTGCACTCAGTACAGTGCAGATCTCCACCAGGTATATCTCCCCTTCTCCGCTGCTCAGACTTGGTGACAAACCACCAGATTTTATGTAGAAGGGGCCCTTATTAAAAGACTTCAGATGTGTTTAACCATCGCAGTTTTCATGATATTGGTAAATGACTCTCAGTCATCCTAAAGCAACAAACAACAGTAAGAAAACAAAACATGCACGCCAGTGTTAGCCAACTAAACTCTCTGGGCAGCAGTGTAACGAGTCAGCGCCGGGCCCCAATGCAAGATGGTCAAAGTGGGTCCCGGCCTGCCCAACCCAATCAGACGTAACATAACGTCGTGTCAGTAGTGAATGAAAGAAGTGAAAGCACACAGCTTTAAAATGACCAGCAACAGTGAAATGCACTGCACAATTGACGCCTAAGTGAAATGATCACTAGGAGACCACCATGTTGCAGAAGAGGAGTCATATTAGTAAAGCCAAGGTAGTGATAGACCAGTGTACTTAACAAAAATCTGGTGTCGGGGCCCCATAACAGATGAAAACATATCGGTGACGGCACACCTGCACATACACAACATTATTTATGTCTACACATAGGCCTTATAAACACACAACACAAGTGTGTAGGTTATTAGTCAGATAAATAATAAATGAGTTCTACTTACATCATAGGCACACTCTCTGGGCTTTTCGCTGTGTGAAGTTGTCTATTCTATTACGTAGTATCCAGTGTTTCACATGTCCATAATCACACATGGGCTTTGTACATTTTTGAACATACTGTAATGATCACGGATGAATAGGCTCGGTAGCCCTTGGCTACCGGGTCTGACCCTTTAGTCGACTGGTTATAGTTCTCACCTGCGGGGCAGGAGATACGGGTTCGCGTCCCGGCTGTGGCAGTTCCCGGGCTGCCCCCTGAATTTGCTGCAATACCATATACTGTAGAATAAGTGCTCGAGATCTTTGATACGATAGTGACGAGATAAAGAGGAGTCTGTGCTCTAAACTGTTGCAGGCCCCAATGCAGCTGCATTACCTGCATATATGGTAGTTCCACTGCTCTTTCTGGGTATGGACACATCCGTCACTGTCCTCTACATCTACACCTATTTATATCCTTTATATATGGACACCTCCATCACACCATCGACATCTACACCCATTTATATCCTTTACACATGGACCCCTCCATCACTGTCATCTACATCTACATCCCCTTTATATCCATTATACATGGACACCACCATCACTGTCTTCTGTATATATCTCATCTCATCATCAGCCGCTTCCCCGAGGTCGAGTCATGGTGGCAGTAAGTTAAGTAGGGCACTCCAGACATCCCTCCCCCAAGCAACACCCTCCAGCTCCTCCTGGGGAATCCCAAGGCGTTCCCAGGCCAGAGTGGACATGTAGTCCCTCCAGCGAGTTCTGGGTTTCTCCCTGGGTCTCCTCCCATTTGGACATGCCCGGAAAACCTCCAAAGGATGACACTCAGGAGGCATCCTAATCAGATGCCCGAACCACGTCAACTGGCTCCTTTTGATGCAAAGGAGCAGCGGCTCTTCTCCAAGCACCCTCCGGATGTCCAAGCTCCTCACCCTATCTCTAAGGCTGAGCCCAGACACCCTACAGATGAAACTCATTTCAGCCGCTTCTATCCGTGATCTCACCCTTTCGGTCACTACCCAAAGCTCATGGCCAGAGGTGAGGATTGGAGCAAAGATTGGTAAATTGAGAGCTTTGCCTTCTGGCTCAGCTGTCTCATCACCACAACAGTGTGGTACAACATCCGCATTACTGCCGATGCTGCACCAATCTGCTTGTTAATCTAGTGCTCCATCTTAACATCACTCGTGAACAAGGCCCCGAGATAAATGAACTCCTTCACTTGAGGCAACAACTTATCCCCAACCAAGAAGGAGCAATCCACCATTTTCTGTTAGAGAACCATGGCCTCAGACTTGGGAGGTGCTGACTCTCATCCCAGCCATTCCACACTCAGCTGCAAACTGGAGGTCACGTTCTGTATATATGCTCCTTTTTATTGGTTTTGTAAATGAGAATATACAGGCTAAAACAAGTACTTTGACATCTTTAACAACTAATATGTGGTCTCCTTGCCTTTTTTCAGTTTTTTTTTGTGTGTGCATGTTTGAGATGACAGTGGGCTGAGAAATAACTCTTTCTCATTCATGTGCTGTTTCATCATGATAAAACCTTTTGTCTCAAATGAAAGAGGATTTGCAGAGTCTCATTTGTGACTGTTATTTCTTTCTCAACTAAAAAAAAAGAGGCTTGGATTGATTTTGTTCAGCTCGGGGTTCAGCCTGGCTACAGCAAATCACATGCAAACACAGATGCAAACACATCCCTGCATTTCAAAGAATATCCTACATGAGTAATGGGTTGTACATGTCTCTCTTCTGTTTATGTCATTTGCAGAAAAATACTGTAGGCATGTGTGTGTGTGTGTGTGTCCATCCTCAAATGCTCCAATGATACAGGTGCCTGAAAAAGCTTCTTTCTTTTTACCAAACCCTATAAATGATTCTATTCATGGTTGCCATATGCAAAGCTAGAAAACAGAGCGGTATGGCATCAGAGGGTGTTGCTGGATATGCATGGCTACACGGCTAGATGCTTTTGGCATATGCCTTGTTCCTTCCTTGAAGAAATGGTTCAGGTTGGATTTAGGGTTGGGGGCTTGGGGAAAGTGTGTCGTTCTGTCACAAAAGCTAATTGGGCTATCCATTGACTGACATACTGTACACACGTGCACACGTCCTCCACGGATAAGGCCTGACAGGCCTCAGACCCATTAACATTACTTAAAAGCCTTAAGAATCCCCCTGTCAAGTCAGGTTTACTTGTACAGCCGTAAATCACGGTTACAGTCTCAGAAGGCTTTTATTCTTCACAAAGTGAAAAATAGGTTGTTATGCTAAACAACAATTACCGACATCCTACACCCTTGACCCTCAATTAAAAATAAGTCCATGCAAATCAACTGTCAGCACATAAGCAACTCAGTCTGCAGCAAATCAAAACTAGAAGGCTGTTGTTTTTTTAATTTTGTTTTTGTTTTTGTTTTTACCAAACACCAGGTGCTTGAATATCGAAATATTATTGCACATAGCCATTGTTTTAGCATGAAACAATCCGTTAAAACATTATGTGAAGGCAGGCTGCACGTGGACTGATCGCTAAAGCAAAAAAAAAAAAAATCACTGAATATGCATTAGAGAGTGTGTGTGTGTGTGTGTGTGTGTGTGTGTGTGTGTGTGTGTGTGTGTGAGCAGATACTTTTGTATCTCCTCAGACAACTCGCTGCTAAGCTACCTAAGTCCCCCTGGACGTCACTGATTCTCTCTCGTTATCTTATCTTGCAGGAGCTGACTGTATGCAGGCACTATATACAGTGCTCCATACTGAATGGACCTTAAAATGTTTGAGAGACTGAACCAGTTATTTGGGTCATATAGGTGTCCTTTGGGTTGGTTTGGCATGAAGGAGATTTGTTCATGCAGTCTAAATGTGAATGGGTTTACTTTCCAAACCAGGTTACTCAGTACTAAATAATCAAGTGATGCAATGTCAAAAAGAAAATGGCCACATCAACAATACAATTGCAAACAGTTGAATCACAGCTTTTAATTCCCTCTAACCTCACAATAAAGCACTTCCCACGTCTGACGTCTTTAGTTTGTCTGTTTCTATACTTGCATCTGTCTAACTGGCCAGGGCCGTTGTCCACGCTGGTGGTGTTGGTGGGCATACCTTGCAAACATTTCAGCATACAGCCCTTTTTTCCTAATCTCATTAAATGCATGTACCTTTGATAGAACTCATTTCCCCTCCAAGTAAGCAATCGAACAGAAAGATGTGCCATATGCTTACAATTACATTATTAATCGTAGGATGATTCAGCAGCTAATGCCCTGAAATTGAAACTGGAATATATTGCTTTTTAGAAATTGAGCACACAGTAGCAGGATTTTGTCCTTGCAAAGCAAGAAGCTTGGATAACAAAGGCAGAAAAACCACTGTGACAAGCTTACGGTGGATTTTGCTATTTGTGCTATAGGACAGAGGAGATGAAAAATGTATTCTCTCAATTAAGCATAATCAGATCACCATGCATCATCACGCTGGAATCTGGGCCCATGGTTAGTAGATGCCTAGTTTGCACAAGAGGAAAATGCAATAGATGCTTTTTTTTGCTCTTTTTTTGGGAAGGCACATTCTTACTTAATAATTATGTTCCAATTTCTTGTTCTACAAAATCTTCCAGTCCCTGGGGTGTTTATGATCCATTGCAGAGGAGAAACACAGCGTGCTTGAACAGAATAGGATATACACTTACTGTAAATAACAATGCCTGGGGGTAAGGAAAACAGGGATGATCTTTTCTAAATCTCCACTGTGGCCTTAAAGAAAGATGTATATGTTTCCCCCATCTATTCCAAGCCAGTATGGTACTGCTCTATACATACTACAATATTAAGACTATAGGAAATACTGTGAATATATTTGTTAAAGATCAACATCTTTTTCATTTTGTGGTTTCATGCAGGCTTACCACGGACCTAGATAGTATTAAATGTAATATTTCCTATATAATGAGATATCAGAATCACTACACTTGTTGGCTATCAAACCTAGCTATTTGCTCTTTGCTTAACACGTCTACACCTGCCACTTCTATTTTGCCAAACTCAGTCACATCTTTTCATACCCAAAGGATTTAGATTAGAAAAAGGAATTTAAGTCTGTATTAGAATATTTCAAATAGCCAAATTCCTTCTGTCACTTGAGTCCTGTTGAAAACGATAATGGTTAATTATTATTTCAAAATGATATTCTTTAATACATCGGTGGATCCAGGCTGGGCCTGGGCAAAGGGAGGAATGACCTGCTCAGAGCTTGTCTGGTGGCTTTTCCCTTCTGGAGTGTAGATTCACAAGCAGGACTGGTGAAGGACCATGAGCTACAAGGTTTTTCTGTCTTCCCTCCATCTCAGTCATGCACTTGCTAAAACACACACACACACACACACACACACACACACACACACACACACACACACACACACACACACACACACACACACACACACACACACATACAATTCCTCCGCTCCTCTTCTCTCTCTCTTATAAACTCCCCCCCCCCTCCCTCCTCAAGTTCCTCCTCCTCAAGCCATCCTTGCTCTCTCTCTCTGGTTTCTTTTGTTCCCTCCCTCTCTTTCATTGCTCCTTCACTCTTGTCTGTCTGACTGACTCTCTGGGGGTGGCTGTGCCTCCATGGCCCTCTGCAGAGCTTGCAAAGGACATCCTCTCAGTTTAATTCAGCTCATCCCTGGTCCCCTGGTGCTCAGAGATGCACTGGGTGTGTGACAGCTCTTGAAAGACAGTGAGAAGGAGGGGGACACCCTCATCTACATGTATGTGTGTCAGAGAGAGAGAGAGAGAGAGAGAGAGAGAGAGAGAGAGAGAGAGAGAGAGAGAGAGAGAGAGAGAGAGAGAGAGAGAGAGAGAGAGAGAGAGAGAGAGAGAGAGAGAGAGAGAGAGAGAGAGAGAGAGAGAGAGAGAGAGTTCAGGATACTGAGTGGAACATTGTGTAGGTGTGTTGCTGCCAGGCATCTTTTTAACATCTTATTTTCACTGCCCCCTGCAGAACTGAAAAGTTAACTTTAAAACTGGCCAAAATCACAGTTTTATATGAATCTCCAATGAGGTGCTGCTATGTTGATTTCAAGGGGTACTTCGGCTCCAGACCAGTTAAATAGTATTAGTGTGCAATTATTCTTACATAACATGTCCCTTTGTGCTAAGTTCAATACACAAGCTGTAAATATAACAATAATCCCAGAATGGCTTTATTCCATAACACTTAATATCACTGGGCATTTCAGTTTAACAAACAATAAGACTGGCAGTATCCAAAAAAAACCCCCAAAACCAAAAAAAAACAGGACTTAGTGCGCAGCCTTTCATCTGCATAATTAATTAACATGTTCTTTTCTAAAAAAAATAAATAATAATAATAATAAAAAAATCTTCATATTGTCTCTAATAATCTGAGGAGCGGATAACCATATTTCTGCAAAAATAACAATATTTATTCAAAGTTTCTACATACACACTTTATTTTTATTTATTTTTTTACTTTTATGTTTGTTCATTTGGTTAGAAACTGTACATTTCACCCACCCAGCATCTACGAAATATCCATAGATGTGTTTTTGTTTGTTTGTTTGTTTTTCAATAGAGGACGTTTCCCTCTCTGCTGTATCTGTCTAGATGACTCAGACCAATAAACATCAGTTACCTACTTTCAAAATATAGCACTATGGATTTTTGATTTTTTTTTTCATTGATCACTTTTAGAACCCAAATATATAGTCCGTGGTTTATTTTTTTATATTAAAATGTCATATTTGATAACTTTCCTGCTGGCATTTTTGTAGCAACACCCATTCCACTTATTAGCATTCTGTAATTAGTCTTCTGTATGCTATTTGTCATTGTCAGTGCTGGTGGTGGTCTGCCATTCCTGCCAAATATTTCAATTTAATGGCACCTACAGGAAATGTGTTGAGTCTTGCTGCAAAAGGAAAAGAAGTAGTAGAAGAAGAAGTAGGAACTTGCATGTCAAAAGTGATAGATGCTAAAATACAAAGCTAAACATTATCTAACGCTTAATTAGTTTCAGTTAAATGGTTGATATATTTCTTAATATCACCATGTCAGATGTAAATTTTGGGAATGTTATTGGCTGTTATTGATCAGTCTTCTCTCTCTGGACTCACCAAAACCTGCAACTGTTGGAAATTCTGACATACACGTGAACACTTCCTGCGTGTTCAGCATCTTGTCCATTTCAAATCGAGTCCTGGGATTTGCGGTATGAAATGGACTATTGTGACTACCAGATGTCGGTATAGCCACCAAAACTGAAGAAAGTAAGGATAACCATTTTCAACCAGGAAATTGTGCATGATAATTAGAGTCTTTCTGAGGGATTTTATTGACCATCCTAGGACTCTGCCGTGTTTGTAGAAGTCCTGTAGACCTGTGTGCTGACCCATCTTATAACAGCTTTGTTTGTTGGCATCAGGCAAAAGGTAACATGAGGACTGGATTCACCGTGCCCATGGCTTGGCAGTAAAGACGCACAATATTTCTGTGGTTCTCTGGAGACAGCAGAACCTACAAGCTTCCCAACTTTCCCTCTCCCGCTCCCTATCCCCTACTCCTCTGCTGCCTCCACCGCTGAACACTGGAAGATGATTTCTGTTGCTTTGCCATCAACAAGATCAGATCATAAGGGATAACACACACACACACACACACACGTTCCCATGAACTATGCCTATGTAGTTATAATGACAATATCAAAGGCCAGGGATATTGGAGATGGTTGATGTAAATGAATCTGTCAGATCATTTTGCCTCATCCTACACCCAATTCTTACATTTGCCAGCTTAAAGTGAATATGGAGCACACCACTGAAGAATGGAAGAGGAGGAGAAAAGGGGAAAAAAGAGAGAGAGGGGTGGAATGAAACAGGGAGAAAAATAAAGACAGTGTAGATGCATTGTTAACTGAATCCTCGCTCCAATTAACCCTTTTCTCTCTTGCTCTGTGATGCACACAATTGTGGGGTTGCATTTTTGAATTTAGCTCTCCATACAAATAGGAATGAATAATATGGCTGTGGTGATAAAACAAAAAAGGTTAAGAAAAGCTTGTCAGGGACAGCCCAAGACAGCATCTCGCAACAGAGAACTTACAACTTCATACCCCAAAATGTGTGGTTTAGAAACTGATAACATGAGAACACCTCCTTGACCAAATAATTCTCACACATGCTGCAGAACATTCCTTCCTGGATGAAATGCTCACTCATGGCTTGTTCTGGGTAGCAGCATGTCCAGTAGGCATAAAAATGTGTTTTGCTGTGACAAGGACAACAACAGGATACTTACAATGAGCCCCTGGCCCGTCTGCAACAAGCAACTTCTCTTCTGTATTTCTTTCTCTCTTTCCCAGAAACAGACACGATCCGGGCCTCCTGGTCTCAGCCTTCCCTCACTTCCGTAATAATTGGACAGCGGAGGTGTGGGTGGCGGATGCCGGCCAAAATCGAGTGGGAGTCAGGCAGCGGGTGGTGGCGGCGGCTGTGTCGCTGGTCCCATCCACATCGAATAGCTGCACGTCCTTAGGACCGGCCCCTGGGGAAACAAGAGCACGAGAGGCGCGAGTAAGAATGGGTCCTCTCATACTATTACAATAGAGGCCATTGAAGAGAGGGTTATGGGCGGGATGGCAGTGTCTCAACTGGGAGGAGACGATGACACACTGTAACAGCCACGGGGCCAGTTCTTGTGCCGCAGAGACCAAACTGCTGTTTGCATCTGGACAGCTGTCAGGGGAGCTAACCATTGGCTGTCTATTCCTCAGAGGACTCTGATGAGGTAAAGGAACATACTTGTTGACAGACAGGAAATTAATGGCATTTTTTTTTCTTTTTTTTTTTTTTTGTAACTGTGGGGTGTGCCTCTTAGAACAACACCCATTTAAAAACGGAGTACGCCAACTGTATGATTTCATGATTGCTTGGATATTTCACTTTGTGTCATATTAGGGAAGCCACCGCCTATAAGCTTTTAGGAACATTCATGATGAGAAAAGAAAAAAAGAGAATTGTTGTTCTTTGTTGTTATTTATCTGAAAGCCTCATTTGTTTCTTCCATTGACTCACGGGACAGGATGACAAGAACTTAAAAGGACAAAAATCTGTGCAGGATAAATGCTGAGATATGGCCACGGGCGCAGATCGAAAAAGCAATCTGACAATTTATTCAGACTATCAGCTATTAATACCTGTCTTATAGAAGAAATGAGACAAACAATGCCAGCTGCACTTCACACTCACTCCAGTGCAATTTGGTCTGTGTGATTCCCCAGGCACTAGCTTCCATTATTGATGAGACTTCCTGTGTCTTCCTCATCAGACACACTATTGGTTGTACTCACCCATGGGCAGCCGCCACTGTAGCAGAGGAGGAGGGACCGCCTGATGCCACGCTTGAAAAATGAGATGGGGGTCGAGCACATTAACAGCCTATTGACAAGATGCAACACACAGGGCACCGAGTGGATTGAGTGTGTTATTGGCCTAATGTAAATTCAATAGGTTATCATAAGGGGGGGAAAGTAATTATCTCAAAACCACAGGGAACGCACCGTGTGTTGATCCTGCTGACTCGCAAACAATACCGGACTCGAGCGCTAGAATTTCAAACATGCACTGTGGGCTGCTGATATCCCCACATAGAAGCAGGGCTAAGGGTGGTAAACCTTGCTGTCAGGGAACACACTATCTCCCCTAGTCAGAGATTCCCGTGCAAAAATTGCATATTTAGCCATGATGTAAACTTTGAAGGCTTTCACGAATGTGGCTGCCTTTGCTGTCAACGGAATATGAAATGGTACGAATCTTTGAGCCTCCCATTTGTTCAAGGGAGAGTCTACTGAGAATCAGGAAATATTGTTTTTTATCACATTCACTCAAATGCACTGAAACACAGCCGGGAGCAGTCCAGTCTTGTCATTCCTCTATGGTAAGCCTTCAAACAGGTTTAGCACACCAATTTGGGGATGAGGACCTTTCCCAACAGCACACCTACCCTGCTGGTATTTGCACATGGGGGGGATATGAATTGTCAATGGTTTGACAAAGCAAGAGTAAGTATTACACTAATTTTCTATACTATATGTGTTTTTTTTTTAAATTTTGATTAAACTCTATTGATCCCCGTAGGGAAATTACACTCTGCATTTAATCCATCCTAGGTGTGTAGCCAGGAGCAGTGGGCAGCCGCCGGGCAGCACCTGGGGACCAACTCCAGTTCTTCTCGTCATACCTTGGTCAAGGGCACAGACAGGAGTATTAACCCTTACATGCATGTCTTTATGATGGTGGGGGAAACCGGAGCACCCGGAGAAAACCCACCACAGACACGGGGAGAACATGCAAACTCCACACAAAGGACGACCTGAGATAACCCCCAAGTTTGGACAATCCTGGGGCTCGAACCCAGGACCTTCTTGCTGCGACGCAACAGCACTAAGCACTGTGCCACCATGCCATAATTTTCTTGTAAAGAAAGCAGACAGTGCACTAACAGTAAAAACTCCCTTTAGTATTACTTTATTGCAGGAGGGCTGAGAGTAATACAGAGATGGGGGACGCGCAAGAAACAAGGGCTTGAGAAAGTGTTTCAACAGCTACATGCAGACTTCCAGAGGGAACGGTCTGCACCCTTACACCACTTCTATGTGCTTTCTGTCAACCACAAAATGAAAGCTTATCGAACTACGCTTTCTTTATCTAGTAAAATATCTGTAATGTGCCTTCTGATGGTTATTGATCCAAACAATAGTCAACAGTTTCAGACTGCGGTGACAGATCAGCAGGCGGCTCTAACCTTTGTCTGACATCCATTGTGACCTTGCGTTTCTAAACATGCATGTGTGCAGAGAGGAAACCCAACAAAAACACAGAAGGACTTAACACACAGATACTGGTGTCTCTTGGGCTGACCTGTGTGACTTCTCCAGTCCCCTCCATCTGTGCATCGCTGACAGTGATGGATGGAGGTTGCTACATGAGGATGGATGGTTTGAGGGAGCAAATGGGGAGGAATGGGGGGTGGGAGGGTGGGGGGTGCTGGTGTTATCGATCGACTGTAGACCCCACTGGTTCGCCCCACTTGGAATCGATGGGCTGAGATGAATCTACACTCTTATCACTTTTGGACATACACATACACTACACCACCTACACACATGCATGCACACACACACACACACACACACACAGACACACACACACACACACACACACACACACACACACACACACACACACACACACACACAAACACACACACACACACACACACACAAAAAGAGAAACCAACTGTAGAACACTATCATTCCCCCGAATCTCCCTTACCAGCCCAGTCCACTGCAGTGACGATGCTGTAAATCTTCAGATATAATAGCGCACACTGAGAGGTTTTTGCAGTAACCTCTGACCTCTGTTTATAGCTCTATTTCTCCACATTGACAGTTTGAGTATGATGTTGACAGTAAGTTAATATTTCTCAAACTGGACGGTGTTTTTTTAAAAAAAATAAACGAAATAAAAGCTTTTCATGAAATTAAATGGAAAAAAGAAAACTTCACTCGAACCCACATAGATCAGAAAGTAAAACCTAAACTTGTCTTTGACAGAGTCTGTAGTTTAGAGAACAAGATATTCCTTCCTTTGAGGTGTATTTTTTGGGTTATTGTGATTCACAGCAGTGTTGTTTAAAGCAGTGACCACTGAATTGGTCTGATCTATGTTGAAATGTGAGGCAGAGCTGGGAGGTGAAGATGAGGAAGAAGCCCTGCAGGTACTACAGTTCATTGGGATTCTGCGTCCACCTGATGGAGCCACGGAGGCATCCAGCTGAATGCTGGCCGGGGCACAAATGCTGCCACACCGAACTCTGGGACAAGCATGGATTCCCTTCCCCCTGGAAATCAGTATGAAAAGGATTTTTTCTATCTATTGATGGGCATGGTCTCAATCAGTCTTTTAGGAATTGTTTTTAATCCTCTGTCTCCAGAAAATGTTGAAGTGTAATCCTGTCCCCTATGTCTTGCTAATGCGAGTCATCCAGATTTTGTTTCTGCAGTCACTGTACATCTCATCAGCTCTCAGAAGAGAAAGCCTGTGACCGGATTTCATTTTATCAGAAACTATTATGCGGAGTGGAAAATACCATGCTGAAGGATAACAAAGGCTATCCTCTGTTGAATCTTTGATGGCGTGTAAGGCAATGCCTTGAAATAATGGTAAGGGGTCAACCTTTTTTTATGCCAAGACATCTGTCATTTAAGTGAAAAGTGCCAGGTTTCCCATGAAAGAGGAATCACTGGGCCTTTGCATATGGCTCTATGATTAATTTAAAGTGTGCCACTTGCTGAATAAATGTTACTTTATTCGCTTGCAAGTGGTCAATGTTAATAATGCATACGCCGGTCTAAGTTCAGCATCCGTCTTGGCAAAGTTTAACGTGACAGGTCCTGGTGACTACACAGGCTTGTCACCGCTATCCTTTCCCGCTCCCATTCTCTTTGTCACTCTTTCTTTTCTCCACCTGCCTGCCTGCTCTCTTTCTCTCAATGTAAAGCCCCCTGACCGTCCACACACACACACACACACACACACACACACACACACACACACACACACACACCACTGAAGCTCCCTCTCTCTCTTTCTCTGTGAAGAAACACGCCATATGACTCTGACACCTATTCTGATGGAGAGACGTGGCCCATCAGCAGTAATTGGAGGAGCTGCAGCAGTTGGGGTTTCTCTGGGAGGAAGTGGTTTGATCAATCCTGTGGAGACAGGAGGCAGGGGGGTTGAAAGCGGCTCATGACCCATCACTGAAGGCCACAAGGATGTCCTTTGGCATGTACACTCATCTAATGCACAGGTTGTCCTTGAGCCCTCCAATCATAGTTGTGCAGTAACATTGTAATTAACCATATATTTGATAAGCAGTCGAATTGACGCACACTAATTGTAACGTTAGCCTGTCATTATATCCACACACAACAATAAGGAAATGTCAGGGACTTAATAGTAATGAAGCACCATAATTATATGCAAGGGGTTCATTCGATAGTGTGAAATGCCTTGTGATGTTGTTGGTGGAAATGAATAGAGTGGTTGCCTCAGAAGTGAGTAGAAGTCTATATGTATACATGCATGACAGTATGCAGCCTTGCACCGGTGCTCTGGTGTTTGCGCTCTTTGCATCTTTGGCGATCTGTCTTTGCCCATCATCTTGTTTGAGACATTGTAAAGATACAAAGTGAGCCATGCTGAGCAGAGCTCTGCCTGATGGTTACCATGGAGACTTTCAAGGATTGCAACTGGAAGCCATTGTGTTCGACAGGCTCATCGCACGTTAAATCAGAAGAAGTGTTATTTACCTTGAGGTCTGGTCTTCATTCGTTGCCGGCCTCATGTTATTGTCCTGAGAGAGAGGACTAATAACCCTGTTTTTCATCTGCCAGCTCTGACAATGCCAATATCGAGATATAACAACAGGCCGATGACCCTAATCTTAAAGGAGTCTCTTGTGTCCTCGCACCTCATGAAACCTTATTTGGTTTTATGGTTTCCAGTGATTGCTTAGAGGAAGAAATATTCATCTTACACGCTGCAGGAGAATTGGAGCGGTTGAGAGATGATGGAGGGAGGACACATTGAGAAAATGAATACCTACAGGCCTACACGTTACATACAGGTAGTGTCTTAGGGTCAAATATGACTCAACTCCATTTTGTTGCATGTAATCTCTCTCCCTTTATCTTCTCAGTTGTTTTCCTTTTTCTCGTTAACCTGTTGATTTTACCCAGTAAAGAAGAAACCTTTGAACATGTGGTTATGAATTGTGCTGTGGCCTGCTGTCATTTCCACAACATCCTGATTGGATGCTTAACATTAACATTGTTAAAATAGATGCCTTTTGCAGCGGTTCAACAGAGCTAACGCTAGCTTGACTGGATCATGTTTTTAGCAAACCAAAGACCCAGAAAAGCAAGCTGACATGTTAGAAATGCTTCAAAACTTTTATCAAAAGATTATCCGAGCAGGTTAAAAGTGATGGAGAATGTCTTAGTTGCATCTCTGTTGGTGGTGTTTCTGTGAAATCCTATATATATATATATATATATATATATACTAGAAGAACCCCGCTACAATGTAGCAGTTTGGTTATCCACCCGTCTAAATCTCCCTCCTCTTCATCCTGCCAGCTACCGCCTTCCCCCTGCCCCTAAACCCCCCCCCCACATCCTGCCAGCTACCGCCTTCCCCCTGCCCCTAAACCCCCCCCCACACTCCATCTCCCTCCCCCCAAATCTGAAATGCCGAGAAAAGTGGTTTTTAGCCATTTTTAGAAAATGTATATTTTGCATAATTATTTTAATTTTCTGCTATTTTTCTGGTCCTCTCTGGAACAATACCTACCACCTCCAAAAAAAAATTAGGATCATAAGTGCATTTTTGCAAAAATGCATATATTTTGCATAATGCCAAAACATTTCTAAGTCCCAGAAACATTTTCATATAGGTGAAAAAAAATCAAAGATGCTCAGAATCATCTGAAATGCCGAGAAAAGTGGTTTTTAGCCATTTTTAGAAAAATGCATATTTTGCATATTTATGCATAATTATGCATAATTTTAATTTTCTGGGATTTTTCCCTTACTCTCTGAGACAATACCTACCACCTCCGAAAAGAATTAGGATCATAAATGCTTTAGTTTTCGGTCCCACTATCTACACTAACTAACACACACACACACACACACATTACGAAAACATATGAGTCGATATATTTTTTTTTATTAATTACATTTTTTTTAAGGGGTTGCAGATGGTACATCTGAACGTGAGACTAAATGTCAGCTTGTGAGAGTGACTGAGTTGCTTACAGGTCAGGTTCATGAGGTGTTTCATATCTTGTATAAAAAAAAGTAAATTGAAGAGTGGGTGTCATACTAATACATAAATGTCCAAAAGATCAATGCCTTACATCATTGGCACCTACCTGTTCAACCTATCAGGTCTTGCCAGTGTTGTGAGGACTTGGCACTACTGTGTTCATCCCGTTTTGAAGCAGAAGGTGAATTTCAGTGGCTCTGCCCATGGCAAACTCCTCAAAGAGCCACAGCTATTAAAAGTTCCCAGCTACGGTCATAGTGATAGCAGGCAGCAATGGTAGCAGATTATACTCCTGTAAATGTCTACCTTAACAGGCAATGACATTTCGTCCTTAGTCTTAGGATTTCTTAAAATGTAGAGATCTGCCAATAGGGTGAGAGCATTCGTGTGGCTGGAAGGATGAAATCACTCCCATGCTGTTTCAAGATAATGTCACCAACATCAGGAACAGTTTTGAAATGAGAATGTTCTCATCCCATTGTCATCTTAATTTAATATATTCAAAGATTAAGGCTTAATAAAAGTTGGAATTGTGTGTGATGATTTTTTTTTATAGTAAACTGTGGAGTCAGGCAAAGATTTGGACTTTAATATCCTCCCTTCACCTCTACCTGCTGATACCGAAGGCTCAGGTTCTGACAGAGAAGCTTAGGCTTCGCGGGGGATGCCAACATTTGCTTCCTACCCCCTGCCACACACACACACACACACACACACACACACACACACACACACACACACACACACCCTCCCCCTTACATCTATACCACCCTGCCATTTCTGGAATAAATTGATCCCTATGGAGAATGTCCAACCTCAGCCGCTACGGTGGAGCTGTACAGGAATAACAGCCAGCTCTAAGGTGTCACTGGCTGAATGCTGTCAGGATACAACACTGACCTGGAATATTGTTCAAAATGTAAAAAAAAAAAAAAAAAAACAAAAAAAAACAACAACACCTATTTTTCTTTAATCTTTTATCTTGGCTGACTTTTCCGAAATTAAAGCGTAATAACTGTATTGAGCTCTGGGGTTGCTGCACTAGAGCGAATACAAGTAGTCCTCATAAACACTGCTCAACAATTTTGTTTGTTTTTATGTGCCCACAAAATCCTTCACCCTTGAAGACAGAAGAGTAGGACCAGCTATTGTTGACGTTTGGAAATGCCAGTACATTAATAGTTCGCACAATCAGGCGACCTAGACGTTTTACAAGGTGCCTTTCATCTTCACAGCTGTCAGTCAACCTCTCAGGGCCATTTTCAGCTTCTGCTAGGGTTCAATTAATCCCGCCGCCATGGTAGAGAGGGGTTCATTTTCACCCTTGGCTCGTGGGATAGCTCTTGTTGTGTGCTTGGCAGCATTCCCTCTTATGTTTGTCCCAAGGCATTACACAGTTGGAATAGTAAGAGCGGTGCAGAGCGTCACCAGCCACTTTGGGAAACTTTGGAGGTGATGACATGCTGTAGGCTTGGAGTTTAGTCCTCTGCCTGCACAGAATCTTTATGAGTAGCCATTATCACGGCCATAATAGTCTATCTGAGGAATGAGAAGAGCCATTGCTGTATGTCCTGTTGTTGTTTTAGACTTGTGCTGACCCATCATGCTTTACTAAGTAATAATGGCGACTATACAATTGCTGGTCAATCACTGGCATAAAGGTTAGAGGTGCAAAACAGGCATGCAGAAAGTATTTTACAGCCTCCATTGGCCTATAAAACATCTATGATCTTCATTACAACAGTTCAGAAAAACAAATTTTGAGTACATGCAATTTTCAGGCATTATTATGAAAGAATGTTTCTATTAGCGGTAACTTAAAACAAACAAACAAAAAACTTAATGGAAATGCTATGCACTTTCTCTCAAGCATTAAACACTTTTCCTTTTGAATTTGTTCACTTTTTTTCTCTGTTTTCCTTTTTTTTTCTAGAATTGCCGAGTGGGAGGAATAAAATTGCGATGCGGTGGATTTAATGAGCTGCATAAATGCTGATTGTTCTTGCAAACTTGCAAAGTGCCTAAATGCAAGGACTTTGTACAGAGCGGAAGGTGCTCCCACACCACAGTGAATGCCTCTACGTTGGAGCCGACGTGTAGTTGTGTATCATGTAACATGTTTCCTTCAGCAGCTGCAATTGGCAATTTGGACATGCCTGTGGCCCATAGTGCACTCAAACAAACAATGAGGAGAAGCCCTCTAACATGCTCCGACAACAGAAACCAATGAGAACTGAAATTATATGTTGCTCCCCCGAGGCACTCTGCGAGACACCTTAAACAACAATATACCTTCTGCTGTAGAGTACGATCACACGGTTCATACCCTTACTCTGCATAACTACAAGGGCTTGGGGAAATTGAAGAGTTATGGTGCCCATAAAACTGAGGGCTTGCGTTATCTTAGTGAGAGGAAAGGCATTAAGAGGAACATGGCATGTCCTTGTTGGATCAGTGCTCCTGAGCAGCCTGGACAACCTGCCAGCGTTGGGGTAAAGACGTGGTTAACAGTTTCCTCATCCTCAAGGCATCGGCTGACAAGCGGTGCTGCCAGCGGCACGGTAACTCCTACACTTGGTTTAAATATGAAAATGGGCTTTATGTAACACTGGCCAGTGAGGCCGTTGTGCAGTATTACCCAGGCATATATATAGGCCACAGCTATAAACTTATCCTCCAAGATAAACATTAAGTTGTCCATGAAACTCAACATCAAGCTGATATAAATAGACTGACTCTCACAGCATTTCTGCCCGATGGCAGTAGATGAAGCGACACGCTGTTTAGTTGACTGCGATTTCCAAAATCCTGTTTCATATTACTTGATATGAGTGACATAAGAAAACACATGGATCCTTTGCTTCGAACACTGTAACTAATATATATATATTTTTAATTTGTGTGTAACCAACGAAATTAAAGTAATCGATTACAGTTTAAATAGCATAAATACATGGTAGTGACATAAATACTAGTCTATAAATATGTAAAATACATCACTTCCGGATCGCCAATAAAGTTTTCATGGAAAAGCACTGGACGTACTCAAAAATCAACAAATTCACATAACAAACATTTGTTTCTTTTATTTTCATTGGGGCTTGGGGGATATCGCCAACACTAATAGCAATTAAAAGGTAATGTTTCACCATCGACATGTTTCCCCAAGCAGATTTAAGAGATTGCTTGTCTTACTATCATGTTGTTGCTCTTATATTTTTATGAATGCTATTTGAACTGTTTGCAATTTGGAGACGGGAGGGGTGACTTGGACGGACTGAGTTTCTCTGCACCAGTGCTCAGTGACAGGTCCAATAAAGTTGGAAACAAATGACAAGACCCCCACCCCAAAAAAAAAACCCTCTACCCCCACCCCGCATCTGCCATCAGCAGGCCTGGCAGGGCGCTGTCTATGAATAGTTTGCTCACTACTCTTACAGGCACTACTTAACTTTCACTCGGGGGTGTGGGGGGGGGGGTGTGACCTCTCTGTCCCTTTTTTCTTTTTCTTTTTTCACATCCTGTTTCTGGAGTCAACTCGTGCCACCAGAACACAAGTCGCTTAGTGTTGATTGCCGTGAGCATTATTGGCCCGTCTGAGATTCTACTGAAGTGGGAGTTGAGTAGGCATTTTATCTTGATTTGTTTCAGTTAGACATCCATGTGGCGAAGGACAAACATCCCATAAATCGAAGTGAGGATTGTAAAAGATTCATTGTGTGCAGAAAAGACATGCGGTAAGCTCTGGGTCTGATAAATTTCAGGGCGTGCTGAGAGCATATTTATCTGACAGCTGATTTGACAGGCTGACTGATGGGAATTTGGAATGGCAAGGTATTTGGTTTTGTATTTCACCTCAAAACCTTTGAAAACGTGGTGCCTAGCATTTTGTTATTTGCTCTCCCCTAAATTCTCTATTTACTCCCAGTCTTTTACTTGGTCCTATCTGTTGGTCAGTACACATCTACCAACCTCAAACCTTTCAAAAACATACTAAATATGAAACAGTCTACATTGTTTCTTGCCAAGATCCTAGATAATCCCCCCCCCAATAATCATTAGGAAGAAAATGCTCCTGATTTTTGGTCTTGGGATTAACACACTATTTATTTCCTTCATCAGATCTGAGATCTCTGCAATGCATCTGTTGACAGCCAGGCTCATAGCAGTCAAACCAAGGAGTTAGCCCATTATTTGAGCCCAAACCAACTTTCCTCCTCCAGGCTCCCTGAAAAGCCTGCATGAGGGGAAATGACTCCATATTGATTTATTTGTCCCCTTCACTTAATAGCTGCAGAGCTGCAATGTGTCAGTTCAGTCCGAGGCAAGATTACTCCTCTGCCTCACTTCCAGGATGGCTTTTTCTGCCTTTTAACAGATCTTCAAGTCTCATTATGATTATTTTGTGAGACAGCTGGTCTAATGAAGAGAGGGATATGCCGACGTAGCAGATCACATTTAAGACATTGGAGGGAAGAAGGGCAGCTGTCTCTTGATGCAAAAAAAGGGAGCGTTCTAGATGTATTTCACTGGTGTAGATTGCATTTCCAAATTGCTGATGTCGTAAAAGATGTCTTTTGATCTGCATATTTCCCAACATAGATTAATCACCTTATCTTGATTATCTTGCTGAATCCAATTACCACAGTGTGGGTCCTTCTCCCCTTTACGTGACACACCTTTATGTATGAGTTTGCATATGATAGTGAGTGCACACGTGTTTGCACATTGTGTGTGCAGCTGCACATGTAAAGCGCATATGTGCATGCAGTGTATCAGTGCTCGTGGAGCATGTATGCAGGTGTGCAGTATATGCAGCGCACATGTATGCAGGTATGTTCACATTGTTTAAGCATAGTAGGAGTAACCTCTGTTTGGGAGTCGACCTGTCACACTGAGACATGTTCACTGAGACTCCCTGTGGACATTTGGTCAAGCATAACATTCGCTAAAGGCAAAAAAAAACAAACAAAACCATAAGCTATATAAAATGAGTGATAGGATGTACTGCTGCAGTGGGGATAAGCCCTGGAATTCTCCACAGCATCATACAGAACTGGCCTCCAGGTGAGTTGCTGACATTGAACTGAAGGGCATGTGAGTTTCAAGCTTACTCTTTTATCTGATCTCTGAGGAGCTACTGTGGCCTACTGCCTGCATTTCTAACCACTCTATGACTGTAGAACACGGAAGAAGCATTCCTCTGTAGGTGAGGCACGGAGATCACTTTCGAAAGGGTTTTACGGTTGTGTCATGAGTACTGTATGTCTGTGTTATGTTTTACTGTATGTCTGCGTTATGCTTATCTGTCGTCTTGTTTCACCCCGTTTATTGTAAAGCGACTTTGAGTATTAGAAAAGTGCTATATAAGTTTCATTTATTATTATTATTATTGTTATTATTATTATTATTATTATTATTACTCTGAACAAATGCATTACTTATATCAAATGCAGTCCTCTATGGAATTATGCAGAGTTGCCCACCCCATGAAAACTACTGTTTTTTTTTTTCCTGAAAGAGAGAGAAAACAGTGTTCTGGTCAGCTCACACAATTTAGTCGTACCATTTTATTATTCAGCTAAATGTGAATAAATAAAGGGTTATGCTGCACTTTATTTGCAGTAAGCAATAATACAAGGTTCACTTTAACAGAAGCGCCCAATTCGCATTTGCCTACTAGACATTACTAGGATTGTATTGTCAGTGGCAACATTGCACACACTGGTCTTTTTGTACATTGCAAAATATTTATGAGCACTGCAAAATTGTGAAAATTATAAATTTAAAGCATTGCCAAGCCAGCACCTTTGATATAATGCAACTGTTTTCAGGCCTTAATAGACAAGTTTGAACAGATAAGGATGTATTACTACTGAAGAGAGGGATTGATCTCTGACCCTACTGATGTGCTTGTCAGGCCATAGCAAATAGACTACAAGTTGCCGAAATACTTTCATCCCATTTTCTCTGCAGATGACGTGAAACAAACATTTTAGCAGGTTATACGGTTTTATAACTTATAGCAAATATAAATACAATACAATACAATAATCGCATCCACTTGATCATCGCTTTCAAAAATGAAAGAGCCAGTGTTCAATTTAAGCATTCGATTCAAAGTTCTCAACTTCAACAATTTCTGCAATGAAATTGCCTTGCTTTAAGCACTCGGCACAAAGTGCAATTAAATCAAGATTTCTGTCTATGTAAACAAAGCTGAACTTGCATGGAAGGCAATATATCCACGGTGATTATTTCACCCTGAGCACTCAGTGAAAATCAATAACAAATGCAAAAATTCAAACAACCACGATTTGCAAATCACTCTTATAAAACAAATGCAGGAGGTAAAAAAAAAAAAATCCCAGAAGCTAAAATGAGGAATGGATGAAAGCCCATGGTGATAAGAATTAGCCGGGGACGTGAAAGACTTCTGTGGATTTCTTTGCATTTGGGGCATGGATGGTTTGAGCTGCAAATGAAAGTCAGGGTCAAAGTCATAGTTAATAATTAAGCCAACACTTTGCATATGTGTGTGCGTGTGTGTGTGTGTGTGTGTGTGTGTACATGTTTAGCTATCCTTGTGGACCAAATGTCCACACAAGGATAGGAAAACCTGACAGCACGTATCTTGTGTGGACCTCTGAAAGGTCTGCACAAGGAAAAGGGTCTATTTTAGGGTTAGGAGTTGCTTTTAGGGTTAGGTTAGAATTTGGGTTAGGTTAAGGTTAGGATAAGGGTTAGGGTTAGGCCTGTAGTTGCGTGGGTAACGTCAGGGTTAAGGGCTAGGAAATGTATGTAGTCAATGAGGTGTCCGCACAGGGATAGTGAAACACAACTCTGTGTGTGTGTGTGTGTGTGTGTTGCTCAGCCTTCAGAGTGTGGGGAGAGTGATTGACTTGAGGTTTTGCTGAGACTCAGGCATCTACAAGTCACACCTTTTCAAATTATTTGTCAAAGTGAAACGTAGCTTCGAAGAAATCCCCAGTCCTGACAATTTGTCCTGAAATGGTAGCTTCCTAAAGTCATTCATACGACACAACTGTCTAAGTTTATACTTCAAGCCAAGTTTTTTTTTGTTCTCTTTCTTTAGGTCATTAAATAGATTCAGATGTTTTATAATGAAGCATTTTTTTAATGACAATGGTTTGATGGAAGCACAATTAGCTGTCAAGTGGCATCAGGAAATCCAGACACTGTCTCAAAGTGGAGGCTGGTGCAGGAATACCAAACAGCAGAGGTGTGGTACATTAAATTAATCCAAATAATGCTATAACAATGGAGCCACATTTCAGTATTTTGTCAGAGGGTAAAAGTATTTGGAAAAACAGCTAATTGGCCAAGCTGTCTGTGATTTAAATCCCTTAGAAAATCAAAGTGGGCAAAAATCCTAACATGGCTTCCAGTTGAAGTCTGTGGTTTTAATGGGGAGGAAGCACTTTGTAATATTTTACTCTATATTTTATTCTACATATTACTCTACTGTTCTGTTTCACAGAAGGAAAACAAAAAACAAAACAGGTATTCTAAGTATTTTACATGCGCACAATGCCTATTTGGTTTAAATTTGGGATGGTAAAACATCTCAACAGTGGCACTCAAATGAAAATCCAATAAAAAGTCACAAGCGGTATCGGGGCATATGTCTAATCCCACTCCTTGGTGTAGAGAAGAACAGTGCAAGCAAACACCTTTAACCCCATTAAGTGAGCATACACAGACACACACACACAGACACACACACACACACACACACACACATACACACAACCCATAATTTCATGAGAAGGTGAAGAAAAAAAATCAAACAATCTTTTGAAAACTGAAAAAAAAATACTAATCAATGTTTTTAACCATTAGCTGGTTTTAAGCAAATTAACAGACTCATTGTGCATCAGTGTGCGACAAGCAGACCTGGATGATATATAGATATATTGTTATAATATTGATATCATAATGTGAGACAAGCTATTTTCTGGGGTTATAGCCATCATAATATGGTGATATAACTTTAACCTGCTCTAATTTGCTGTTGACCAACATTTCACAGGTGAGAATCTGAACAACTGGTCAGAATATCGCTGTGCAAGGGAGAGATGGAGTGGAAGGGGTGGTGGAGAATCTTTTGTCGTTTACCTTCAGATTCATTCCTGATTCTCCGAAGTTGCCAACAGAACCTTACATGTTGTTATTTCCAGGTCTTGAAGGCTGCCTTACAGTGAAGTGATCCATATTTACATTAGTGGTACATTAGTTGTATCTGTCTGTTCTAGTTGAGTGGAAGGAACCATCGCATGCTTGGACTCTACCGGCTTGGTCATCATGTCCACATTATGAACTGATGATCCTCTCACACACTTTATTTGTGTGTAAATATCTCAAGAAAGCACCAATCATCATCATTATCATCAGTTCCGTAACCTATGGAGGTCGTAGGAGCACAGCTGATGCCTCAACAAGTCATCCCCAAAATATGCATATCGAGGCATTCAGTCAAAAATATTGTGATATTTGATTTTGTCCATATCACCCAGCTCAAGCAACAAGAGCCTATTATCAAAAGAAGCCCAGTTTTTTTTTTTTTGGGGGGTGGGGAATTTTCTCCCCAACTTTATCTGGCCAATTACCCCATTCTTCTGAGCTGTCGCGATCATTGCTCCACCCCCTCTGCTGATCCGGGGAGGGCTGAAGACTACCACATGTCTCCTCCGATACATGTGGAGTCGCCAGCCGCTTCTTAAAACCTGACAGTGGGGAGTTTCGCCAGGGGGACGTAGCACTTGTGAGGATCACGCTATTCCCACCAGTTCCCCTCCCCCCTGAACAGGCGCCCCGACCGACCAGATGAGGCAATAGTGCAGCGACCAGGACACATACCCACACCCAGCTTCCCGCCCGCAGACACGGCCAATTGTGTCTGTAGGGACGTGCAACCAAGCTGGAAGTAAAACAGGGATTCAAAACAGCAATCCCCATGTTGATAGGCAACGGAACAGTCTGCTACACTACCCAGATGCCCAGAAGCCCAGTTTAAAGGAGCCTATAAAGTGACCACATGGCATTTTAACACTACTCTACTGAATGCAATGAAACCCAAACCTACAAGTCAAGCACTAAATAATTGTAATTTTCAAACAATATCCCAAATATTGTCACGATATAGGACAGGAACAAGCAGACAACATGATTGAAACTGAGAATAAAAATGAAAATGAAAGACATCATCTAATTTCATGTCACAGTGTGGCGGGGGCCTTTTGATTGGTAACGTCTCTAAGCGGAAGGAGAGCACAATTTTCACCCAGGGACATCTATTTCCAATGCTCTCTCGCTCTCTCACTCACTCACTCAATTACACTCTCTCTCTCTCCCGGTATTTCTCTCTCTGTAGCCTGTTCACCTGGCAGGGGAATTGAGCACCACAGAAATTAACAGCAGGACTAGAAGTCATTCATGGTCTGTGTCTCTCCATCTGCTTTAATGTGGTTGCAGAGCGACGGCAGTGAGTAGCGTTTACTACTGCAGCCCACACTGGACATCACAGATAGACACTTTCTGTCCAGGCACAGAGGAAACCATTAAAGCCGCTCAATAATCACTTTTTTTAATCACTATTTATGGTCCCTATTCAGTTGTTATATAAATGTTAAAAACAGCATTTCCCCCATTTTGTGAGGTCCAGAAGATAATTTCAGACAATCATCCGTCTGCCGAGAATATGACTATATGTATGTATGTGTGCGTATATATATATATATATATATATATACATACACAGTTTGAGAAATGCTTTGAAAGCAACTTTGTCATGGTTCAAATCTGTTCCTGTTGAATACATAGTTATAATAGTTTGAATAGAATTTTTTCAAAAAGGCAATTATTTTTCAGAGGACTTCACAATGCATGGAGACAAATGTACATTATTTCCCTTTGTTTGTCACAAAGCAAAGCAAAGGAAATGAAATGAGATGTTTATTTGCTGAGATGTTCAGGTAATGTGTTCCCCCTCTCAGCCAGCAGTATCTCCTCTCATTTCGGCAGACTTCTAACAATATGCATTGAAGCCTCCTGTTGGTGCAGAGCTTCAAATGAAACCACTTCTCCCTGCTGCCTTCTTTCTCGCACTTCCAAATTCAGAATGTGATTTACGTTGACACAAGACTCCAAAGACCGCTTCAATCGCATCTGTTTCATTCTCACAGCACACTTTTGAGTACCGCTTTGAGGCTTTGTTGAACCCAGATAAAAAGCTTGAAGAGCAGTTTGTCATTCTCTTCATGGCTCTAGACAAAAGGTTCAGGAGTATTTTGGGGCGTTTCGTGATCCGTAAGCATGATCAGGGACAAGGGTGAGGGAGTGCATGCTCAGCTCGAGTATAAGCGGCCTCTTTAGTTTTTGACCAAACTGGTATTTCCCCCTTGTTGCTCTTCTTCTGACTCCAGCAAGGCTTCAGTCCTCATTTGTCACTGGGGCCACTGGGCCCCGAGGAGGCTGTCTAACTGTGATGAATGAAAGTGGGGTCTCTGTCCTCTCTCCCTCCCATCCATCAGGTCCTTCAGATGAACAGAAGTGAGGCTGTTGTTCTCTAGGTTTCGATACCTGCTCTGCCTTCATGTCTTTTAGCTGAGCCCACCCTGTACAGATGCACAGCATGGGCAGAGCCATGCTAATAAGGAGCGGCGCGATCTGTCAGAGCACTGCTCTGTGCATCCGCAGGAGTTGCAGAAAAAAACCGACTGCATCAGCAGTCCAGACCAGCAATCTATAGCCTCACAGGGTAGAGGAGCAGAAATAAGGCTCCCCGCTCCTCCCGTCCATCATTTATAATCAAAGTTACCATGACTGTCACTTCAGGTTGCTCGTATGTGTCACGCCTGCAGCGAATGCAACGATATTGAATTCCAATACTGGTTGAGTCCAAACATGATTCGGATTAATGCGTCTAAACTACAGATATAGTGTGACAAGGCCAGAGTAAAGGGGGAAATAGAAGAAAATTAAAAGGTATTATCAATTTCCTCCGGCTTGTTATTCTCCTTGCCTGCAAGCTTCTGAAACAGAGGATTAAGATAGAGAGCACTTCATTTTCTAGTTGAGATGTTTTTTTTTTGTTTCTTTTTTTTTGGTTTTAATGCATATACAATTGCTATGAACCCTTAAAGAGACAAACTGTCTTTTCCTCCCCTGATGGGAAAAGATACCATCTCCTCTTTATCTCCCAAATTAGACCAAAGCGCGGGCCCTGGCCGTCTACCAGGCCTGACATTGAAATAACCCCCCGCATGCCAGCCAAGGTCCAGCTAGAGATAAGGATTCTGTTACTGCAGGTTTTTTCTCTCTCTCTATTTATTTAGGGCTTTCTGCCTATAGCTGATAGCACGAGGGAGAAAAAAGACTGCGCGCACAATGACCTCCAACCAATAATACAACCAGCTAGATCGCATACAACTGACATGCTGTGTCTCAGATCAGCCTGGGTGCCTTCAGGCGGGGCGTATAGGACTGTTCAAAAGAGCCAGAGCCCCCGTTCGCCATCTAAAGGTGGATGGCGATGTAGGTTAGCGCCTTAGGGAGGACCAAGCAGCTCAGTGGGTCTTGCCGAGTGTGCCTATCTTTTAAAGAGCAGAACAGAGATGCACAGGACTTCCCTCAACCTCAAGGTGTTACCTTGGCCAGCTCTGTTGGGTTAAACACATACTCGGGGTTTATTATGACGCTGCTGCTTTTTAAAGCTCAACGGTTTCTATTTTGGCTCCATGCTGGGAGTGTTAATCCTAGCCAAGAGGACAGTGTTCAGGCTTTGGGTTTCTCTTGTGCTCCTTTGTAATGTCAGGGTTTTGTTTTTTTTTGTTTTGTTTTTTTTTTATATATAAAGGGTTATGCTTCCCTGCTTGCAAAACGTGTTTGTATGCAGCCCTGTTGACGGAATAAATAACAGCTTATTAGTTCTTACTGTGGTTGATTGTACTGTGGAGCCTCATTTAACTGTCTGCTTTTTTTTATATCAGGAATAATTATTTTTTTACTGCTGTTATGTGGGTGGAGTGACTCACTGTTACAGAAACACCACATTAAGAAGTAACACAAATTTGACAAACTGAAGTATTGTTAAAAAAACTATATAAAATGTAAACCACTCATGGCTCAGCTGGGCCGAATTAAAGCTTTTAGCCAGAAGTGACTTCGATTAGACTAACAGCCTCACATGGCTAAAAAAGATATATTTCTGTATGAATCGACACACATACGCTCCATACGCTCTCATCTTTATCCGTTGTGTGTGTGTGTTTTTTCTTCTGCATTTCATGCATCCATCTGGGCTTTGCTAAGGGAGCCTCCTACACATAGAAAAATCAACATATGCTCTTGTAAACTGAATACATTTAACAGGATTAAATGTTATTTGTAAAGATCAGATTCAGGGTGCAGCTTTATTCTTAGTGTGCTTTATTTCAAATTTTAGCCATTTAATGTAAAGGTCAAAGGAAGTCTTTCAATGAGGACAGACATGGCGATGCTAAAAGCTACTGCACAATGAGGCGGCTTCCCACTCAGAGAGCTTTCCTGCAAACAACCAAAAATACATGTTTGACTTTGGAATATACAAAACAATGAAAACATTAATCACTTTATATAATAATGAATAACAAGCTTGTAATCATCGCTCGTTGAAAAATAATACATTTGCACTTTGGTGTTACATAAAGAATATTTTCTCTCTTTCTGTTGCCTTTTATTAGAGAGATGTTGTAGAAAATTGATTTCATTAAGTTTATTGCTTGCATGACACGTCACCAGTGATAACGTGTCCTTAAAATGTGTTTCAAAATGGCTGAACTGCATTTTAGGTTCATTAATAGTTAATCCATCTTTGAATGTGGAAAATATAACAATTGTTATGGGTTCTTTGTATATGAAAACTACTTTATTGCGCTCATACTAACTGTAGCGGAGGGCAAAAGCTATGATAAACAATGGCGTTACAAATTCAGAGTAATATCTGTCAGTTTGCAAATAATAACCAAAAGTTTTATCTCCTTTTCATATAAGAAATTAAGATGGATTGGGGCTTGTCATGCTATTTCGTATCATGTCTACCACAGCTGAAAGATTGTCTTTCATAAATCTGCTTTCACTGTAGTGCCCTTGTCAGATTTTCTGGGGAGCTTAATACGAGCTCTACTTTAAAGACCGCTTTCTCTTTATTTCAACAGCTTTGATTTGCTTGGATTTAACCTTCTGACAGCAACAGTTATTAACCATTACAGCCCCTGTAACCTCTCATCACACTGCATTCAGAGGAGCACACAAACAGAGACACTGTGGCAGGAATGAGGAAAAACACAGGAGACCAAGGCGAGTTTGATGTTTATTCCTCAACTCCAAAAACCAACGGCAGCAGGAACAACCCTGCACCGGCGAGCCCGGGAACGTAAACCACGCCCCCAGCTCACAGTCCTGCTGGGTGAGAGGCATAGCCCCTAGTGTCCGCCACACAGCCCCCCCCCCCCCCCCAACACCCAGAAGGGACTCCTGGAAAGAAAATTAGTATCTCACTGGAGGCTTAAGCAGCCTGCCGTAACAGCTGCGCCGTCCCTCAGCCGAAACAGTAGGTGAAACACAGTCCAAAGCCGGCTGAGAAGCAGAACGCTGAACCTGTGAAGACACTGCCGGCGTCCTGGAAGGAGGACGACCCCGACGGGGAACCTGGGCCGGAAACACAACTTCGCCTGCCACCCTGTGCGCCGGTTTAAGCCTATCAAGCGTGACACGCTCCCTACGCCCACCCATATCTAGCACAAAACCCTTAGGACCCGTCTCAAGAACCCGAAATGGGCCATCGTATGGGGGTTGGAGGGGCGAGCGGTGAGCATCATGCCGTACAAAACAAAACGAGCCGACATGAGCTCCGCAGGCACAGACGACCGCGGAAAACAGTGGTGAACGGGGCCTGGACAAAAAAGGATAAACGGCCGGACGGGGTCGAGGAGCAGAACTCCCAGGCAAAAATTCCCCAGGGACGCGGAGCAGCTGACCGAGCACCAGCTCAGCGGGTGACGCGTTGAGGTCCTCCTTAGGAGCCGAATGCAACCCGAGCATAACCCAAGGCAAACGATCCACCCAGGTGCCATCTGAGAGCGCAGCGCTGCCTTGAGTGACCGGTGAAAACGTTCACACAAGCCGTTAGCCTGAGGGTGATACGCAGTAGTGCGGTGTACCTGCACACCCAAGGATCGCGCAAGTGCCGACCAGAGCTCTGACACGAACTGGGGGCCCCTGTCTGAGGTGATATCTGACGGAGTGCCGAAACGGGCAACCCAGGAGGAAAGAAAAGCGCGTGCAACATCCGAGGATGTTGTGGAGGATAGAGGGACAGCCTCTGGCCACCTGGTGGTCCGATCTACCATTGTGAGCAGGTGCGTAAAACCCTGTGAAGAAGGTAGAGGGCCCACCAGGTCCACATGCACGTGGTCGAAACGTCTGGCCGGGATCGGAAACGGTTCGAGGGGCGATTTAGTGTGCTGGTGGACCTTAGCGCGCTGGCACGCCACACATGCAGCTGCCCACCCCTTGACGTCCTTGCGGAGGCCAGGCCAGACGAACTTGGAACCGACCAACTTCACCGACGCCCGAACTCCAGGGTGCGAGAGGGAGTGAATCGAATCGAAAACTCGACGGCGCCAGGCCACTGGAACAACGGGGTGGGGACGGCCGGTGGAGACATCGCAGAGGAGGGCAGGACTGCCTTCCTGCATCACAGCATCCTCTAACTTGAGACCGGTACGCGTTGACCTAAGGGCAAGGACGTCCGGGTGGCTGGGCTGGTCGGCAGCCATAGCGGAGAAATCCACACCGAGGTGCACAGGACACACAAGCACACCCGACAGACAATCAGCAACAGGGTTGGACTTCCCGGCCACATGCTGAATGTCCGTTGTGAACTCGGAGATCGCCGCTAGGTGGCGCTGTTGACGAGCAGACCACGGCTCAGTCACCCTGGACATGGCAAAAGTCAGCGGCTTATGATCCACATAAGCCGTGAATGGGCGACCCTCCAGCAGGAAGCGGAAATGCCGGGTTGCAAGGTGCAGTGCCAGCAACTCCCAGTCAAAAACGCTGTGCTTGCGCTCGCTATCCCTCAGTTTGTGGCTAAAAAATCCGAGTGGCTGCCACGCATTCGCCACACGCTGTTCAACCACAGCCCCCACGGCTATGTCAGACGCATCGGTTGTTAAAGCTATGGACGCCGTGGGTGTGGGATGGGCGAGGAGGGCAGCGTTAGCCAGGGCGCACTTAGCTCCGTCAAAGGCCTGGACCTGTTCGCGAGTCCAGTCGACAGGGTCGTTAGCCTTCTTAAGCCGCAGGGCTTTGTAAAGTGGCTGAAGGAGGTGGGCAGCGTGAGGGAGGAAACGGTTATAGAAATTCACCATGCCCAAGAATTCCTGCAATGCCTTAACAGAGACCGGGCGGGGAAATTCCGCCACCGCTTGCACCTTAGAAGGCAACGGGACCGCGCCTTGCGGCGAAATGCGGTGACCCAAGAAGTCATTCACCGGCAGTCCAAACTGACACTTGGCCGGGTTGACTATCAGGCCGTGTTTGTCCAGAAACGGAAAACCTGTTTCAGGTGCGCCAGGTGCTCTTCAGCTGACGGACTGGCCACTAACATGTCGTCGAGATAAACGAACACGAAAGTAAGGTCACGCAACACCGAGTCCATCAGCCTTTGGAAGGTTTGTGCTGCCCCCTTCAAGCCAAAAGGCATGCGCATGAACTCAAAAAGCCCAAACGGGGTGATCACTGCGGTCTTGGGCACGTCCTCTGCGCGCACGGGAACCTGATGATAGCCGCGCACCAGGTCCACCTTAGAGAAAATAGTGGTACCTGCCAGGCGTATGGAAAAGTCCTGTATGTGTGGATGGGATAGCGGTCATTGGCGGCGAAAATCGCCGCAAGGCCGCTAAAATCCCCGCAAGGCCGCCACGACCCATCCGCCTTGGGCACCATGTGAAGCGGCGAGGCCCACGGGCTGTTGGAACGCCTCACTACACCCAGACGCTCCATGATGGCGAACTCCTCCTTGGCTGTAGCCAATTTTATTGCGTCGAGGCGCGCGCAAAAACTGGCGGTCCCAGAGTGGGAATGAAATGTTCTACCCCGTGTTTAGTAACCGCGGTGGAAAAGGCAGGCGTAGTCACCGATGGAAAATCCGCCAGCAAACGCTGAAAAACATCCCCTAATGCTAAAAAGTTAGCGTGTGTTAACGGCCCGGCTCCCCCTGTCTCGCACGGAACAGTGGCGAAAGACACAGCATCAATTAAACGGCGGTTTGCAACATCAACCAGCAGACCATTAGCACACAGAAAATCCGCGCCGATAATAGGAACAGTAATGGCGGCCACTACAAAGTCCCACTCAAAATGGCGCCCGTGGAAGCAAACAGTCACCAACCTTGTGCCAAACGTCGCAATGGACGAACCGTTAGCTGCACTTAACTGTGGGCCGCCGCCTTCGGCCGACCTGTCTGTCTTAGCAGGAGGGAGTAGGCTCTTTTGCGAGCCTGAGTCCACCAGAAACCGTCTTCCTGACATCGTGTCCTTAATGAAGAGCAGCTCACTACGTCCGCCAGCGCCCACAGCTGCTACTGAGCGCTGGCCCTGGAGTTTCCCGCCGCCTCAAACGTGCACGGAGGGGCGCAGCGCCTCGCTTTGCCGCCGAACCGCTGGTGGAAGAAACAGAGGCCTCTCCCGCGCCGTCTCCGGGCAGTCACTTCAGCCACCACTGCCGGGTCCGCGTCCTCCGACGTCGGCTGCAGAGGCTCCGATGCCACACTCTGCACAGAGAACCGTCTGGTAGCCAGCAGGACCCGATCGGCCTCCTCAGCCAAACCTCGGCAGTCACCAGCGGCCAGACACGGGGAGTTAGCCAAAGCCGCGCGCACAGGAGACGGGAGCTGGCGCAGGAAAACGTGCGGGAAAAGGAACCCACCTTCGTCTGAGCCTAGCAGCGACAGCATATTGTTCATGAATCCACAGCCGTCCCGTCGCCCAAACCGGATAGGGAAAGGATTCTATCTGCCCTCTCCGCGGCAGATAGGCTGTACCTCCGGAGCAGAAGATGTTTGAGGGCGACGTATTTATCGTGTTGCGGAGGGGCGCGCAACAGCTGCATGGCCCGGCGTGTGGATTGCTGGTCCAGCGCAGCGACGACAAAATAGTATGTGGAGTCGTCCGCGGAGATTCCACGCAGGTGGAACAGCGCCTCGACATGCTGGAACCACGAGGCCGGGTCGCTCTGCCAGAACTCTGGGAGTTTCACAGCCGCGGCGAGAACGGCCGGCTGTGAGAGTTGGGGCGGCGTGGCCGAAGTGGATTCACACTCCTCTTCTGCTCCAAACATGTTCAATTCGGGGTCACCAATGTGGCAGGAATGAGGAAAAACACAGGAGACCAAGGCGAGTTTGATGTTTATTCCTCAACTCCAAAAACCAACTGCAGCAGGAACAACCCTGCACCGGCGAGCCCGGGAACGTAAACCACGCCCCCAGCTCACAGTCCTGCTGGGTGAGAGGCATAGCCCCTAGTGTCTGCCACAACACTACAGTTTCAAGATAGCTTTACTTTATCTGTCGCTTCCTCATGTTTCAGCTCATTGTGCATCCGTATCAGCTGGCTATTGGATCATAGGTGTGAAGAGACGTGTGAGCAGCATTATTCACTATTGCGTCACATGTCGCAAACTCTGTGGTATCCCTGAAACACAGAAGATGGCTGACCTGCCAGCTGATCATCTGTCCATGGAACCTCCATTCACTAACGTGGAGCCTGGAAGTATCGTGCTCCTCAAAGATCAGCAGCTGGAAAGGAACGAATGGCCCTAGGAATAGTCACCCAGGTCTTCCCCATCAAAGACAATAATGTGGGCAAGGCAGAGATTAAGGTGTCCTGAAAAGATGGGACTAAGCTGTTTCTGAGACCTTTGTCAGAAATTGTTCTTCTTCTACCTCCTAAATAGAAGTTTGTGATTTTCTAGTTTATTGTGTGGCTTGTGTTCTATTATAACAGGTGTCTGAAATTCAGATTTGACCAGAAATTTAAAGCGCTTTGAGTGGCTGTTGCAGCTAGAAAAGCGCTATATAAACTGCAACTTGATTGATTGATTGATTGATTGATTGATTGTGTCCAAAAAGTGACAATGTGGCACGCTAGGTGGGTAACGTTTGCTTGACTGAACCACCCCAAAGACTATTGGGAGGTATTGAAGGAACATATTTACTGTTCTATGGAACAGCTCCAGCTCACAAATAAAATAATAGAACAGCTTGACAATGACCTCATTGGATCAAGTTTTTTAATGTTAAATGCAGTAACAAGTTTGAAAGTGTTTCTGCCGGTTCGTCTCATCTACCTTCCTCCTCTATGTGTACCTGACTTTGATCATGTAAAGCAAAAAGGAGCGAAGAATATTTTGGCTCTTTTTTTCCTATTCATCCCTTCTTTGTTGTAAAGAAATCATCATCATCATCATCATCATCGTCGGCGGTCACTTGGGGTCGAGAATGACTGTTCCGGGAGGATGCCTGCGCGTGACAGCTTTTTACGTGGAGAGGCTGATGCGCCTGCAGCCACCACATGGTCTTTGGCAGGGGGAGGCCAGAGTCCAATGGCATGGAGAATCAAGATGATCGGGGACCACCCTCTGTTGCAGCCTTCATCCGCCTTCACTGCCACTGTTACCTGGAGACATCTTCCCCGCCAGTTCTGCCATTGGAGTCTTTGTTGGATCACACTTCGTCTGGAACCTCCCCCTTGACCATTCCGCCTTGGGTGACCCTACCAGGAGCCAAGCTCCAGACGGCATAGCTCTTGGGATCATTGGTACATGCAAGCTTCTCCACAATGGCAAGTTGGCAATCCAGGAGAAGATTAAAGTGCAAAGAAATGCAGTAGAGACACTGGAGGTTTTGTTAGTTTATTCTCTGTCGTCAACCCCTCCTCTCCTATTCCACTGTTAGCATTGAGTATAAAATGATATGGGTATGAGTATGAGTGATATGAATGTGAAAAAGCAGAGATGGCCCCATTCTTATTCAAGTGGAAATGTGTTGCCTTTCACACATCCTTGGTTGGATAAAGAAGATTAAAACAGCACATTGGGCAGCAGAGATGGAAAAGCGTTGAGATGCTAGTGATGCATTGTGATGACGTAATGAATGGCAGCTGATGCTGAACCTTACTTTAAGAGTCTTTCGCCACCCAAAAATGTAGGTCTTGTAAACTGTATCCAAAGTGGATATAAAGTGTGATATTCAACTCTTTCAAACATTGTGTATATTCCGATTGCCCTCACAAAAAAGAAGTGAAAGGCAAAATATGACATTTTGGAAGTTGAGCCTCTCAGCCCAGGTTTACATTCTGAAGGATGTGGAATATGGTGTGAAAGAGGCGCTTAGCCAATCTCTAATATCACACACCCCCCTTAAATAAAGCTTTTATACATTTCCTTCTGGAAAGCAAGAGAGAAGGAATTTGATTCCTAAAACAGTTGTAGGCTGCTGTTCCAGCCTATGTGATTTTGTGAAATTTAATTTAAATGTTTTTTTTTATTTGTGTCTGAGTGAATATATGAATGAATTTGCCAATAAATGCTTACTATGGCAAATGAGTGATCACTGTAACATTGGGATTTTTCATATACAATATGTCAATTAGCAGCTGGGCAATTGTTACCCCCTGCGGTAATGAGTTGATGTGAAGGCTACAGTAAAGGCTTGCAATAAGAGTTATATAATTTCAATTGGCCCCGTGGTGTCCAGTGTGCTTGCTTCACTGATGTAATGATAGGACAGTGTAATGAATGATGATACCTCTCTCTTTACAGTCAGCTCGATGGATCACCACACGCTTGGTGTTCCAAGAACTCATGATTTACAAAACTAGGCACTGATGACAGCCAAATCCTGTTCACCAACCAAGAGGCAACAGTGGTCATTAAAGTCTCTCTGTGTTTCTCTCTCTCACGCTCATCTCTTTGTAGTTTTGTCTCCCCCTTTTCTCTTTTTCTCACTCTAAATTCAGAGCTTATCTAACAAGAAGGAAATCACAGGCTGGCCATTTAACATGGTGCAACACACACACACACACACACACACACACACACACACACACACACACACACACACACACACACACACACACACACACACACACACACACACACACACAAAGCAACCAGATGTAGACCAGGTGTCTTACAGATTACAAGCAATGTGAGACCCCCCACTGCACTGTTGCGCTTGCTGTTCTTTATTCAATGCCCTGTATTCCACACAGTGTTTCCTTTTCTGTCTGTTTTAACTGCTTGAAAAAGCAGACTGCTGCCCCCCCGTCCTCTGTCTTCTTTTTCCGAAGCTACTGATGGGGCTAAACGCACGACAATAGCAGACCTTAGAAGCAGCAGTTTTAGCTTGAGAAATCAATCACACAAATTAACCACAAAAGGTGTGTGTGGCATTGCTTCGCTCTGTTGCAAGCCAAAATTCATTTGACCATCTGAATGTTTGGGCAATTACGCTCACATAATTGTCTTTTGCAGCACAGTTTCTGAATCTAATTTGAGTACATTTTTGCAATATCTTTCCTTGCAGAGTCCTGTAATAAAAGCTTTGCTACCATTGGTTTCATTATGTATGTGAAACAAGAAATATGCATGCTAATAAACACCAAAGCCATCTAGTACGATATGATTTGTTGTTTCACAAAAACTAACCATTATGGTTATGGAATGCTGTTAATGGTCTCTGGCATAGTAAAGAAATATATTTCGGGGCATCCGGGTAGCGTAGCAGTCTATTCCATTGCCTACCAACACGGGGATCGGCAGTTCGAATTCCTGTGTTACCTCCGGCTTGGTTGGGCGCCCCTACAGACACAATTGGCCGTGTCTGTGGGTGGGAAGCCGAGTTTGGGTATGTGTCCTGGTCGCTGCACTAGCGCCTCCTCTGGTCAGTCGGGCTGCCTGTTTGAGAGGGAGGGGAAACTGGGGGGAATAGTGTGATCTTTCCACGCGCTACGTCCCCCTGGTGAAACTCCTCACTGTCAGGTGAAAAGAAGCGGCTGGCGACTCCACATGTATCAGAGGAGGCATGTGGTAGTCTTCAGCCCACCCCGGATCGACAGAGGGGGTGGAGCAGCGACCAAGATGGCTCGGAAGAATGGGGTAATTGGCCAAGTACAAATGGGGAGAAAAAGAGGCAAAAAAAAAGAAAAAGAAAAAAAAAGAAAGATATTTTGCTCCCAGGGAGCATTTGGGGGGTGGTCCTTTCCATCCTGTTGACATATACTGAGAAAGATGGGCAAACAATGTGCAGACACACCTGTGAATGTATTTGTATTGATGAGATAATGACACAAACGCATGTAGAGTCAAAGTCAGATTCCACAGAGCTGCAGGAGGCCTACATATTAAAGGTATGAGCTTCGGGACAACAAGTGTGTAAGATTATATTCACAGGAACAGGAAAAAAAAATATAATTTCCACCTGAGAGTTATGGCTCACTCTAAATCCTCAATGTGTACATCAAATAGGCTATCTCAATCTAAGATGACACAGGTTTATTGAGATAACGCTTTTATTTAAAGTGGCTACAATGCAAACAGCGGTGGAATGCGTTACAATTCTTCTACCGTCAAACTCAGACCACATGTAAACCACAACAAGCAGTCATATTTTTTTACCTCTTACATGGTGATTGAACACCCTGGAACAGAAGTTGTAATGTGTAGAAAATGAATGAGCCCATCAATCATTTTCTGCAGTGCTCTATATTAAAATATAAATATATATTCCAGCACTGGTAATAAAATATGGGTTGCATGCTCAGAAACTTACGTCCATTATCAAGGCATGCATGTTTTTTTGTTCTATGGTCTGGCTGGAGCACCACTGATTTCCGTCGCTCTTTCTGCTCTGTGTGTATGCGGTAAACCCTTGCTTTCATTCTGCGCATTAGGATTCGACGTGGTCAGACCCACACCTAGACTGCACCAATCAATCACAAGTAATTATCACCAATGTGTCTGTCCCAAAGCCTACTTGAAGTTGCCTTTTATCCCCTCTTATTTAAATCTAAGTATTGGTAATCAAAGCCATCCTACAACCGAGATAATCTGTGTATTTTAGCGTAAAGATGAACAAAGGGGATGGCTGCACTGTAAGGATTTTTGGACAGAGGGCCCCCGCCTGTTGGTGTCTGTCTGTGAAAGGGGAGGAGTTGCTTACATAAAGATATGACCACTTCTTCTCAATTGAGAAAGATTGTTAAGTTGGTCATGAAAGATGAGTTACAGGAAGCTTAGACTGCGAACTGAACTGACTGAATCTCTCATTATCGCCACTCCAGGGATATGAAACGAGTACTCATAAAGTACAGCAGCAACACCATTAAAAGTAGCAGTGCGATTTCTCACCAGAAATTGCTCCATCAAATGAATTGGAAATTTCACTCCAGCTTTTAATCAGAATATGGCTGTCGCTTAGGGCCAGGGTAATCTGATTTTATTTCCATTATATTGGCCTGAACTGATTTAGATATCAAAGGTGGAGTACATGAGTTTGGACTGCAGACATTTGCAATGAATTAACAACTGTCACTTTAGTTTGATCGGGTCAAACTGTACATTTGAGGGGGCATCCGGGTAGCGTAGTGATCTAATCCGTTGCCTACCAACATGGGGATCACTGGTTCGAATCCCCGTGTTACCTCCGGCTTGGTCGAGCTTCCCTACAGACACAATTGGCCGTGTCTGCGGGTGGAAAGCCGGATGTGGGTATATGTCCTGGTCGCTGCACTAGCACCTCCTCTGGTCGGTTGGGGCACCTGTTCAGGGGGGAGGGAAACTGGGGGGAATAGCATGATCCTCCCACGTGCTTCGTTCCCCTGGTGAAACTCCTCACTGTCAGGTGAAAAGAAGCGGCTGGCGAGTCCACATGCCTCGCAGGAGGCATGTGGTAGTCCGCAGTCCTCCCCGGAACGGCAGAGGGGGTGGAGCAGCGACTGGGATGCTCGGAAGAGTGGGGTAACTGGCCGGATAAAATTGGGGAGAAAAAGCCAAAAAAACAAAACAAAACAAAACTGTACTTTTGAGGAAAATCTAACTAACTCTGCTATTTACCATTGCTAAGGCAGCGTTGCTGGTGTTTGGTTGTATGAGAACATGATGCTCATGTCTCAAGCAACGTCCTTTAAATATGATTTCAGGAATGGTGTCAAAAATTGTAAAGTGGCTAATTTTATGGCAAGACTACACACACACGCGCGCACGCAGACACACACGTGCACGCACACACGCACACACACACACGCATACACAGGCTCAATCTGTCACAGTAAAGCAAAATGTCACCCTCCCTGTGGGAGCAAGACTGGAAATAGCCTTGAAAAGGAAGCTAGTCTCTCCCTGTGAAGTGCTTGTCTATAGAGGAATTATGTCTCTCCTGCCCCTCCCTCTTTCCCTTCCTGCCTGCAGGCTTATAATCAAACACTAGAAATATATATATATATATTTTTTATGCAATTGGTGACAGATGAAATTTAGCCTTTTGAGTGTGGCAGCACGTAGCAACACAGCCAGTCCTGTCCCTTTGTCCTCTGACAAAAAGGCCATCAGTAACCGTCAGTGATTTGTTCCCACTTCCTCTTTTGCCCTCCCCTTCCACCATGACAGATGACTCCCACCCTTGTGTCCTTTGGTGTGCAGACAATACTGCAATCAATTAAACGTACCTCAATTTCTTTCCTTTTTTTTGCGGGGTACTCAGTCCTATTTTTTCCACAGTGTTGTCAATTAAAAACCATTAGAATGCTTGTGATTCACTGTGCTGGACCCAGTTTCTATAAATGCCTCACAGTTTGCCAGAATGTGTAGTAAAACTGAAGATAAAACCTAGTACCATGTTCCTTTTTGTTTCTGAGAGCAGCTATTAGTTGAGGAGAAATGGTCTGTAACACTGGGTGTTATCCAAGGGAACAACAACAAATCCATGCTTCGACCATTTTGTTTGATTTTGTTTTATGGTAGTTACCATAACTGGAGACAAGAGGGCAGAGCGAAGTCAACATGAACAGAGATGTGTATGTAGCAGAGATCAGTGGTATACTGGTCTGTGAGCAACTGAACCAACCCAGATCAATAGGCTGTATCAGTGGAGTTGGTTGATGGTGTTTTAACAGAAGGCCACAGGGACATAACGAACAAACTGCGGGTTAAAGTATAATCAGCGATTAAAAGAAAACAAGCAAGACATTCACCGTCGCCACATCCCCTTCCCAAACCTGTGCCTTCTCCGCCCGCTGTATCTGAGTCGCCTACAGCTCAGACTGGCTGGGCTTCACACGTGCCGTCCGGCTGCTGCTTATCCATACGGTCATTTCGGTGAAGGGTGGCAGTTTTAATTGCTTCAGCACAACACCGGCACATTAGTCTGTCTCTTGTTAGCCAATGGGTTGACGACGACGGTGGCTAGAGCAGAGTGGGTGGGCAGTCGTGCCCATGCTGGAATTTAGTTTTGCTACAAGAGAGGGAGTAAAGAATACTTTCTTTACCCTGTACTCATCTGCTTAATGCTTGTAAAATCATTCCCTGCCTTGTTTGACTGTGAATAAAAGCTTTCTTATCAGCGACTGTGGAGCAGCGTGTGTCTAACAAGTCAGCTTTTGTTGTTAGTGTTTCACGTGAGGAAGCACTGACCCTCACTACAGCAGTAGACGAAGCAGCACAATACAACGCAAGAGGACGAGACACTGCTTTCAGCCAAAATGCAGCTTAGTCTCATTCGGTGGATCTTTGAATATGAGTACGTCAATACAACCATTGCGCACTACTGCATATCCCCCTCTGGCATGATTCCTCCCCGACTGAATCGATTTGGGCTCTGTTTATCTCATTAGCTTGTAGCGTGTAATCAATCACACAAGGGCATTTCACGCAGGCCTCCTACCCACATTGTATCATAACTCAACTCCCATCCTCATCGGGAGCATTGTTCTGTCTCCAGTTATCCTTGGTGATGATGCTGTGTTGAGCTGCATATTACCCAGCAGAGTCTCCTGGCATACATTCAAACGACCCTGTTTCAATAACAGTAAGTGGTGTGGATACTGGCGAAGGCCAAGCTCATGTTACGCACAAAGCATGCGTTCACTCACTAACCGTCATTCAAATGTAACTGGCTAGTACCCTCACCTTCAGTACATAAGGTCTTGAATTCACATCACTCCAGCAGGGGTATTAGAGATAGCTGCTTGTTGTTTTCATGTAAACAACCTTTGCACCACTGCACTGATGTATTTCATTGTGATCTTTTAGCCTGTTTATGAGATCCCATACAGTTTGGGCTACCATCTGTATATCCTTTATTCACCATCTCTGGTCAAGTTGTAATCTCCTTTATGGTGATATTGGACCAAAATAGCAGTGTAGCTAAATCAAACGCAAAGACAAACTAGAAGAGTGCACTCAGTATGGTGCAGATCTCCACCAGGCGTATCTCCCCATCGCCGGTGCTTGGACTTGGTGACAAAAAAAACCCTTTTTCGCCTACCGGGAGAAGGGAAAATACAGAGGCACTGTCTGTGTATCTCCCCTTCTCTGGTGCTCAGATTTAGATGAAAAAACCAGCTGAGGAGGTAGCACTCAATGACAGCATAAAACAGGTTTTTCAAAGGTTTTGAATCACGGCAAACATGAGAGATGCTTGATCATACAGTCATAACTGTGCACAAAAATTATGACGCTGGCAGGCCCAGTAGTATGCGAGATTAGCAGTGGACACACACACACACACACACACACACAGAAAAAAAGAAGAAGTGTTTTTCCTGCCATTATAAGACTTTTGCACAGTGCCATAATCGATTGCACGGGAAATATTGAAAAAATAGCTTTTAATATGCTAAAAAATCTACCTAAAATTTTTTTTTGCCTGTCAGTCTGTGGATGTGCAGCCTGCTAGGCAGCTCCTCGCATGAATATGAATGACCAAGTCTAATATGAACTTGAACTTTCCAAAAAGAAAAGGTTTGCTATGTGACCATTTTGGTCTACCCCAAACCTATCTTTATTTTCATAATATAACAAAGCTGAGTAAACAATTTATGCTCGTGTATGTACGACTCATCTACGGTTGACTCAGATCGGGCAGCAACAAGAATATGCAGCACATCCAGTTTTGACTTGCAACCTAGAAGAAGTTCTTCCTTGAAAGATGGATGAATGAATGAATGATGATGAATGATGATTTATTTCGAACACGTAAATAAGCATGATATAACATACAGACAAGCCATAGGCAATAATCTGAAGTGATCAACAAATCCACACATCAAACTGAGCGAACAAATCTCTGTATGCATCAGATTATTTGCTACATGTTGGAAAAGGAGTAGGAGGAAGTATACACTTATTTTTTCCTACCCCTTCTCACCTACTGTTAAGTTAATTCAGCTACTATACATTTCAAACTCAATTCCCATTGTACTGTATGTTCAAATTCAATGCAAGTTGTGCTGCACAATGCAAACTCAACTACCGTGAACAACAGAAGAAAAAAAACATCAAAACACAAGAGAAAAGGAAAAAGAAAAACACATCCTAATGTCATGTACCAAGAATAAACAGAACTCAATGCTATTTACAACCCAAATAGCCACTCGGTGCCATAGACAGGGGAAAGCGGGGGAAAAAAAATAATGTATATATATATAGTATATGTGTGTGTGTGTATGTATGTATGTATATGTGTATATATAAGTATGTATGTATGTATGTATATGTACGTGTATGTCTGTATATACGCATATACATATATATAATAAGACATGTTTAGAGCTAAATAAAACTTAGACAGTTAACACATCTCTTTGTCATCCCTATATCGCTTGATAATCAGTCCTTTGTACTTCTTCTTGAACTGTGTAATGTTTTGTACTTTGTTTGAGTTCCATGCTCAGACTGCTCCATAATTTTACCCCACAATTTTTTTCCCTTTATACCAGGGGTCGGGAACCTTTTTGACTGGGAGAGCCATAAAAGCCAAATATTTCTAAATATATTTCATTGAGAGCCATATAGTATTTTTAACGTATAATAAATTAAATATGTCTTACTTTTAATGCGACTTCTGGTGCTGCATGGTTTTGCTGATGGCCTTGTAGTCTGGTTCATACGTGGTGAGGTTGAGCTTCATGCAGGCGTTGAGGCTTCCATCAGTTAAACGTGAGCGTAGGTTGGTCTTAATGTTCCTCATATGCGAGAAAGACTGTTCACATGCATATGTAGAGCCAAACATGGTCAATACGGCAATACTCACACGCTGCATTGTGTGGTATGTCACAGGAAGCTCGTTCCAAGTTTTAAGAATCAGCTGGTCTTCAGGTTGAAGATTTTTAATTTCTGTCCACTTGTGTTCCCTCGCCAGCTCTGCTCGCTGTCGCGCAAGACTTTCCAACTCTCCATTAAGTGACTTGAACTTACTCATCCACATGTCTGATGCCTTCAGGTCAGCAACTTCCAGCTCAAAGTCTCCGATAGAGACCCCGGGGATGCATGTCAGGTCGATTTTGTCCACTGCACACTCATGTGGATGAGTGATGAACTTGAAAAGACCAGTGCGCGCACGAAATTCTCCAAAACGTGCTTTGAATGACTGCAGGAGATTGAACGTAAAGCCAGCTAGCTGCTGGAGATCCAGATGTTGAGTGGAGTCACTTGCTAAGCATGCATCTCTAAATTGTTGCAGTCTTTCAAAGTGCAGAAGACGACCTGTTTCAATGTCCCTGAGAAAGACTTCCAGCTTGCTTTCAAATGCAAACACTGCTTGTTGAAGGGATGAGATTGTATTTCCAATACCTTGCATTTTCACATTGAGCTGGTTCAGATGGCCAGTTATGTCCACGAGATAGTGAAACTGCAGGAGCCAGTCAGTGTTGTCTAGCTCAGGATGCTTGACGCCTTTCATTTCAAGAAAAGTCCGGATTTCACTCAGGCAAGCTGCAAAACGGCTGAGCACCTTCCCCCTTGACAACCAACGCACGTTGCTGTGTAAAAGCAGACCGGGATAATGATTCCCAACTTCTTCTAACAGAGCTTTAAACTGGCGATCATTTAAAGCTCGGGCAACAATAAAGTTGACCACTCGAATGACCAGAGACATCACCTCGCCAAGCTCCTGGCCACACGTCTGAGAGCAAAGCGCCTCCTGGTGCAGGATGCAATGAAAACTTAGGATGGCTCTCTTTTCATGTTCACGGAGAAGCGCTACAAATCCTTTGTTCTTCCCCAACATACAGGGTGCACCATCAGTACAGACAGAAATAAGTTTATCCATCGGTAGTTTTTTTTCTTTAGCAAACTCCATGAAAGACATGAATAAATCCTCTCCTCTTGTTGTCCCTTTCATTGGCAAAACAGCCAAGCTTTCCTCACGCAGTGTGTCACCTGCAGCACACCTGGCAATTATACTGCACTGAGATAGATGGCTAACGTCTGTTGACTCATCTAACGCGAGAGAAAAGTATGTCCCGGCGTTTATGTCCTTAATTTGTGTTTCCTCGACTTGATTTGCCATCATGATGCTACGATCGTGCACAGTTCTTGCTGACAGGGGCATGTCTTTTATTCGTTTGATTATCTTGTCTTTATTTGGGAAGTCATCAAACAGTTCATTGGCCACATCAAGCATGAATGTTTTGGCATACTCGCCATCTGTGAATGACTTTCCATTCCTTACTATTGCCAAAGCCCCCGCAAAGCTAGCGGAATTCCCGTCCCTTTGCTTGGTCCACACACGTAGTTGCTGCTGACTCGTCTGCACTCTCCGCTGTAGCTCCTCGCGTGCCCTTTTCCTGCTGTCCCCCGCTGGATATTTCGATGCAAATGAAGCATGGTGCGTATCGAAGTGCCGCTTTATATTTGACCGTTTCATTGATGCAATTTTATCATTGCATATTAGACATACCGCAGATCCTGCTCTCTCCACAAATGCAAATTCCTCTGTCCACGCAGCCTGGAATGCACGGTAATCATCGTCTTTTTTTCTTTTCGCCATCTTTTCCGTTACAAGGGTTGAAGCGGATAAACTAGTTGGCTATCTGATAAAATTGATTTCTTCACCTTTACAATGACCCGGACATGCTCGCGAGCCATTGGTTCCCGACCCGACCCACGGGTGACCCGTGACCCGTGAAATTTATCTTCAAAACTAATTTCTGTTTACTTTAAAATGACACAGTATTATTAAGAAATATCACAAGTATTTTAAAATCAGTTCCAAACTGATTTCTTTGAAAAAAAAATAATTTTCAACTCAAAATTGTCTGGGAGCCATATGCCGTCACCGGAAGAGCCATATATGGCTCGCGAGCCATAGGTTCCCGACCGCTGCTTTATACTTTCACAAATTTTGGATTATCAACATTCTTGAAATATTTTTGATGATGTCGCTGCCCGATCCAAGTCAACCGTAGATGTGAGTTGCGAGTGTGTGAGCATAAACGGTTTACAGAGCTTTATTATATAATAATTATATTTTTTTTTCTTTGGTTTGGATATATGTGTCAATTTGAATATGTGTGTTTTTGTAGTTCTTAAATGTGCCTTTGTCTGTATGTTGCACTGCTGTGGGCTGGGGGAAACGGCATTTCGTTTCACTCCATGTGCGCAAGTACATGAGGTGAAATGACAAAGTGTTCCCGATTCCTGATAGTGACCAGGGATGACCAGACTCACTAGCCCTTGGCTAATGGGCCGGATCCTTTAGTCAACTGGTTAACGTAGTCGCCCGTGGTGTGGGAGACCCGGGTTGGTTTGCGTCCTGGCTGTGGCGGTTCCCGGCTGCCCCCCGAATTCGCTACAATGTTATGAAAATAAAGACAGATGTTATTATTTTTGGTTCATCCAGGGTCCTCCAGTTCTGTGCTGAGATCAGCAGTGAATGATTTGCTGACTTACGAAATACAATCGACTTCTCGTTTACTTTAAAGACTCATACCTAAATATATTTTGACACGGTTGCTCGCCGATCTAAGTCAAACGTGCGCATGCGCAACTCACATCTACAGTTGACTCATCAGGCAGCGACAGAGAGCAGCGTTGGTTGAGTGAGCTAGAGAGTAAACGAAGAGAGGGAGCGGTGGTAGCAAGAACAAACGTTTTTCGAAAGTTTTGAATCACCACAACTGCAAGACAGGTTCTTGATCATACTGTCATAATTGTGCACAAAAAATATTAGGCTGATTGGTGCAGTAGTATTAGCTAGTGGACAGATACAAACACAAACACACACATACACAAACACGCGCGCGCGGCCAAATGCGAGAAAATGACAGCGTTGTCATGTTGCTGGTGAGAGGTTTTTAGTGCAGATCGTGTGTGTCTTGTGTCAACCAAAGAGCGAGAAAGGACGACTTTAGCTGGGCTGCTGTGTGGGCAGATGCAGCTGAGTGGAAGAGGTATGTGCATGCTAGTTAAAAATCAAATGGAGTCTCTGCAAACTGGACTGATGCAATTCGATGTCTGAATTTGCATGTGGAAGATTTAAAGCAACATCTGATAACTAATTATGTAACAGCACCAGACATCTGTGGGCACCATCAAAATGAATCTGACAAGAGCATTACGCCTCCAACCAAATCAAACAAATGCACCACACTATCGCATGTAGAAGCCAAAAGGCAATGATTAAACTGTTTGAGATACCAGGCTGACATTTGATGTAACTACCATGTTGAGTTTTCTGCATGGTAAATAGCAGTGATTCAAAGTGACTTCTTTTCTCTATCCTGGCTCTCTACCCTCGACAAAGTAGACAACGGTAAAAACAAAACGATTATAATATTGCTTCAGTCTTAATGTAGTCCTCCTATTTGATGGATTTGTTTACATGCTTGGATTTTCCAAAGATATAATCAAGTACCTTATGCAAAATGAGGCAGTGTAACATTTGCATATAGATGTGTACCTGCATGTGCATATCCGCATATCCTTAAGATCTTAAAGGTCTGAATATTTAACCTATTCAGGAGAGGGGATATATATTTGATGAAACTGTGATGACAACCATTTCCAATGATTCCAAGCTTTGAATCTAGCCTTAAAGCTGTTTTAACTACAGCGTATTGTCAGGATGGGTCCTTTACATTTCTTTCTCAATGGACATTAATTGTTTATCTTCATAGTCGCTGAATGGAAACTATTATTAAGAATTGATGAACAGGCTGGAAAATTTTCATTTACCGGTTTGACTGTAAATGTGCAGGTCTTCAATTTTGCTACTATTCAGCACCACCATATCCTAATGAGATGCTATAGATAGGCTATGGTGCGACTGCCTGTAGGGAGTTGTGTTGCAACCCTCAGGACTGCCTATGTAAATTGTGCGGCAAAATTGGCTTTATGCATTAATATGTCAAAGGCAGGGTATAGTTACTATAGAGCATACTGAGTGAAAAATAATGCATTTCTGTTTGTGGGCAAAATTATGACATCGCTGACATGTATTTTAGGAAATAACACAACAAATCATGACACGGGAGTCCACCACAGCATGCCCAGCATATTATTAATGAGTACAATAGTTACAAAGAAATTACAAAATGAAAGCTACTTGTGAAATGTTACAGAAAATTATCAGCATAAACTCAGAGCAGCTATTTAACCTTACATTTTATATATCCGTTTGACATTGGTGCATGGCAGTTTTAATGAATTCTTATTGAAGAGAAGCTTAGCAAATTGAGTAGTGCAAAGGCAGTTCAGCTTCACTGCCCACTTCTCTTTTATAGCTATCAATTAAAGCTTCAAGCAAAAGACAATAACTGCACATGGTAAAAGCCCCGACAAGTCGGCATGTTCTTTTATTACGTTTGACGTGAGACCAATGTTGGAAGTCAGCTGGATTTTTCACCATGAGACAGAAATGGCCAGAGATATTCATCCTCTCTGGATGTGGGAGAGGTTGGGCAGACATCTCTGAGATGGCTTTTTCCAGGAGGGGGAGGTAGAGCAGAATTTGCAGAGCTGGTTCAGTCTGACAATTTAATGGTGTATTAGAGCAACCTCCTGGAATGCATGAGCGGGGGTGGGGTGGGCGGGTGGGGGAAGGGCCACTCTGTCGTTATTGGTGTGTGCCAGTGTGATTTAGTGATACAGAGCAGGGAGTGTGCAGTAATTGGTGCCAACTTGACGTGCCACGTCTACAACAACAACAACAGCTCCAGCCCGTCATCTCTTCCACCTCATCGTGACACGTTACAGAGTTTGACAGGTCAGAAGTGCAGAAATTTTGAGGCTCATCTTGCATGACAATTAACATCTTCTGAGAGGAACTCTTTTCAATCACTCAAAGAGACTCAACTTTGAAACAATAACTTCCATTAATTCCTGGCCTCAACGGAGGTTAGGTATGTGCTTAGCAAAGATCTGTAAAACAGTGAAAGAGTGAAATTTATGTTTACTGGCATACCATAACAGACTTCCCTCAACATTTCCTCACACTGGAACTTTTCTGGGAAAAAAAAGAGAATCAAAAAGGTTGAATCAGTTCATCTGGGCATAACGTGTATTGACAAATAGATTTCGCCATTCATCTAAGTGACCTCTTCAGTCTAAACTGACTGCAGGTATCCCCTCTCTTATAAACAATACAGTTGCATAATGACTGAAACCAATGACCAGTTTGACCAGTTTCATATGCAAACATGGGTGTGACCATTAACTAGAGTCACACCCATATTTGCACATGAAACCGGTCTTTGGTTTCAGACGTTATGCAGCTGTATTGTTTATAAGGGGTGGGGGAACCTGCAGTCAGTTTAGACTGAAGAGGTCACTTAGATGAATGATGAAACGTATCTGTCAATAAACATTGTATCCAGGTGAACTGATTCAACTTTATTTGATTTTCTTAGCTGGATTATTGAGCATACATCAAGACTCCGATGACAACGAGAAAGCCTACCGGGAAGAAGTTGCTGCCCTATCACCCTGGTGCCAGGACAACAGACTCCTCTCGAATATCTCCAAAACTAAGGAGATGATTGTGGACTTTAGGAGGGCACAACAACAACAACAGAGGACGTACTCACCATTGAGGATTAATGGGACTACTGTGGAGAGGGTGAGCAGGTATAAATACCTGCGAGTCAACACTACAGAGACTCTCACATGGCACTCACACACAGACACTCTGGTGAGCAAGGCAAGGCAGCGCCTTTATCACCTCAGGCAGCTGAGGAAATTCAAAGTCTCCCGGAAGATCATCCAGTCCTTCTACTCTGTGGCAGTGGAGAGCATCCTGACAGGATGCATCTCTGCCTGGTTTGGCAACAGCCCCGCCCAGGATATGAAGGCTCTGCATAGGGTAGTGCGTTCGGCTGAGCGCACTATTGGTAACTCACTCCCCACCCTGCAAGACTTATACACCAAGAGGTACCGAACCAGAGCCTACAGGATTATGACAGACCCTCACCACCCCAAAAATGGACTGTTCCAGCTGCTGCGGTCAGGCAAGTGCCTCCGCCGTCATGCTGCAAATACAGAGAGACTGAAATTGAGTTTCTTTCCTCAGGCCATCAGGACTGTGAACTCTGACCTTACCGGGGCCCCCTTGCTGACCCATACTGCCCCCCTCATGCTCATGCTCAAGCACACACAGACACACACATACACGCACACACAGTAAGATAATCGACTACACATAACTCATATTATGTACATACATACCTCATATTTTAGTAAATATACCTCAGTTATTTTTAAGTGCTTTTACTGTATATATTGTGCTGTCTGTTTTCTTTTTACAGAGAGTTCTTAACTGTTGATTGTAAATTGCAAAATGGAATTTGTGTGTACCTGTTGTTTGCACAACTCTGAGCTCATACCTTTTTTCATTTCACTGCACTCGGGACTTGTACTTGTGTGTACGTGACAAATAAAACTCTTGAATCTTGACAAAAAAGATAATTTTAATGTTTAATTCATTGTAATTTCCCACTGAAACTGGGTGTCTATCCATCTCAGTCTGTCAGTGCAGTCAAAATCACTGCCAACATTACCTAAAATAACTGCACGCACCAGTCAGATAGCCCTCTCTGTGCCAATCCCATTTTCATACTGTGTAAAAAGGCTGATTGCACAGTGGCTGAAAATGAGTTCATTGCATTCTAAGCTGATGGACAAAAAAAAAAGTCACTGTATTAAGAATGTGTTTTTTTTCAAGGGGCAGGTTAGTATATCAGATTGGTCTCACATCTAGAAGGACATCCAAGAGAATGGATGTCATAACACTGGCATTTTGCCTCTTGCAGCAGCAACTTAGCCTACAATTTGGAACATTGGGATGAGAGTAGTGGCATCTAGTACTGGTACTGTAGCTGGGATTGTATCATACACTGCTCTAAAATTTGAGGTGTTTAGGTCCTTGGTTCATTTCAGGCTACAGTGAATAGACTGAGCATGTCAGTTATGCCATGTGCCGTTAACATGTCATTCATTCCATTAGCCTGTTTTTAATGTGTATTGTATAGTTCCAGATATTTAGTGTGATTAACTTATACAGTGTAATTGTGTACTCCTCATTCCAATACCAAATTTATCATTTGAGACAATAAAAACTGCAACAAAACCTGAACCAAACGGAACAACGTCCACATAATTCACCAGATATGAACATATGTTACACTGAGTGCATCTTAGGATACAAATGATGGCAATGATGACGTGTCATGGGGCAGAGTTGTCTTTGGGAAGTTTCAGGGTTAATCTCCAAGTATGTTCGTTAGGTGTTCACTTTTTACCCATAACGGAGGACGGACACTTGGTTCTTGTTAAAGCCGCTGCATTTATGACAAAGTCTCTTTGGCTTTCTCTACAGTGAGATTGAAACAGAGTTCTTGTTAAAGCCGCTGCATTTATGACAAAGTCTCTTTGGCTTTCTCTACATTGAGATTGAAACAGCTTGAGTGTGATTTCAAACCACAGTCTATTGTTGTGCAGCACATTTGATATTACCAATGCATAATCTGGGATTAAAACTAGTAGTGATCCTTTAAAGGAACAAGATGCATATTAGTGGTATGGATACACAAAGAAAGAAGGGAAACTCAAAACAAAACAGCACATCGTTGCACAGTGCGCACACGCCCCCAGCTCTCTGATTTTTTTCCAAACCTAATAACTTTATGTTGTAAGTGAATCATATTTTAATTATGCTTTTGATCACTGTATTTTGCATTTTGCATTGATCACAGTATACTTTTAGAGATTAAATTGTAATTTTGGTGTCCCTCGCTTAGCTCTCTCTTGATTTAAGTCCTACTTATCTGGAAGAACACATTGCTATAGTAATATTACATCAGAATTCTATGATGTTAAATATGGTGTACCTCAGGGCCCAGTTCTTGACCCTCTATTTTTCTCTCTTTATATTTCACCTCTTGGCCAAATTATATGCAATACTGGAATACATTTATATTGCTATGCTGATGATGCTCAGTTTTATATGCCTATAAGAGCTGCCGATCATGCGCAAATGACTAATTTAGAGGGCTGCTTGGCTACTGTGAAAAATTGGATGTCACTTAACTTTCTGCTTTTAAATTCGGATAAAACCGAGATGCTGGTCATTGGCCCTGCTAGACACAGACACCAATTTGATCAAGTAACGATAACAGTCAACAACTCTGGTTTCACAAAGTGTGGCAACCAAAAATATTGGTGTTGCGTTTGATCCCAGCCTTTCATTTTATAAGCACATTGAAGTAATCACCAAGACTGCCTTTTTTCACTTATATAACATAGCTAAAATTCGGTCTGTTCTCTCCATGGCTGATGCAGAGACTCTAACACATGAATTTGTTTCATCCAGACTTGATTACTGTAATGTTCTGTTTTCAGGTCTGCCACATTCTAGTACTAAAAGTCTTCAGATGGTTCAGGATGCTGCTGCTAGAATCCTAACTAAATCTAGGAAATTTGACCATATTACACCAATTCTTGCCTCCCTTAATTGGCTTCCTAGCCATGTTAGATCAGAATACAAGGTACTTCTGCTGACTGATAAAGTCCTAAATGGGCTTGCCCATCGTACCTGTCTGATCTCCTTAAACTGTACATTCCATCTTGAGCACTTCACTCTGAAAATACAGGGCTCCTATGTGTACCCAAAGTTAAAAAAGAAGTCAGCTGGTGGCAGGGCTTTTTCTTATCAGGTCCAGTTCTTGTGGAATAACCTATCCGCTGCCACCAGACAATCAAGAATCTGTTGAGTCCTTTAAATCCAAACTTAAAACTCATCTTTTTTGCCTTAACTTACAATTAGTTGCCTTTACATTGAGAGCTTCACAACCTGTACTGCATGACGGGTCGCTTTCTGTCTCAGTGAATTTACCAACCACTGTTCTGCTGACGAGATTATACCATATACACTACCGTTCAAAAGTTTGGGATCACCCAAACAATTTTGTGTTTTCCATGAAAAGTCACACTTATTCACCACCATATGTTGTGAAATGAATAGAAAATAGAGTCAAGACATTGACAAGGTTAGAAATAATGATTTGTATTTGAAATAAGATTTTTTTACATCAAACTTTGCTTTCGTCAAAGAATCCTCCATTTGCAGCAATTACAGCATTGCAGACCTTTGGCATTCTAGCTGTTAATTTGTTGAGGTAATCTGGAGAAATTGCACCCCACGCTTCCAGAAGCAGCTCCCACAAGTTGGATTGGTTGGATGGGCACTTCTTTGAGCAGATTGAGTTTCTGGAGCATCACATTTGTGGGGTCAATTAAACGCTCAAAATGGCCAGAAAAAGAGAACTTTCATCTGAAACTCGACAGTCTATTCTTGTTCTTAGAAATGAAGGCTATTCCATGCGAGAAATTGCTAAGAAATTGAAGATTTCCTACACCGGTGTGTACTACTCCCTTCAGAGGACAGCACAAACAGGCTCTAACCAGAGTAGAAAAAGAAGTGGGAGGCCGCGTTGCACAACTGAGCAAGAAGATAAGTACATTAGAGTCTCTAGTTTGAGAAACAGACGCCTCACAGGTCCCCAACTGGCATCTTCATTAAATAGTACCTGTTAGAGCCTGTTTGTGCTGTCCTCTGAAGGGAGTAGTACACACCGGTGTAGGAAATCTTCAATTTCTTAGCAATTTCTCGCATGGAATAGCCTTCATTTCTAAGAACAAGAATAGACTGTCGAGTTTCAGATGAAAGTTCTCTTTTTCTGGCCATTTTGAGCGTTTAATTGACCCCACAAATGTGATGCTCCAGAAACTAAATCTGCTCAAAGAAGTGCCCATCCAACCAATCCAACTTGTGGGAGCTGCTTCTGGAAGCGTGGGGTGCAATTTCTCCAGATTACCTCAACAAATTAACAGCTAGAATGACAAAGGTCTGCAATGCTGTAATTGCTGCAAATGGAGGATTCTTTGACGAAAGCAAAGTTTGATGTAAAAAAAATCTTATTTCAAATACAAATCATTATTTCTAACCTTGTCAATGTCTTGACTCTATTTTCTATTCATTTCACAACATATGGTGGTGAATAAGTGTGACTTTTCATGGAAAACACGAAATTGTTTGGGTGATCCCAAACTTTTGAACGGTAGTGTAAATTATGGCTAATTGATGACATAATTGATTATGACTAATGACTATTGCAAACTGTTCTCGTCTCTCATGTCTTTTCTCTCTCTCTGAATGACGCCTTCTTCCTCTTTTTGTGTGTGTGTGAATGGTATCATGCGAGTGTCCCTTATGTGCACGTGCAGTCGGTCCTCCTCCCAGGTCTCCGTGGTGATGGTGGTCACCACCTGGACGCTACTTGGCATTCCCCTCATCACATGTTCTTTTTATATACTTTATAAATTCATATAATTTTTGTTATCCTGTTTTTTTTTAATACATGATGATGCTGGTTGCGTGGCTTGGATCCTGGGCTGTTCTGGTGGTGTTTGGACACTGCTTGGCACCCTGCGCATCATATTCTTCATAATTTTTATAATTTAATTATAATTATGTTATCCTCTTTCAATGTTGTATTCTGTAAATTGTGTAAACACAACATCCATTGCACGTTGTCCATCTTGGGAGAGCGATCCCTCCTCTGTTGCTCTCCCTGAGATTTCTTCCTATTTTTTTTCTCTCTGTTAAAGGTTTTTTTTTTTAGGGAGTTATTCCTTATCTGATGCAAGGGTCTAAGGACAGGATGTTGTGTTGCTGTAAAGCCCCTTGAGGCAAATTTGTAATACTGGGCTATACAAATAAAACTGATTCCACTTGATTTTTATTAGCCTCTGATGGCACTTATCTGTTGCATATTTGTCTATCTCAAGTGAGACTGCATACAGTTGTACATCTGATAATTTGGAAATGCTTAATAAGGTGCAAGTTGCAACCAACACAGCTGAAAGTTGAAGTCAATGCAGAATTGTCTAAAGTTGCAGTTCCAACCAGGCCACTAGGTCGCTGGCTTCAAAAAAAATGTCTGGTACAATATTTGTGGATGAGGGAGTGACATAGCCATTAAGTGTACAGAGTGTGAAAGTGATAAGCATTTGGCGGTCCTTCACCCTGGTCCAGCTCTGCAGGCCCCCAAGCCTTTCTCTCCCCCTAAACAGCATGGTGGGGAGGAGGAGGAAGTCACAACAGATTCGAATGTGACATCTACATGCACGGAATTATGTGGATCCGGCTTTCCTGGGAAATCTTACTCCAAGATTTGCCTAGTTCGAGTCTACCCAAACGGCCAACACCAGGAGATCAAAACAACGTATGCAATCTTGGATGATCAAAGTAATCTGTCCCTGGCAAGGAGTGAGTTCTTTGACATCCAAGCTATTACAGCTCCATACACCCTGAAAACCTGTGCTGGGGTAGTGGAAACGGCCAGAAGAGCACATGGCTACATCATCAAGTCTGTGGATGGATGTGCAAGTATATCCCTTCCCACACTCATTGAGTGTAACAACATCCCCAACAACCGAGCAGAGATACCAACACCTGATGCTGCTCGCCACCATCAGTATTTGAAGCCAATAGCTGCTGAACTACCACCCCTGGACCCAAACGCAGAAATCCTTCTGCTACTCGGATGTGACCTGTTGCAAGTCCACAAAGTATGCTGGCAATTAAATGGCCCTTACAAATAGGGTTGGGCATCGTTTGGATTTTGATTCATCGTTAGGATTCTGATTCCAATTCCGGTTCTTAATGATTCTCGATTCTGGTTCTTTGAGAGGTAGGGTCAAAACAGGTCACATGCTTATTTCACAGAAGAAAAATATATTTAAAAAAAAACAATTATACAAACCATTCTGTTTTAAGAATGGATCAGTCATGTGGATGTCTCATTCTTATATGTACATTTACAACAACTGTCTTCATACATGACGATGAAGAAATAAAAATTAGAAACAGTTCTTGTTTAGAACAAATGAGCATAGCTGCCTTCTCAGGCTGTATACATGAGCGTTCAGTGTTGTGTTCTGTAATGTTTATCTTGCAACGTCGCTAGGAGGCACTGCTTGATAATGAAATGTGTTCCACGTTAATACAATAAGAAGAAGAGAATAGAAGATGGTGGCTACACATGTAACCTTGAATGCTTAGCAATCTCAGTAAACCTTTTCTTAACATTACCTGCTGTCGTTATTGAACTCTACTACGATGCTACAAATTGGTGACGAGGATCCCCAGCGTTTTATTGCTGACTGGATGACAACATTTCACATTTCAGTATTTGCATACAGTTTATAGAAATTTGCTCATGTATAATTTGTTTGCTGTCTTGTTGTTGCAAATAAGACAAATGTTATTAATTTTCATTTACCCAACTGCAACGAGGTGTTGCTTGCTGTTTGCTCAGGGTTGGCTGAAGAGCACGCCGAGGCAGGAGATGGAGACTGGCGCAACGTGTCAGACATGGTACACTGGTTAATTTGTGCACCGTGTAGGCAAAGGTTTTTGGCCATAATTGTTGTGCATCCTCCCTTGCACAAAATAATTTTGCCACAGGCGTTGCACTGTGCCACACATTTGACCGCCGCTTGCTCTGGTCCATAATGGTGCACATTTAACTAGCGGGGACGGAAACTACGGAAGCTGCATGCTGCTACCACGGAAAATGAAACTAATTTTAGCACAAGTTAAATTCATTTAGGAACTGATAGGCAGAACCGAAATCTGAATTTCTTAACGATTCCTTGTGAATTGGAATTTTGGAACCAGTTCCAATTTGGAACCAGTTCTCGATGCCCAACCCTACTCACAACACCCCATTTGCCCAGAAGCTCGACCTGGGCTGGGTTATCATAGGCGAGGTTTGCCTTGGCAGTGCCCATAAGTCAGCACAAGTAAGTGCTTTGAAAACACACATTCTGGACAATGGACGCACTAGCTTTCTGTCTCCCTGTGGGAATCATATCAAGCTCAAAGACAGTTTCAGCTCGAGAAGTCAGCAGAAAGCCATCTCTCCTTGACCTCAAGCACCAAGCTTGCTTGCAAGACTCAATGACGACAGCATTGCTGAAAGCGTCTTTTGCCAAACGAACACTGACAACTAACGAGCACCATCTGTTGAAGACATGATCTTCCTGAAGATGATGGAAGAAGGATTTTTTTGAAGATGAGAGCAATAGCTGGGTTGCCTCTCTGCCATTCTGCAGCCCCAAGACGAGTACTCCCTGACAACAGAGAATATGTCTTCAGGTGGCTCATGTCTTTACAGCGGACACTGGATAAGAAGCCTGACATGCGGGCACATTTGTGGAGTTCACACAGAAGACGCTCGATAAAAAGCATGCAGAGCTGGCACCACCAATTGACAAGGCCACAGAAAGATGGAATCCACATATGTTTGGCGTACATCACCCACAAAAGCCCGGGCAGATTCGGGTGGTGTTTGACTCGAGTGCTCAGTTTGAGGGGGTCTCGCTTATTGATGTCTTGCTTTCCAGGCCAGACCTGAATAACAGCCTCTTAGGAATGCTCCTCCGGTTCAGGAAGGAACCAATTGCCATCATGGCAGACATCAAGCAGATGTTTTGCTCCTTTGTCATACAGGAAGACAATAGAGATGTCCTGCACTTCCTGTGGTACCAAGACAAAAATCTCGCTAAGGATGTGGTTGACTACCGTCTGAGGGTACATGCTTTTGGTAAGTCCTTCTCCAGCTGTGGCAATCTTTGGTCTGAGGGAGGCAGCTAGTGAATGAGAAAAGGGCAGTGATGCACAACGCTTCATACAGAGGGACTTCTACATGGAAGGTGCTGTGAAGTCCTTTACCACAGAGGCTGAGGCCATCGATTTCCTGCAGAGAGCCAATAAAATGCTAGCCCTTTTCAACTTGAGGCTACACAAGATCACCTCCAATAAGGTGGAAGTGATGGACGCATTTCCTACAGAAGATCGGGCCAAATACATCAAGGACCTGGATCTGTCAGTTGATGAGCTTCCTGTTCAATGTAGCCTTGGTCTAAGCTGGAACCTCATGTCCCATACATTCATGTTCCAGGTTAGTGAGAGACAGAAACCCCTTACATGGCGGGAAGTGTTGTCAACACTTAACAGTGTGTTTGACCCTCTGGGCTTCCTTGCCCCTGTGGTTATTCAAGGAAGACTACTTCTGAGGGAGCTGTCCTTGGAAGACCTGAAGCAGGATACCCCCCTCCGTCAAGACATGTATAAGGACTGGAGAAGATTGGAAGACTCCCTGCAGGAACTCCTGACTCTGCACGTTCCGCGCATCTATGGATCCTACATCTCACAAGTCCAGACTACTGAGCTATGTGTCTTCTCAGACACATCAGTTAAAGCTATAGCTGCAGTAGCTTACATGAAAGTCACTGACAAGGATGGTCAGGTTAAAGTGGGTTTCACCCTTGGTAAAGCCAAGTTGGCTCCTGTTCCAGAGCTCACTGTACCAAGACTTGAGCTCTGCACCACTGTTCTTGCTGTGGAGATGTCGGAACTCATTGTGGAAGAACTGGAAGTGAAGTTTGACGAATCACATTCTACACTGACAGCAAGGTGGTGTTAGGATACATTTGCAACCAAAACCAGAGGTTCTATGTACATGTCAATAACCCGTACAGAGTGGAGATATGTTCAGACTGAGCACAACCCAGCCGATCATGGCTCCCGATCTGTGCCAGAAGGCTGTCTTCAAAGCACCAAATGGTTGTCTGGACCTGCATTTCTTGTTTAGCCTGATAGACCAGAACCTGAAAATCAAGGCTTGTTTGAACTCATCGAGAGTTAGACAACGAGATCTGTCCTAAGGTGACAACTCTTACCACTACAGTGGATGAGAACCAACTCAGATCGGCACAATTTGAACACTTTTCTCAATGGACTTCACTCACCACAGCTATAGTTCGGCTTCTCCACATCACTCGGACCTTTGCCAAGTCAACAGATGACAACAGTTGTGTTGGTTGCACATCTGTAAGAAAAGCCTGATGGATATAGATATGATAAAAGCAGAGCATACAATAATCAGATGTGTGCAGCAGGAGGTGTATGCTAAGGAAATCAAGTGCATCCAGGCAAAGAAAAACCTACCTCCTAACACTCCACTGTGTAAACTTCATCTCCAGACAGGGCTTGACGTCTTTGGTCCATGCGAGGTAACCACACATCGCACCAGAGGTGGTCAAGCTAATGGAAAAAAAGGGCAGTCCTATTCACTTGTATGTCAACTAGAGCTGTTCATATCGAGGTCATAGAGACCATGAGCTCCTCCAGTTTCATCGACTCACTCCGCAGATTCTTTGCTATAAAAGGATCTGCAAAGCAGCTGAGGTCAGATTGCGGTACCAACTTCGTAGGAGCAGCCAAGGAACTGAAGCTGGATCCTCCAAGTCCCAGCGACACTAGTTTGGAAGATTATATTCTCAAGCAGAGATGCACCTTGGTTTTCAACCCTCCACACTCATCTCACATGGGGGGTGGGGGCACTTGGGAGCGCATGATCGGGATCGCATGCCGAATCCTTCACTCAATGCTCCTGCAAAATGGTCACTCAAACTTGACCCACGAAGTTTTGATCACTCTCATTGCTGAGGTCACCACCATTATTAACGCAATACCTTTAGTGCCTGTTTCATCTGACCCAGAAGCACCCTTTATCTTAACCCCTACTACTCTTCTGACACAGATGATTGGTGCAGCTTTACCTTCACCTGGAGAGTTCTCCAAAACAGATCTGTTCACACACCAGTGGAAGAGGGTTCAAGTTCGTTGTATCAGATATGTTTTGGGCCTGATGGCGCAGAGTACCTCAACACTCTGCAGATGTGACAAAAATGGCACCATAGGAGGCTGAACCTGAAAGAAGGAGACATTGTTCTCATGAGGGACAACCAAGCAAAAAGAAATGATTGGCCAATGGGAGTCAATGTGAAGACTCTTCCAAGCAGAAATGGAGTTGTACGAAAAGTGGAAGTCAAGGTGATGCGGCATCAGCCCTCGAACACTTTCGCAAGACTCATCTCGGAGGTCATCCTGCTTTTATCCCCGAAAGTTCAGAATATGTAAATTAGGTTTATGTGGCATCTTGAAAGACACCAGGCAGGGAGTGTGTTGGAACTGTTTTCCATTGATAGTTTAATTTCTTATCACCTAGTGGCTGTTTCTGGTATTGTAGGTAATTTAGTAATTGCATTTCCTATGTATCATAGGAGAAGAGTCTCAGACAGGAAGTTCCTCCTCCTTAGCAGAAAAAAGCAGAGTGATCCTGTGTTTTGATAAATGAAATAATCCTCAGCCATTCTTTTGTTTCCAGACCTTTGCGTGGCATTATCAGTAAGTCTATCATTTATCATTATCATATTAATGTTTTTGATGAATCGTTTTCTGTAATTTGTTCGAATTTGCTAATATTTTGTTACCATGTGACTCAACATGCTGTTGGGTTGAACTGGGCATCGCATACTTACCTCATGCATCTAACTGTATATTTTTTTACTATCATACTTACCTGCTTTCCTGCCAGTAGTGTATTACTGCATGTATTATTATTTTACTTAACTGTATTTTTACTGTACCTTTTTTCAGCTTCATACTTCTTCATTTTAAATCTGCCTAAAACAACTGCTGCCTGTTCCTTGGAGAGATGATATGAAGAGGCGTTTAGCTAACTGTGAAAACTCAGTATAGGCTCACTCTGAGGACACGGGAATAACAGTAGACAATGATTTGAACTCGGTAATCTCAGACATGGTTAAAAGTGAGATAACAACTGCTCTTGAGCCACTTGAACATAACCTTTCTTCAGTCAGGAGAATATTAAAAGACTGGAAGAGTCAGCTACCGACCACCACAACCAGCTAGCTGGCCTCCGAGCCACAGTTAGCACACTAAACACCGCAGTCAATTCCCTGTCCAAGAAGTGTGAGGACGTGGAGGGGCGCGCAAGATGGAACAACATTCACTTGGTGGGTCTGTCTGCGAGATTGGAGGGTCCTTACCCCACATATTTTACAGCCCAGGTACTGCAAGAACTACTCGGACTTGAGGAGAAGCCTACCCTGGACCGAGCTCACCACACTTTGCACACCAAGCTGTGAGACGGAGAGCCACCTTGCCCAATGGTCATCAGAGTATACCTATTCCAGGTCATCAGAAACCACATTTTACATCGGGCTGATGAGGCTCCCCTCATCATGCAAGGGCGGAAGGATCTCCATATTTCCAGATTTCACTTCGGCAGTGACAAGTGCGCAGCATCCACTAACGTGAAGAAGGAGCTGCATTCATGTCGTAACTTCAAGTTTGGGCTTCATTACCCCGCAGTGCTTCACGTCACTCTGTCTGGTGGTCAAACCCACAAATTTAATGAGCCAGAGCTGGCAATGGATTTCATGGAGAAGGAATTGAAAAAGGTTGTTAATGCAGACACTGTCTAATGGGACTGGTGCCCTTAGTCACCATGGCAACAGTGAACATTCATCTTTCACTATGGGTGAACAGGTGTAAGATTTTCTTTCTTTCTGAGAGGACAATCTGTTTGATCTACTTCAGTTGTTACACCTTGTAAAGTTGTTATCACTCTAGTATTGAGGGCGAAACCATTACTATTGTTTGTACAATGTTTTAGTGCCTTTATGCGTAAGTGCAACATTACATTCCAGGAAATGTCAAGAGAGTTGTACTTGAAGTCACTATTACTTTGATTGAGTATGTGTATATTTTGGGGAATTTTGGCTTGCATCCCATTTTGGGGGGGTGCTTCTGCCAGGAGTGGGTGGTTGTGGTGGGTGGGGGGTCCAGTGTTCTTTCCTATAAGTGTTACATGTGCTTTTTGGCTTTGTCTGTTTTTTGTTTTTTTTTGCCACTTTGCCGTCTGTCCAATGTAGCACCAGTATCTAAAGGGATGATATTAAATTTTCTAATCTTAACTTTGAAGGTTTTAACAACCCTATTAAACGTAGTAAGATCTTGCATTTTCTACGTCACCTGGGAGCTCAAATTATTTACTTAAAAGAAACTCATCTTAAATCTCCAGACCACATTAAATTGAAGAGAAGTGGGATAGGTCAGATCTTCTCTTCTGTTTCTACTAAATCAAGGGGGTAGCTATTCTGTTGCATTAATAATTTCCTTTTCTTCATAGAAAAACTACTTCGAACCCTCATGGGAGATTTGTTATTGTTATAGGTCACATTCACAATGTAAATATAGTTTGGGCAAACATTTACGCCCCAAACTGGGATAGCAATGACTTTTTAAAAATATCATTTTCTATGCTGCCTGATCTGTCATCTTCTCAATTAGTCTTAGGTGGAGACTCCAACTATTGTCTGGATACTGGTCTAGACAGCTACCGTTACACCACCGCAGACCCAGCTACCCCACTGTCCCCCGTGTTCCATCTAAGTGTGCAAAATGTTATTTTGTCCTTTATGGAGGAATTTCATGTTTCTGCCCCCTGGCATTTTTTTAAACCCCCCCCCCCCCAAGAGAGAGGCGTTTTTTTTCACATTTCCATCATGCTTTTACATGAATTGATTTATTTTTGGTTGACAAAAGATTACTTTGGCGTCAGTATGCAACTATTCTTCTTTCTGACCATACATCAGTTTCCATGAATGTACACTTCTCTGATTGTATCAGAGGGCCTTTACCATGACTTCTTAATATCAGACTTCTGTCTAGTGAGGACTTTGTCAGCTTTGTCTCTTGGCAAATAGACTTCTTTTCGAGTTTCAATAAAATCCCAGGTATTTCACCTCGATTTTATGGGAGACACCAGGGATGTACTGGGAAATAAATTCAGCCCTGGACTTGTCCACTGGGACCAGCCCGGGGGAGGGGGTTGGTGAGGGTTGATTACATATGTACAGTACATACTATATATATGACAGTCAGTTACAGGTTTCGGTTACTCAATTTGATACCCTCGCCAGTAGTATTTCACTTTCGTTATGCCGTTAAGCAGTCAACAGGTGGTACAACAAAAGTCACATAACTTAATAGTGCTTTTAAAAAAATGATATTTCAGCCAGGATAGAGCAGTTAGATAAGGTTACCTCTAGATATTATGGTGGATATGATTAGTTTTAGACATGGGTTTGGTGTGGTTAAGATTAGGATTAGCAGGGGCATCCAGGTGGTGGCGTGGCGGTCTATTCTACTGCCTACCAACACGGGGATTGCTGGTTCGAATCCCTGTGTTACCTCCGGCTTGGTCGGGCATCCCTACAGACACAATTGGCTGTGTCTGCGGAAGGGAAGCCGGATGTGGGAATGTGTCCTGCTGTGGCTGACACACCTCCTGCTGCCGCTGCCACTGTGGGTCCTCCTGCACAGTACTCCAGGGCGTTCGGGCAGGTTTGTCACTCCTGGTCCCAGTGCCGCTTCCTCAGGTCAACAACATTCATCCCCTCTGGAGACTGTCCCTGACTGCACCATCAATCAGTCACTCATTCCTCTCTTCCCACCCACTACCTTGATCATCAGCGACCCCATAGTCCGAAACATCCATTTCGTAAATGTGGTCATGCGTGGCTTTGCTGAAACTAGTCCCTGGCATTCTGGCAAATCTCCCAGGACTCCTTGATTCATGTCCCACAATTTTGAAATTAATAGTGCATGTCGACTCCAATGACACTTCCCGTCAGCAGTCCGAGATGACAAAAAGTGATTTTATCTGTGTTTTTAATCTCAACAGTTGTGGGTAAAACCACTTTTATTTCTTACCCAGTTCCCACACTGTGTCACGGTGTGGGGCATTTTAGCAGGATTCTCAGCCTTCATACATGGCTCCAGTCTGTGAGTATACCGCATAACACTGGTTTTATTTGTAACTTTGACTTGTTCTGTGAGTGCTCCCCTGTTAACGAGAGATGGTCTTCAACTGAACATGCAATGTAGTTGCATGCTTGCTGCTAAATTGCAGTATGCTGTACTGTCTTCCACATGTGTTTGATTATTTGCATCACACACGCGCCTTCTGAACCCTCTTCTTCCCGTTTGCCCCCAACAATGACTATCACATCCATTGCTCACACAAGGTCTCCCTTGTGGTATCACACTGCCGTTCTACCTCTCCCCATTCCTGACCTTATTACAAACATCATTACCCTTACCGTTACCACAGCACATGACTCGTGAATCAGTCAAATCTTTGTCCCCTTCCTAAGTCCATCATAAAGCAATGTCATCTGAAACTGGTTTTGCTCAACACACGCTCACTCAATAACAAAATTTTCATTCTGAACAAATGTATAACTGACAGTAATCTTGATTTCCTCTGTGTCACTGAAACTTGGCATAAACCCCTGAACTATCTCTCACTAAACCAGACCACACCCACGCAACTCACATGCATTGATAATCCTTGTCTTGAGGGGAGGGGAGGTGGTGTTGCTGCTGTTTACAGGAAGGACATTAAAACGACCACCATTTTAATTCCTGCCACTCATTCTTTCAAACTCCTTACCTTTAAACTCCCTGGTCACACTCCATTGGTCACTGCCATTATCTACTGCCCCCCCCCCCCAAGCCAAACAACTCATTTCTTACTGACTGTTCTGATTTTCTGACCCAGCTATCTGCCGTCTCACCTTTCGTTCTCCTCCTGGGTGATTTTAATATCCGCATTGATAACATTCACTTTAAATCTGTCATAGAATTCCTGGAACTGTTACAATGCTTCAACTTCACACAACATAACTTCTCCACTCACAGCTGTGGTCACATCCTGGATTTGGTCTATTCCATTGGTCTCGCAATACATTAACTCTCCAGTCTCAACCTCAATATGTCTGACCACCAGCCAATCACCATGGACACTGACATCCCTATCCTCATCCCAAAAGTCAAACGCATATCCTTCAGACATCTCAAATCTATCTCCCCTTCAGCTTTCTGCCTTTCTTGCCAGTAAAATGTCTCCCTCCCCTCCTCCACTGTCTGATAATCCCTCCGATCTTGTCAATTATTATAATGACTCACTCTCCTCCTTTCTTGATCAGCTGGCCCCCATTAAAACCAAAATAGTCTCATTTACTCATTTACACACTCAGCTCCCTGCTATACTCCTGAACTCCATCAAATGAGATCCCGTAAGCACCAGCTTGAAAGGGTTTGCCTGAAAACTGGTTTAACAGTGTGTCTCCAAGCCTTCTCAGACAACCTTCAAAAATACAAAGACAATCTCATCACAGCCCGGTCCACCTACTACTCACACCTCATACACTCTGGCTCCACCAACCCTAAGGCTCTCTTTTCCATAATAAACAAACTTCTCAAACCCAGTGACAATACTTCCAGTTCCTTCAAGTTAATAGGCATAATTTTTTTTCCTTTAATTTTTCCAATCTAAAATTGCCTCTAGGAGGTTTTCTGGGCACGGCCAACTGGAAGGAGACCCCGGGGTAGACCCAGAACTCGCTGGAAGGACTACATGTCCAATCTAGCCAGGGAATGCCTTGGGATCTCCCAGGAGGAGCTGGAGGCCGTTGCTGGGGAGAGGGACGTCTGGAGTGCCCTACATAGCTTGCTGCCACCGCAACCAGACCCCAGAGAAGCAGCTGAAGATGAATGAAAGAATAAAATTGACACGATCTACAGCAACCTGACGCCCCCCCCTTTTTTTTTACCACTTAGAATGAGAAGCTCCTCTTGTGTTCTAGATCCCATCCCATCCCAGCCTTTCTTGTTAAGGACCGTCTCCCAGCTATCTCCTCACTCATCATAGAAACCATTAACTCTTCTTTCAGCTCTGGTTCAGTCCCCCATACACTTAAACTGGCTGCTGTCACCCCACCCTAAAAAAAACCTGAATTCAAACATGATATCAGGAGCAATTTCTGGTCTATCTCCAATCTCCATTTTCTGTCAAAAATACTGGAACGTGTGGTCACCTCCCAACTCAAAGCTCACCTTATCTCCAACGACCTGTTTGAACCATTTCAATCTGGTTTCTGCTCACAGCACAGCACAGAATCATCCCTCCATGAAGTCACTAACAACCTCCTTCTCTCCGCAGACTCTGGCCACACCTCAGCATTCTCATCCTCCTCCACTTCATGGCAGCTTTTGACACCATCAACCACACCATTCTTCTCCCCCGCCTTGAATCCTCCCTCAAAATCACCGGTACTGCCCTCTCCTGGCTAAAGTCATATCTCACAAACAGCCAACAGTTCATCAGCATCAACAATCAACAGCACCCCCTTCACCACTCATCTGTCCCAAGGCATCCCCCAGGGTTTGGTGCTTGGTCCTCTCCTGTTCATCGTTTACATCAGGGGTCCCCAATAGGCGGCCCGCGGGCCACGTCCGGCCCGTGACGGGTTGATTTATGGTCCGCGAGAATTTTTGGAGAAATGCCAGAAGGAAGATTTTTTAAATTTCCCTACCAAAATAAATAAATAATTAATTTCTTAGTAAAAGTAAGACTAGTAATATATCGAAAAATAGATGAAAAATCTCTGTTTAAATTATAATACCTGCAACGTATCGACACCAAAACAAACCAACGAACAACATGCTGCTGGAGGTTGAGTGGCCCGTGGTTTTAAAGTGGCCCTAAAAGTGGCCCGCTATGAAAAGTAATTGGGGACCCCTGGTTTACATGCTCCCCCTTGGTAACATCATACGCCATTATGGTCTCCACTTTCACTGTTACGTCGATGACGTCAAGCTCTACATCTCTACTAAATCCATCACCACTTCAACTTACTCTAGTCTAGTGGTTCTCCAACTTTTTCTGTCATGCCCTCTTTCGTGGAAGAACAATTTTCATGCCTCCTGCTTCAACAAATGGTGACTGCCATGGGGTCTACAGCCATCGGTCATTCTGCCCCCCACCTATGGAACTCTCTTTCACAAGATGTTCACAACATTGACTCTCTTCCAATCTTCAAATCCCATCTCAAAATTTACCTTTTCAAACTGGCATATTCAGTCTGATCCATGCTTCATTGAGTTTTGTGCTGATGATGATTTTATACTTATCTGTTGTATTAAATTTTTATTGTCTACCCTGCTTTGTTTTGATTTTATGCCGTCTGATACAGTGCTGCTTGTTTTTTTTGTTTTTTTAGCTGTGTTCTGTAAGATGTCCTTGGGTGCTCTGAAAGGCACCCACAAATTAAATGTCTTATTATTATTATTATTATTATTATTATTATTATTATTATTATTAAAATGGGCCAAGTTTAACTTTATTTGAATAACATCAAGCTCATAAGCATTCCTTTCATTTTTCTTTCAGTACTTCCTGTTGTGCAAATAACAAACGCAGGTTCCACTTCAACTTTATCAAACCTCTTTTTGTGACATTTGTCACTAGATTGCTCCATCAGTCTGTGTGCTATTTCAAAAACAGAGAAAAAAGGAAATAACATTTAAAAATCACTTTGCTAGAACAACAACAATAAAGTTCAATCTGTGCAAAAAAAAAAGAACAAATGCAGATATTTGGGAAAAACGATGAACAAGTCAATTTGTAAGAGCTCAAGTCTTATAACTGCATTAGTGACTGCAATGAGTCTGTTTTGCACTGCACATCTTTTCAAAACTGGGTTGCAGGTTTGATACTGCCACTCTCAAATCATGCTCAATGTTGAGCCTAGATCTGTACATTGTATTAAGTGAGGCAACAGCAGAAAAGCCCATCTCAGAGAGACAGGATATGGCGAAAGCAGAATGCCCACAGCCCTCTGTCCTATGAGTGGATTCACCCTCTCCACACCAAGCCAGAATTCACTCAGTGTCTGAGCTGTAAAGCTCAGCCTCAGGGTGGAGTCAGATGTCATCTTGATGAACTGGTCCTCTTCAGCAAAGCTGAAATTACTGCGTTGAATAGATATGTCACCCAGTCATACTGTTGTTTGAGAAGTATTTTTAAAAGAATCCTCACAGAGAAGATGCGCTCCTTAAGACATGAAATCACAGTGGTGGCTCCAGAATCACTGGTTTCAACAAATTCACTCAGATTCTCAAAGAAATCAGCATTTCCTTGATTAAGTCGCCTGCCCCATATCTCAAGCTTTCGAGTGAATGCATTGATCTTGTCTGCCAGGTGAGTAAGGTGCTTGTCTCTAGGGATGCCCCCCGAAACCCGGTTCTAAACGGGAACCGGTTCTAAGTTAGTAAAAACCGGAGCATTTTTAAGATCCGACGTTTTCGGTTCTGCTATCGGTATTCGGTAGGTACTCGAGAAATCATGGAGTGAGATTTATAATGTGGCAATTGTGTTTTTCGAGGAATTTAAACGTCGCGAACATAATCTTGTTCGCCGTTTTCTCCATCTCTCTGTCTCTATCTCTTACTGCACGAGGGGCGGGGCTGTGCTGTGCTCCACACACTCGCTCACACACGCACAGACCGCTCTGCTCAAGCGCTCATCATGGCGGAGAGAACTAAACGTTCAAAAGTTTGGGTATATTTTTCAAAAGTCGATGACAACAACGCTCGTTGCCTCAAGTGCAACAAATCATTTGCCAGTAAGGGTGGCAATACAAGCAATCTGTCGAAACATCTTTTGTCGAAACATGGTATTAATCTGCAGAAATGCGGCGTTTTCCACTGCTTTGCTCGTAGTGTTCCATCCACGTCCACTGCAGGTAAGCCGTATGAGCCATAGATACGGAGTTAGCTAGGCTAATAGCCGGGGACACTATAAGTCAGGAGAGATCACGACTCCTGCCGGAGAAGGCAGATATGTTGATTTTTCTGCAGAAGAACTGTTAGGATAATGTTCTAGGTTCTTGTTTGTTTGAACTTCCGTTAGCCGTTTGCTGTAAAAATTTATTTTTAATATATATTTTTTTCTTTATCTTTACCTACTTTTATTTTTTTATCTTATTTGTTGTTGTTGAATGTTGATTATAAAGTCTATAATTCAGACGCATTTAAAACATTGCTGCTGCTGTTGCTGCTGAATAAATAATATTTGCTTATATTTATATAAAGTTATATAATAGAATAATAAAGCAATGTCGATTCTGTTCTTAATTAAGTGTCTTTTTTCTTGCATAATAATCAAAAAGAACCGATAAGAGTATCGATAAAGTGCCGAACCGATAAGCAGTACCAATAAGAGTAGTAGTATCGATAAAATGCTAACGATACCCATCCCTACTTGTCTCTGCCTTGAAGCTGAAGATTTAATTCTTCCAGCTTTTCATATAGATCGCTGAGATAGGCCAGTTCCATCAGAAATTGTTCATCACTAAACTTGCTTGCAACTTCATGCATATGCTCCTCCTCCAGAAACACCCAAATTTCCTCTCTGAGCTCAAAGACTCGCGACAAAACTTTACCTTGTGAGAGCCACCTAGACTCGCTGTGAAATCACACAGCTGAATGTTAAGCTCCCATCTCCTCACAAAGTGCAGAGAATAGCTGTGCTCTCAGGAGTCTTGTTCTGATGAAACTGACTACATTAACAACATTGGTGAAAACCTCGTTTAGGTCAGGGTTAATCTGTCTTCATGCTAGAACTTCTCTGTGTATGACACAGTGCGTCCATTGCACATTTGGCAAGACCCTCTCGATTAGTGCCTGCAATCCCTTCATTTTCCCTGCCATGGTCTGTGCACCATCCATGCAAACGCCCGTACAGTTCTCCCGTTTCAGCCCATGTTCTGTCAGGTAACAGTCAAGAAGCCTAAAGAGCTCATCAGCTGTTGCTCTTCTTGGGATGTACTTGCAAAACAGCAAATCCTCACACAGTGACTCTGACGTTACAAAGGAACATAAGCAATAAACAAGCAGTCTTTATTGCTGTCAGCAGCCTTGTCCACTTGTAAGGTGAAACATTTCTCTTTCAGTTTTTCAATGAGTTGTGCTTCGAGGTCATTTGAAATGTTGCATATACGTCTTGCAACTGTATCATTGGGCAGAGGGACATCCTTCAATTTAGCAGCACTTCTCATCAAACATAGTTGGCACCATATCTAAAGCCACGGGAAGTATGAGCTCCTCTGCTATTGTGTGTGGTTTCTTGCACTGGGCAATTCTGTATGCAACTTTGCATGATGCCATTAGTGCTTTGTTGTTCACTGATCAGCTTTTACAAAACAATGTTCCTGCTGACAGTATGCACCAAGTTTTCTCTGAAAGAACTCGAGTGGCTTATTGACGTGACTGGGGTGTAATGTATTTAGGTGTCTTCTTAATTTGTTTGGTCTCATACTACCAGCTGCCAGAGTTTTCAGACATAAAATACACACTGGTCTCTCCTCATCTCCTATCACATTCACTGTGAACCCAAGAGCAAGATAGGCTTCGTCATATTTTCTTAACTTAGTTTTTGGTTGTTTACCGTCAGCTAAGCATTTTGTCTTGTTTGTCTCGGAAGCATTGCCTCTTTCTTTTCACTCCTTACTGAACACTCCTTCATTCCCTCAGCCATTTCACTGCTAAACTCCAATAGTAAGAGGTAATACCAACTCCACCTTGATAAACACTTAACACTGTTTACTGTTGCATTGCTTTTTGTTGACTTTGTTCTCCTCACTACATATTGTATTTATTTGCCTTATGTGTTCTGTGGAGTGTTTGTGTGTTTAAATGCTGCTGTTGCTACATAACAATTGGCCCCCTGGGGGCAAATAAAACCTACTTGACTTGACTTTTCATCCCTGTCAAATATCTCTCCACTCTGTGAACCTACAGACTGTGGCTGTGTCCGAAATCACTCACTCATTCACGACTCCCTATGGAGTTCTATGCAGAGGACTACATAGTGAGCTCATCGGCAAAATGAAAATAACACTTTCGGGCACGACTCGGGTCATTTTCTCGCTGTTAATTACGTCATTGCTGTCGCACAATTAAAACGTGCAAGATCAACACCGGGTGGACCGTCCATAATAAATAGTAATAATAACAATAATACATTTTACTTAAGTAAAAATATATGATATATCAAATAAATTTAACAAAGTACATCATTAATACTGATGAGTCAATGCATAAGCAGCATTTTAATATATTAGTCACAGCCCGGTTTTCTACTAAATTAGTACTTTTACTGTAATAATTTAAGTCAATTTAGCTGGTAATACTTCTATACTTAAGTATGATTTTAAATGTAGGACTTTTACTTGTAATGGAGTATTTTTATGTTGTGGTATTGATACATTTACATACCTAAAAGATCTGAGTACTTGTTCCAACACTGCAGGTCACAGAATCTGGATTTTTGTGATAAATAGATGATATTATACTGATCGTAGTTTCCCAAATGAATAAATACAAAGTACTTTGTGGCCGTTTGTGTTGTGATGCGCTATAACCCATCTAGTTTTATTTTAGCGGCGCTGACTGTACAGAAGAGGGCAGCTAGAGTTAGCAAGCTGGGTCGCTAGCCGTGATTTGTGCCGTAATGACGTAATGCATTCACAATTTATTACATCGCTAATAAACTGTTAAAACAAACTTCAACATATCATCGAACGTTAAACCGAAAATTGCTTACATTTGTAGGGCAGCGCTCTCTCTCTCTCTCTCATGGCGCTCTCTCTCCTCTCGCCGGTCTGCCATTTTTCTTTCAGCGCAATGCATGATGGTATATATTGCTTGGTTAGTGACCATCGGTTGTACACTACTTTTCACGATGCATTGTGGGATACACTGAGTCCACTTTAAAGGGTATAATAATTTACACCCACTATACATTCGGACAGCGCTAAAAATGGCGAACTCACTTTAAGGTGGACTATAGAATGAGTAGTGAGTGATTTCGGACACAGCCTTTGTCAAATGAAGGCACGTTTTGTTGATTGTTCCGCCGTGAAAAAGATTCCGACGTCAAAACAGTAGTTCCGCACTGCACCCCCCCCCCGCCCCTTTAATGCCTCAGTGCCCCGGGGCGCCACACAGCTTGAGGAAACGCTGCTCTAAGTCTGACCAACTGCCTCACTGAAATCATGGATGCAAGCCAACTTCCTTAAACTAAATTGTGATAAATCTGACATGATCATTATCGATCCCAAATCCCTTACCAAAACCACTCACAACTTCTGCCTTACCATCGATAACTCCTCTCTGTCCCTCTTCCCACATATCCGCAACCTTGGAATCATTTTCGACAGCAACCTCTTCTCTGAACACCATATCAATCGAATCAACAGAACTGCCTTTTTTCCACCTGAAGATCAGAGCTCTTCTCCACCCATCACTCTCCTCCTTTAGTCGAGCGGTTAGCGACGTCTCCCGCGGTGCGGGCGATACGGGTTCGCTTCCCGGCCGCGGCAGTTCCTGTAGTTGCGTTGTCCCCCGAATTTGCTACAGTACCGTCATCACATCCAGAATTGAATACTGCACAGCATTCTCTGAGGCTGATCATCCAAAGTCCTAAACAAACTCCAGTACACCCAGAACTCTGCTGCCCACCTGCTTCCCCACTCCCACCCCCGTAACCACTGGCTCCCTGTCCCACAATGGATCCAATACAAAATCATTCTCCTCACTCAACAAATCCCTCCATAACTAGGCCCCTCTCCTACCTCACTGACCTGGTCCTCTACTATACTCCTTCCTGCAACATTCACTCATCCAACGTCGACCTCCTGTCTCCACCATACAGGACCAAGCACCGCACCTGGGGCAACAGAGCCTTCTACATAGCTGCCCAAACACATCAGAGACTGCACCGATCTGGCCATATATATTTTTTTAACTTATATTTATTGGAGTTTGCATTTCACAAATCACAGAATCAATCATGAAATAAATCCAGTATAATTCCCATCCCTCCCCTGCTCCCTAGCATGTATCCCCCCCCCAACATCCTCCAAAATGACATCAAGTACAAATAAATATGTGACAAATATACAATGACCTCATTCACATAAACGTAGACAAGGGGGAAAATAAAAAAAAATAAAAATGAATAATTAATAAAAACTCACCTCTTCAGAGTTGCTTTTAATGTGGGATTAATGCAATGTCTTTAATGCTTTTAGTGTGTTGCTTTTAAGTTTATTTTATTATATGTAAAACATTTTTCAGTTATTTTGAAAAGTGTATAAATAAAAGGCATTATTATTATTATTATTATTATCCTTATTATTATTATTATTATTATTATTATTATTATTTATTAATTAATTCATTCATTCATTTGACCAAGGTCTGTTTTGGTGTCAGTGAAGGTTTTTCACTGTAAGCTAACTTAATTAAGCTCATATGTATCTGGTAAACAAAATCCTTAAGCCTAATTACAAAGTGTCTCAGTTCAGCACAAACCTCACATCTAAATAAACAGACAATAATGCCTGTCATTCTCAGGTCACATCTTTGTGACCCTGATGATAAGGGACTGCTTGTTCAAACAATTTTCCTGGCTTCCATCCCTTAAACCCCCTGCTGCTCTTTAGTACAGTATATTCCCTATACGGCACTATACCTCACAGTCACCTCCATGTACCCTATCCTGCTGAGTGGAACACTCCACTTTAAGTGCCAGCTGTGCATCTTCACCACCTTGATAATAGGTTACCCTCAATTTTCTATGAAGGAAAGCTAGGGACCACTCCTATCCCCTCTATTTGTTTACATAAGAGTCACACTTGAAGTAAAAATGCCTGCCGATCGAAGAGCTAGGTGAGGGAAGAGGCGTTTAGCCTCTGTGGTACAACATGGTAGACGGTAAGAGAGGCTGGGTCAGAGGCTGTACTTATCATTTTGCCTGTTGGTATCCTCAGCTATTGTGCATTTCTTTGTGGCAACTTTGTGCATGTGTGTGTGTGTGTGTGTGTGTGTGTGTGTGTGTGTGTGTGTGTGTGTGTGGGTGTGTGTGTGTGCCTGCGCGTGCATGCGTGCATATGTGTACTGGTCTGTTCCTTCGGCAGTGCAAGCACGCATGCATGTCTATCAATCTGTGCAGGTGCATACTGCATACACAACGTGAAAACACACATATCCTGTATGTGTGTGCCTCGTATACACAAGCATCTCTGCTACGTCTCCTAATCTCCAACAGACAGTCAGACAAGCCTGATAGATGTGAACACGACTGATACCATATTGCCAGCTATCTCCAAAACCTTCTTCTCCTAACACAATGCTACTGCCTGCCCAAGGCAACTACACATACTCAAAATACGATTGCAAAAAAAGGTTAGAAAAAGGAGAAATGTATTTGAATAGATCATCCTCACTGGTTGAACCAACGTAACAGAGCTTCAACCTCAGCAGAAAGGTTTATGGGAAATGACACTAAATAACAGCATTCACATCACCTCCAACTGTCCTGACAGAGATGCAGCCAGGTAGTAGCTGGAGATGTAGCTGCATTCATTTATCACATTTAAAACATTACTATAAAAGTTCCACTTAAATAAATGAAATAAAATAAGAGTGAGTTAAATGTTTTATATGCTTAGATAGATAGACAGACAGACAGACAGACAGATGATAGATAGATAGATAGATAGATAGATAGATAGATAGATAGATAGATAGATAGATAGATAGATAGATAGATAGATAGATAGATAGATAGATAGATAGATAGATAGATAGATAGATAGATAGATAGATAGATAGATAGATAGATAGATAGATAGATAGATAGATAGATAGATAGATAGATAGATAGATAGATAGATATTCATTTCCTGGTCTTACTGAGAGTTTCTGGTTTTTCTATCAGTTGGATGCTAGTGGAGGAAAGTTGAGTGAACACCATACAGTGGGGATATACATACAGCACCCTGGCTCTTCAGACAGAATTGTTGATATGACAAAAAAGTTGGCATCTACCAAGGACCTCTAGTAATTCTGCTTCCATGATGCTGTCCCAGGGTGGTAGGATGCACCCCAGGCAAACAGCCGCTGTCTCAAGAGGGAAAGCCCTGCTGGAGAAAGGGCAGAAATCCTCCGCAAGTACGAGTTTATGAGTGCAGTTTATTCTAATACCACCGCAGGACAATGAGCCGGGATAGTGGTTGTCTTAATGGGCGGCCAGACAGAATTTAAGTGTCCCATGGACCATAATCCATGAAGGCAGCATAGTGCTGCTGCAGGGCCCAACAGATCACTCCCAGCCTCGTTTTTTTTTCTTTTTTTTTTACCACTTTGCCTCCAAGCTGTTCATTAAAAAGGGCATGTGCCCCATTGGGTTTAAGAACCCTTGCCTTTGGAACATCCACGGGCCATATGAGTTCTCACACACTTCTAATGAGAATTTCCAAATGTGAAATTCCAACTCGCGTTATCGGCATTTAGCCGTCACTCTCCACAGTGATCGCAATCAGCAGAATCTCCTGTCATTCTCAATCTCCCACATTACATGTTACCATTAGTAAGAAATTAAAGCCTTCTCTGAGGCACCATTTCCCTCTTTGGGAATAAGAACCTTACCATCTGAAAAAAAATTGGAAATACTGTGCTTCAAAGGCACATGGATATAAACCGGATGTAATAACTGGATATAAAACTGGATATAAAAATGTGCACATACGAACATCTATACTGTATCCCTTCCCCTCCATATGTGCAGCACGAGGGCTGTGTTGTGTACCCATCCCTACGTAGTAGTCCTCAACCCGTCTGTTGCCCTAGGCAGGAAAGTTCCCTGAATGAATCAACAGGAAAAAAAAAAACTTTACAGCCTTCGAACAGAATCCTACAGGAAGCACTCAACAGACATCAAGACACGTGAATTTTGCCCAGTGGAGAGACAGTTCAAAAAACTTTTATCACTGAACTCTGGACACCCTTTACAAGAACCCACATGCCAGCCTCTGCTTTCAAAGCTTTGCTACTTCATTGATAGCTTGCAAAACGTTTGCAAAGACTTGGTTAATCCCTCTCCCATGTCAGACTTCATAAACATTTATACACAGTGCAATGCTCTGTGAAATGTTGCGGGGTTGTGGGTGATAAAATATGTGAACTCTAGGAATAATGTAGCCCTCTGTTATGCAACACTGCTATCTCTCAGGTAGATTGACACAATATACGCATTGCAAGATAATACTCCAGTAACTGAAATTTCATTTTGATTTGACAAGCAATTGTCTGTTTTGTATCCAAGATGAGGCTGAATACACCCCCCCCTTTTCCTCCCCAATTGTAGTTGGCCAATTACCCCACTCTTCCAAGCCTTCCCGGTCACTGTTGCACCCCCTCTGCTGATCCGGGGAGGGCTGCATACTACCACATGCCTCCTCCGATACATGTGGAGTCGCCAGCTGCTTCTTTTTACCTGACAGTGAGGAGCTTCACCAGGGGAACGTAGCATGTGGGAGGACCACGCTATTCCCCCCAGTTCCCCCTCCCCCCTGAACAGGTGCCCCGACTGACCAGAGGAGGCGCTAGTGCAGCGACTAGAACACATACCCACATCCGGTTTCCCACCCGCAGACACGGCCAATTGTGTCTGTAGAGACACCCAACAAAGCCAGAGGTAACATGGGGATTTGAACCGGCGATCCGGTGTTGGTAGGCAACGGCATAGACCGCTACACTACCCGGACGCCCTCCAGAATATTGATTTAAAAATGATTTTATTGCCTCTGCTAAAAACAACAGTTCATTATATTTGTTAGTCCATTAGAACTGCATCGATAGCAACGGTGGTCCGCTATTCAGAAATATCAGACCGTGGAATGCCGTTATTGACCAATCAGAATCGAGTATTCAACAAAGCAATGTAAATGTATTTCATTCTATTGTATTCTATACTATTGAATTATATTATATAGCTGAGTTCTGCTAAAACTTGGACCATGTGCGTATAATTTCACCTCATCAGCACTTTGTGTCTTGTTCGTCCAAGGCCAAGAGGCAACTATGACACAGTGAATGAAATGATCAGCTGCCCCCTTCCATAAAAGAGACTCAGCTACTATTTGCTGACATTGCCAGACTGAGTAGAAGCTAAATATATACAGTGTCAGAAAACGCAGTGCAACAGAAGCATGCTAACACCCATGTCAGAAACAGCTGGGGACATGGCGTCACTGCAGGCAGGCAGGCAGGCTGGATCAGGAGCATCGGGTGTTGCTGCTGTCACACATACTCACTAGATCACCATAGACATCCTCTCATTTGAAGAGAGAAGCACACAAAGTGACCATCGACTTGTGTCTATGGGACTGTATGTACAGATGTGTTTCATTGTGTTTCCTATGTATGTATTTTATTGTGTTGTACATGAAGTTAAGATTACAAAGTGGAGGATTTGTCATCCCACTTGAACCACCTGGTGTTAAAACTTACGTACCCACTGTATGCTGCACTGGGTGCAAGTCTCCACCCTGTACGATATGTAATATTAACAAATTCTTCCACAAAAATAACTAAAATAAAGCAATAACGTTAATATTTATTTTGGGATGCCTTTTTTTCCCAGCAGTGGTGGGTTGTTTGTAAAAATATGGCTGACGTCATGTTGGGTGTCGACATGTTTTGACTGGACAAGTCAGAACTTCTGAGGAGAGCTGGGCTGATGTGTCCTGACACATGGGCAAGGACTTGGGACTGCAGCCCAGATCTTTGGCACTCTCGGCACACTGAGTGGTATTTTCCAATGACACCACTCAGAGTCTTAGTTCATCGCTTTAGTAGTGTATAGACTGAGCTGAAGAAAAATTCCAGTTGAAACAAAGGACTGTCAAATGCAGAAATACCACTATTGTCATTCCATTCTCTCACTATGCTCTCTCTCTCAATTACGCACACACACAGACACAGACACAGACACACACACACACACACACACACACACCACACGTACTAGTCACTTTCGCCATTACCACCTCCATTAGCATCCTGGGTCAGTAACACCATTGAAGCGGCCAGAGAGAAAAATACTTGCTGTTTCCCTTGCTCTGCTTTGCACTATATTAACAGCAAAATATGTCATTTTGTGGTTAATGCATGTAATCTGAAATACAAGCTGAACGCTGACTATTAGCTGTATCAGAGTGTAAGGCTGCTTGGATTCTCACAGTGCAGTCGTGAATACGCCTCATACACCTGGTTCACCAGTGGCCCTTATATGACTGCCAGCTGGGAGCTTTTCTCTGGCTTCTGTGGTAGCTGTCAGAAATAAGAATGTACAGCCCACTTAACTCCAACTCAAGCCTTCCTTTTCTCAAGCCAGTGCCCCTTTTTCATTCGCTTCTTTGGACAAGTTGTTATTTTCTGTTTGGAAGGTGGAGGAAAACTCCCCAGGGTCACAAGTGAAAGTGCTCTGTCAGACTTGGCTTTAGAAAACGCAAGCAGTGCTTTTTCTTCTCTGCATCTTTGTGAGAAAGAAAATGTGTGTGTGTGTGTGTGTGTGTGTGTGTGTGTGTGTGTGTGTGTATATATATGGTTTTGAACTCAGTTTGGTATGTTTTCGATAGAGTGGGGGGGGCAAAACATAAAATTGCTCCTTTTCTTTTTTTTAGTAAACAGTGGTTCACTGAACAAACTATGGCTCTGTCTTTCTCAAATGAAAAAAAAAAGTGTTGATACTGCTGCGTCTCAAATGAGTGAGCAAGTTGGACGTACAGTCAGCTACAAACCCGATGGCAGTGGAACAATGCCGGCACGTATCGTCCGTCCAGTTCACCTGTCTGTCTTTGTCCACTGTCACTGTAGTTAGCTGAGAAACCGTAATGTTGCCAAACAGCAGACATTAATGATACTCCAGTATAGTGGAGTATCTTCATTATACTGGAGTGTCTCCAGGCTCTGGTTTATCTGCATTCACCATAACTATGAGACTGCACTGTTCTAAATCACCTGCCGTGTGCGTGTGTGTGTGTGTGTGTGTGTGTGTGTGTGTGTGTGTGTGTGTGTTTAGTGGGCGGCTGAATGTACAACATGTGGCCCTTTGTCAAAGTTGCTAGGAGGGAAATGTGAAGTTTCAAATTAAATTCTGCACACAAAGGTTCCACACGTAGTGGTTACAACAACGCTGCATTCAAAAGACCCATACCAAAAATGTTGGTATGAATACATATACCATTACACACACACACACACACGCACATATATGTGTGTGTGTGTGTGTGTGTGTGTGTGTGTGTGTGTGTGTGTGTGTGTGTGTGTGTGTGTGTATATATATATATATATATATAATCTAGAGTCAAGTAAATTCTTTATGAGACAGTACACACCTGTTTCATGCCATAAGCAATCATCAGCTGTTTCTTTAAACAAAGTTTTTTTTAATATATATATATATATATATATATATATATATTCTACTCACACATGTTCTCTCACATACATACAGTATTGATATAAATGGCCTAGCCTGACTTATATTTTCTATTAGTATTCTATTGCAATTTGCTGCAGTACAACATTCCATACAAATGTTATATTACTGTAAATGTCATTCTGTAGCCATGTAACATATAACAGCCTGACTACAAACTATGACCGGACCTTGTGCGACAACAGAGATTCTCTGTAACCTTGCTGGTCTTTTAAGAAACCACAGTCGAGGAAGACCCATCCATGTGCTTCCGCTATCTCAGCATCCAACTACTCATCATGGGGATTATCAGCAATTCCTTTTATCCGGCCCACATCGAGTCCTCTCCTCCCAGCTCACGCTGCCCCTCTGCAGCATGCAACATGCATAGATTTCCCTCCAACAAATCCACCTTACACAGCCATCCACACAACAACGCAGGGACAAAGATGGCAATCTCCCCTGCTGCCTTCAAACCCTGATCAGCATGGAAATTGGTTCATCTCTGTTAACCTTGTCTGCACACTTTCAAGTACCCCCCCTCCAGATCTTTATCTGAGCCCAATCAGGCAACGAGAAAACTAGGAGCAGAAAAAAACTGTATTATCTTGTTGTTTGTTGGTGTTGTTGTTGTTTTTTTTTTTTTACCTCATTCAGACTTCAGTGTCCGACTGCTATTCCCAGCACATGCGGCAGGAGGACCACCATTCCTTTTAGAACTCCTGTTTTGGTCTGTGTGTTGCGTCCCTCTCCTCTTCCTTGCGTCCCTTGTCGAAATAGAGGCAGCAGTCAAAACATCCCCTTATTTTAATCTGCCTTGTCGGCTGACTGCCGTTCCCGAGCCTCGCGCGATGGAGAAAAGATGAAAGGGGGAAAAAAAAGGGGGCTAAGAAGGGCTGGGGGTGGGGGGCAATTCTCTCCCAGGCTTTATCTTCTCCCCCTGCCCTCTCTCTTCTTCACCGGCTCACACACGCTGAACTGCGCACGGAGGAGATGTCAAACTGGCAGCATTGGATGTGTTTTGCTCTGTGGCTCTTCTCCCCCCCCTCCTACTTGCAATCTCACTCTCTCTTTCTCCCTCTGTCTTTCTCTCTTTGTCTCTCTTTGTGTGTGCGTGCATCCCTCTCACTCTCTCTCTCTCCCTCTCTCTCAGTCGGTGGGTACCCTTCTCCTCCGTCTCCTTCTCTAGCTGCAGCTTGGCGGCTCACACAGAAGCAGGCTGTGTGCTGTCGTAACGGGTTGAGATGGCTCTACGTGTGGAGTGACATCTGTGACTGTGCTCATGTGAGGGACTAAAGTAGCCTCTTAGCTGAGATAGAGACCCCCTCCCTCCCTCCCTCCTTCCCTCCCTCCCTCGTAGAGATGGGCTTTCTAACGGCATGTACCATTAAGTCGCGGAGCAGGGTGGGCTTCAGCACTAAAAGGAGAGAGGGGTTGGGGGTGGAGGGGTTGTCGAGGGAAAGACTGAGCGAGATGGAGACAGTGAGAGGAACAGGACTGGGAAAAGAGAGAGATAATATGTCAGGGGCAGGAATAGAGAGGAAAATGATGAGACAAAGAGAGAAATGAATGCATTCTTTATTGGTTTCTGCCTCCTGGTCTTCTCCCTCTCTCTCTCTCTCCTTTTTCTCATTACTAGGCTACAGAGTCTTAGTTTTTTTTGTGCTAGCCTATATGAGAATGTGCAATATTTTTCCCCCTCAAAAGTGTATCCGCCTCCAAAAAAATTACATTTAATTTTGTCTGTCACTGTGGATGAATGTAGATATAGCCAATGTTATTCATAATTCCATATCCCTGATGTATATGTTTGCATGCTAACATTTGGACATACTAAGAACATGTGTTTAAAACCCGTAGCTTATTGTTGGAGACATGCCTGGCTCTGACGGTCATGAATTCATTCCAGGGAAACTGTAATGGTGTCACAAATAAAGCATCCCTACATGCATGACTGATTGCACAATCAAACACGCGCAGAAGTGCTGTTTGGAAAATGGGGTGGGATGAACGTGGAACGTTTTTTTTTCTTTGCATACTCAGACACAAGTATTTCATTAAGAAACATTTTGTCTGCTTCACAGAGTATTCAAAGTGCAAGATCCCATCTAAAGTCAGTATTAAAACCTTGCCGGGGAGTTGCATAGCATCTTCAAATGCTATAGCTGTACTGATTGGCAGTGACTCTACCAGTGACGAATCCACCACATTTCCATCCCTTAAAAAAAGGAAGAAAAAAAAAGAAAAAGAAGACAACATCTACTTTCAGGCATCACTGAATGAACAGTTTGTGTGCTGTGGAGGTGAGACAGCGTCTGGAGTTATGGATCAAAACCATCACCTCAGCTTGCTTACCTCCTCAGAGAGCCCTGCATAGGCCTTTTTCTTCAAGCATCTCAATTAGGTCAGCAAGTCCAGCAGGGTGTTGGCTCTGGTCGACCTGAGTGGAATAACCAGTCGTCTCCAACACTATATGCCAGAATATGGTGTGCGAGCAGACCTAGAGAGAGAGAGAGAGAGAGAGAGAGAGCGAGAGGTAAGAGAGAATGGTGGCCTCACTAAAAAAAAAATACAATAATTTATATTTGAACCTAATATATAGATTAACAAAAGCCTATTTATGGGCATGCTCTCTCTCTCTTTCTCTCTCTCTCTCTCTCTCACACACACACACATACACACACACACACACATACACATACACACACATTCTTTTACTTCTTTGTGAGGACCCCTCATTGACTACATTTATTCTCTGTCCCTTAAACCGACCATCAGAACTACATGCCTAACCTTAATCCTTACAATAACCCTAAAATAGACCCTTAAAGAAGAGAGGAGCAGCCAAAATGTCCCTACTTTGCAAACACGTCCTTACTCTGATGGTTAAAAACCCAACTTTGTCCTCACAAAGATGGAAGTAAAAGGACATGCATGCACGCACACACGAGAGACACACACACACACACACACTCACTCATATGCAGACGTTTCTACATATTTGTCTCTTCTTGCTGCCCAATGCATTAAATTTTAATTGCTATTTTCTACCCCAGGGTAAGGTTGAACAGTTAGGTAAAAGACGGTAATTTTGAAATTCCGGTTTCAAGTAAAGCCATTAATAGAATAAAATCTGAGAGACTGGTAGGCTGGATAACCTGAAGAGAAAAAGAAAGCCCTCAGATGCTCCAGCGGCTGTGTGCTACATTTCACGGTGCAGTGTCAGGTGGTATTTTCGGCCTTATTCCGCCAGTCTGGACTCTCATGACTCGCTGCTGAATCAGAGAAGATGAAGCTCCATCACAGGGGCTCAGCAGAGCACATTTATTAAAAACGATGACTGTTTATAAAAGGATTTCTTCACGTGTGATGAACTCTGAGTAGAGGTATTCCAGGGCCTGAGGACCATTTAGGGCACAATTTTAACTATATTTGAAAGCTCATTGGTGCTGTAGATATTTGATGTTTTTTGTTGTTTTTTTTTGTGTGAGGTGTTTTGTGGGGTATTTATGTATGGCTTCTCTTGGATCGCCACCTTGCCATGGTGGAGAAGATTGCATGTACCGATGATCCCAAGAGCTATGCCATGCGAAGCTTGGCTCCTGGTAGGGTCACCAATAAGAATCAGAATCAGAATACTTTATTCATCCCTGAGGGGAAATTGGGTCCTATTACAGACACTCACACTCCAGTAAAGAAAAAAAAACTAAAAAGCAACAAGATATAAGATAGGCGGATTGGATCAAGGGGGAAGTTCCAGGTGAAGTGTGATCCAACAAAGACCTCAACGATGGAACTGGTAGAAGATGTCTCCAGGTCACAATGACAGTGAAGGTGGCTGAAGGCTGCAACAGAGGGTGGTCCCCAATTGTCTTGGTTCTCCATGCCATTGGACTCTGGCCACCCCCTGCCATGGACTGTGTGGTGGCTGCAGGCGCACCCGCCACTCTACGTAAAAAGATGTCACGTGCAGGCATCCTCCTATTATGTGGCTCCAGGATCAGCCTCTACACCCACCTGAGGACCCAGAGGGACCCAGACAGAGGATGATCATACCCCGAGTGACTGCCGATGATGTTGATGATGAGGATTTATGTATGAGACCAGATCTACAGTAGAGTAACAGCAAAGTGATATGATGATTACACTACAGTCATGAATCATTTGGTAATCTGAGAAAGGATTCGGTTTGGATTTCTATGGTGCTGTAAATGATTAAAGAACTTTTAGTGTCCTTTTGGCCCAAGACTTTAGCTTCATCATATTAAAGCCGATGGCAAAACACTACTTATGGCAATGTTAAACTCTCCACCTATAAGTTAACCCAATTCTGTCAGATTTATGTAGAGCACTGAATGATGTCTTGATAGCAGAGAACAATCAACCATCCAAACAGCTATAGTATTAATTTTCTTTTGGTCAAAGATTGCTCTCAAAGGGCCTATTCTGACACAATTCACTATAGTTACAGCAACAATGTCATGTGTCTGCTTAACACATCAAAAGTAGAGCTGAAGACCCAATTCTCTGATTTATGAACATTTGTCAGTCCTCTGACATGGGCCATATGCTATTACACAACCCAAGTTAATAGCAGGTACCAGGATGACCTTTGTGTATGTCACCATTTATTCATGTGTGTGTGTGTGTGTGTGTGTGTGTGTGTGTGTGTGTGTGTGTGTGTGTTTTCGTATGTTAATGTGTGTGATTCTGCTCCTAAATGTATGTCTGTCTGCCCTAGTCAAGTCTTCAAACTTTCAGAGCCCCATATTGGCCATTGGTGGTGCATCTTCACCTTTTGAAGGAGTGTGATTTTTTTTTTCCCCCACACAGGCCATCTGTTGGGTTTCCTCAGTCCTAATAAGAAGGGAACAGAGAGATACTGGAGTTTGGCACATGATAGAGACTGTAGCACAGTGGGTCAGCACACACACAGACACACACACAGACACACACACAGACACACACACAGACACACACACAGACACACACACAGACACACACACACACACACACACACACACACACACACACACAGTAAGGGCAACAGATGGAAGGGCCTCTGATAAGTTGTAACTGCTGGAAGCGTGCCCAGAAGTGAGGACCCACTGGCTCCATTGGGGGGTCCATTGATATCCACTGTTCATGACAGGCTTTGAAGCGGGGAGCTGTCAACTAGACTCGTAACTTGGCAAACAACAACAGCAATTGTCAATTGTCCCCCAATATGTGTTGGATGATGACCGGAGCAATTTCATTCTAAAAGAATGGAAGAAAAAAAAATTCACCTTGAATGAATAAAGTATAAATATGTTTAGATTTTTATTTTTTATAAATTATACAATATAAGATAGATAGATAGCTAGATAGCTAGATAGATAGACAGATGGTTCTTTATTATAATTTTGTGGTAAATTCAATGTTTTAAACTGGACAATACCACTCTTTTTTAGATGAGGGATATCATTATATGTGAATGACATTTCATTTCTGCTCATATGAAATTTTAATTTTTGCTGCACCTCTGACAAGATGATTCCTCATAGGCTTTCTTCAGTGGGCCACAACGAATTAGTTTTAAGTCAGGCAAGATACAGATAGATACAGCTTTTCAATGCAGTCTGGATAGACCAAAACACCACCCACAACCCAAGACTGAGTATGTTATTTTTCTCTCCCAATGGCGAGAGGACAAATCAGTACTTTGTACGTCAAAGTAAAGAAAAAAAGAAAGAGTCAAACTACAGCTGACATTCAGAACAAGCTTTAAGAATCATTAATGCAGCAAGGCAGGTTAAATTCCGTATGCTGGCCTGCTATTCTGCAAACTTCTTCCCACCATGATCTACAATTCAGGCTGACATCAAAATAAACTGCCAATAAACATTTCACAGTAACATAGTGCAAAAGAAAATCTATGATTGCATTAAAATGCATTAAAAAAGATAATGCAAATATGTTTGCTTATTAATCTTGTAAATATTTTAAAGACAATTCCAGTCATCCATCATTGTTTAAGTTGTCACTGGTCAACTTGTATTCAAGCAGAATTTCAGATTTATGCCTCTCTGAGAAGCAGAGACCACTGTTATAAGACTTACCTCATGTGGATGAATGACATGGAGCAATATGTGATGGTTAAAAGAACATTAAAGTGATGCATGGACATATGTCTGGCCCAATAATTGCCCACATGATGGCTTTGCTGTGTCTTTGGCCTTGGGCTGTGTCATTACCAGGAAGGGAATGCATTGCCAGGTGGCTCCTGCAGGTACTTGACTGGACTGATGGAGAGAAAAGGTGCACTGGCCCCATTTCCTGATAACAAATGGGTGGCCTTCCTCAGACAAAGTTAAGTGTCTGACTGTGGAAATTAGAGCAAAACCTTTTCGTTTGATATTTTATGCTCCCCCAACGTTAGCATTGTTGATAGGTAATTTGAATTTGAACTTTTCGCTGCAAATAATCTGCATGTCCAGTATTGGTGCTGACGGTCTGTCTAGTCTTTTAAAAGTATAACCTCTTCGGTGCAGTTCAGTCCCCCCCCCCTTTTTTTTTCTCCCTAATGCAATTACCCCATACTTCCGAGCCTTCCCGGTCGCTGCTCCACCCCCTCTGCCGATCCGGGGAGAGCAGCGGACTACCACATGCCTCCTCTGATACATGTGGGGTCGCCAGCCGCTTCTTTTTACCTGACAGTGAGGAGTTTCGCCAGGGGGACGTAGCACGTGGGAGATAATGCTATTCCTCCCAGTCCCCGAACAGGCGCCCCGACCGACCAGAGGAGGCGCTATTGTAGCGACCAGGACACATACCCACATTCAGCATCCCACCCGCAAACACGGCCAATTGTGTCTGTAGGGACGCCCGACCAAGCCAGAGGTAACGCGGGAATTCGAACTGGTGATCGCCGTGTTGGTAGGCAACGGAATAGACCGCTACGCTACATGGACACCCCAATTCAGTTGATTCTGACAGAGAAATCGATATTCCCCGAACAAGAGAAGTGTTCAGCAGTTTGCTAAAGCAGGCTACAGACAACACTGACAAGTACTGTGTAGCTTACATTATAGAGATACAATCACCGCTACGATTAATACATGGATATAAGGTTGAAAATTGGCATAAAAAATCTTAAGTCTTTTTTTTTCTTAGTCGAGTTGTGCGACTCTTTTCTTCCCACAGTACTTGTCCATTAGGATGGGTGTGGCGTGATTTGTGGGTTGGTTGGTTGGTTGGTTGTCACTGTTTTCATTAAAACCGCGTTGCATCATGTAGGAAATGATGTCATGTGGGTGTGGGTTTGTGCGATTGTCCCTTGGCAGCATTAGATCCTGACAACATAACTTACACATATTGCACAGACTTACAATGTGTGTTTACCATAGATGTGGGTTCCCACTGTTATATGACAGGAACACCTTGGTAAAACCGCTGATTTTGAAACCTTCAGGGTGTATGATGAAGTTGGTCATGATGAGTGTATGTTAACACAGGATAACAGTTGTCCAAATGGCAGTGGTAGAGTAAGGTATTTATCACTCTCACGCAGACTAGCTAAAAACATATTCAACACTAGACTAAGCTTCATAAATTCCTCCATCACCAAAAAGAAAGAAACAAGTATTTGAGGAGTGCAACAAAAAAATGACAGTGTTGTGACAACTGAACAAATTTCTCAGCGCTAAAAAGACATGACGGTTACAGAGTAATGTGGACAGCGTAATGTGTCAAATGTGCCTAGTATTTTTAAATAAAACTATGGGCTGCAGACAAATGAGCTCCATTTTCTCCATGTGTGATGACTGATAAACACATTTTAGCTGAGATATCAGCTGTGTCATTCATGTTACACATCTAATTGCAGAAGAGACCGAGGTTTACGAGGTTTAGAAGAGCCCATGTGGAAGGGACAAAGGGCCAGGTCCATTTTGCTGAACAGCTGTCTGGGGCAAACAGCAGGGAGGCGGAGGAGGGACTGTATTTACATTGAATCAGGGCATCATCTGGACAGGAGCCTTGGTGTGTGGGGCATCAGGCAGGGGATCAACAAACATCGGTCTGACGCCTATGATTCAAGGGCAAAGCCTCACACACCAACATACCATAGATTGAGTCTTGCACTGCACTGGGGAAGCCACTCGTCTGGCTTCCTGTCCCACTGGGAGAGGAACACAGAGACCCAACCTAATGGTCACACTGGGTCACACTGTCCAGCTGTGGTTCATAACAACTAAAGATGTAAATCAAAACATTGCTTTGCTGACAAACTTGAACGGAAAAGCGCTGCCTTTTTGGTTTCCTCAAGCCTACCTGTGATGGAGCTTGTTATGTAGGGAAAGAGGGATGCTGAACTTGTGTGGCTCTCTGAAGGAACAGTGATTTCCATGTTGGATATTGCCAATACGGAAAAAAGGCCCAACACCCAGCGTAGGTCCTGGGTCCTGGAATAGCTCATCCAGTAACAGCAACCTGTCACGTTACGTGTCACACCGTACAACATCCCATCATTTTCTGAGTTTAAAGCTCCATGTTTAAAAACTGACACTTGTGGAGGCCATTATTTTTGATGGGACTGCAACCATTTCCCAATGTTTTTGAACCAGACTATATGTCTTGTGCAAATAGGAACAGAATCATTATCTTCCATATCACTGCCTGAAATCAGACCTTTTGCTTTTTCTGAACTGTCACACATTGGCTGCTATTTTTATAAGGAAATTAATACAGCCTTCAGCATCTAAATATGGTGATGGGTCAGGTATATTTACTTTTTAACACCCGTTTACTGAAACATAATGTGTACTGAAGGGAAATGTGGTGTGTAAATCTGAAATGAGGCACACATGTGTAATACATGTGGTAGAAAATAAAATATCAGATTGGTGAATAAACAGAACTGTACTGTAGACTAATATATATATAATTCAGTGATTCAAGTAAATTCTTTACGAGCATAAAGAATTTACTTGAATCACTGAATTATTTTGCTCCTTATTTGTTGAGTACTTTTCCTATCATTGAGTGTTTCTTTTACACATACATATAGACGCATATGTCCCAGTGTGACCATTAGGTTGGGTCTCTGTGTTCCTCTCTCAATATCTGTCTTCCTGTTTTGTTCTTACAGGCAGTCAGTGGTGTGGTGAGGTAACTGGTTTGTTGTGAATATAGTACAGATTATGAAGACTAAGGATTGGAAATCCTTAAAGATAATATGAGTAAAATAGCAAAAAAAAAGACCTTCATGCATCAGGGAGGGTTAAAAAAAGAGTTGTTGATCTATACCAATTGCAAAATCATAGCTTTGTCAGGGCGCACAGTGGCACAGTGGTTAGTGTGGGTGGCGCCTCATAGCAAGAAGGTCCTGGGTTCGAACCCTGGGGTAGACCAACATTGGGGGTCATTCCGGGTGGTCCTCTGTGTGGAGTTTGGATGTTTTTCCTCCGTCTGAGTTTCCTCCAGGTGCTCCAGTTTCCTCCTGCCGCAGTCCAAAGATATGTCGGTCAGCTGAATCGGCCATACTAAATTGTCCCTAGGTGTGAATGTGTGTGTGTGTGTGTGTGTGTGTTGGCCCTGTGATGGACTGGCGACCTGTACAGGGTGTCTCCCTGTATGCCGCCCAATGACTGCTGGGATAGGCTCCAGCATCCCTACAACCCTGGTTGGGATAAGTGGCTTGGATAATGGATGGATGGATAGCTTTGTCAGATGTTCAGATTGTGCATTCCTGCCCAGAATCTTTTATTTGTTAAATAAACTGGTAGAGGGCTCCTCACTCTTTAGAAGTCCAATGTCCTTCCACAAAATGAATGGTCCCCAAAAAAAAAAGTTTAAAAATTTTTGATTTAAACCACCCCAACAAGAGATCAAATATAATTATTTATTTTAAGAGGGGGCAAAAACTCCATGACTATAGACGTATAAAAAACAATGCCGAGCTGGCCATGCTACTGTTGGACAGATAAGCTGCAATGTCATTAAATATATGACCATGTGTGATAAGTCAGCATAAGTATTGTTCAATGTTGTACTATACAATTATTGTTTCTATTAACACTCCTGTGGGATTTCTGCATCAGGTACCTTGCAACATTTTCGGATGTTATTAACACTAATTGTGTTGTTTGCGGGCCTATATCACTCAAGGGGGCGGGGCATACATTAGCCTTCTTTGTTGTTATTCCTACTGGAGACTGATAGTGGTCACTAGAGAAACATTTACTGAGTGTATCTTTAATGACACATGCAACGTTGAACTGCTTGAGATTAAGTGCGGTTTCTGAAGAGCTCAGCCTATCATTTTAAGCCAGCAACTTATCAAGAATGAAATTAATGTTCTGGATTTTGTGTGCTGTTTATAAGCCTTACTCTGGGCAAGGCCAGTGTAGGTGATATAGTACAGAATTTATCGTTCATTGTTATGAGTAGATGTAAAAACATTGGCTCTGTGACAATAGAGTTCCCTTTTGTTTCTTTTTGCAATGTTGTCGACTTCAATTAACAAAACATATGTACTGGAAACTCTGGTGACTTACCCACACTGAACCCCCCCCCCCACCCCACATCATCTAACATCCATGCCAGGTTCCCAGATAGGTGTTCAACCTAGTTTTGATAACATAAAAATAGATCAATCGGGTTATGTGCAACAATCATCATATATCACTGACCCAAATTCTTTTACCCAGCCCCTCAAAGATTGTGGAAGTATGTTGTGATATGGCTGAAAAATTGTCATCAGTAATACATGTTTCCTGACTCAGTCAGGAAACATGTCAGCTGTCAAGGGTTATGTTTGTTGATTCCACAATCACCGATGGTGAGGAAGAGACTAACTGTGACTGTCTAATCAAAATATTTACCATCTAATTAGTCATGGAGCTCCAGATTTGTGCAGAATACAATTAGGCAAAACGACAGATTGGTTTTTCCTTTTACTGCAGTACAATTCTCTGTTGAAAAGGTTTTATCTTAGTGCTTAGGGTGGCGGGTCGATATTGCTTCGGCACATAATGCTGTAAAAATGTAAGGCTACAACCCTCAAAGATGCTCTTACAACACATGAGAATATTTCTTTATTCAAACTACCAGGCAAATACGGAGCACCTTATTAACTTATGTTCTTATAAATTTCATTACATATATATATATATATATATATATATATATATATATATATATATATATATATATATATATATATATATATATACATATATATATATATATATGATCCAGTGATTAAAGTGAATTCTTTAATGTACAGTACAAGCCTGTTTCATGCCATAAGCAGTCATCAGCGCTCTCTCTCTCTCTCTCTATACAGTGCTGCTTGAAAGTTTGTGAACCCTCCAGACATGGTCACTGTTTTTGTAAAAAACATTAAGATAAGCTTATTACACATACATCCAAATCCCAATTTGTAAAGCACACCTTCCAAATAATGAACACACACACAAAAAGAGATATATTTTCATTATTTAATTCAACAAAGGTGGTTTATTTCACAAAAACTGAAAATTTAACATGTACAAAAGTATGTGAACCCTTGTATTAGTAGCTTGTGGCTCCTCCTTTTAGCAGCCATTACTTCAACCAAACGTCTTCTGTAACCACTAACCAGTCTCTCGCATCTGCTTATGGGGATTTTTGCTCACTCCTCCTTGCAGAACTCAGCCAGTTGAGAGAGGTTGGAGGGACATCTGGTATGTACCAACTTCTTCGGGTCTCGCCACAACATTCCAATTGGATTAAGGTCCGGACTTTGACTGGGCCTATCCAGAGTATGAATCCTCTTTCTCTGAAGCCATTCCTTTGTAGTTTTGCTGGAGTGCTTTGGGTCATTGTCTTGTTGCATAATCCATTTTCGTCCCAGCATCAACTCCCTGACTGATGGCAGGAGATTCTGGTCAAGAATTTGTTGATATGCCAGAGAATCCATGGTTCCTTGGATAATATGGAGTCGTCCAGGTCCAGAAGCAGAAAAGCAGCCCCAGACCTTCACATTTCCACCATCATGCTTCACTGTTGGGAGGAGGTTCTTTTCTTCATATGCAGTGTTGGCTTTTCTCCAAACATGTTGGTTTTGATTGTGACCAAATAATTCTATTTTGGACTCGTCTGTCCAGAGAATGGACTTCCAGAAGGCCTCTGGTTTGTCCAAGTGCTCTCTGGCAAAGTTGAAACGGGCAGCTTTGTTCTTTTTTGAGAGCAGAGGCTCCCTTCTAGCAACGCTCCCATGAATGTCATGGCTATTAAATTTCGTCTGATTGTAGACGCATGCACATTTGTCCCAGATGCTACCAGAGAGGTCTACAACTCTCTAGAGGTGATGTGTGGGTTGGCCTTTACCTGATTTATTATTTTTCTGGTGCTTCTGGGTGATAGTTTTGATGGGCATCCACTTCTAGGCAGAGTTGCTGTCATGTTGAAGGCCCTCCATTTGTAAATTATTTGTCTTACAGTGGATGGATGGAGCTGGAATCTTTTGGAGATGGTCTTATATCCCTCCCCAGACTGATGGGCTATCACTACCCTCTTCTTCATGTCCTCGGATATCTCCTTTGCTCTCGGCATTGTTGATTTGTATGGGACCACAGTGGTTTGGTTGGTTTCCTCTCTCTTTTAATTAGTGCAGGACAAACCCTTTCCCAAGGATGTCTCATTTCATTGGTCTGCTTAAATGATTAATTAAGCACCCAAATGTGTTTCACCACAGTCTGTTACCTGCTTGACTTAACCAATGCAGCTGGGGGTTCACTTACTTTTGCACATACACTAATTCCATGTTTCATGTAGTTTTTGGGCTACTTAAACAAGTCCCACTAAACAAGTACATGAAATTGATAAACATATATCTGACATTTCATACCTAAAAACTGGTGATGATAAAATAAGAAAATCATGGTAAAACAACAGAAACATCTAAACTGCTCAAGGGGTTCAAATACTTTCAAGCAGCACTGTATATATATATATATATATATATATATATATATATATATATATATATATATATATATATATATATATATAATTCAGTGATTCAAGTAAATTCTTCATGAGCATAAAGAATTTAGTTGAATCACTGAATTATTTTGCTCATTATTTGTTGAGCACGTTTCCTAACATTGTGTTTCTTTTAACACACACACACACACACACACACACACACACACACACACACACACACACACACACACACACACACATATAAAAACACACACTCACACACACACACATATATACATACACACACACACACACACACATATGTATATATATATATATGTGTGTGTGTGTGTATATATATATATATATATATATATATATATATACATACACACACACACACATACATACATACATACACATATATATATAAAACTTCATTAAAAGAAACACTCAATGGTAGGTAAAGTGCTCAACAAATAAGGAGCAAAATAATTCAGTGATTCAAGTAAATTCTTTATGCTCATGAAGAATTTACTTGAATCAATTTATATATATATACGTATATATATGTAGCGTTTTTTTTCGAAACTGTCAATGGTGTTGTGAGTGCTCAACTAATGAGTGGGATATCAGTCTACAGTACAGTTCTGTTTATTCACCAATCTGATATTTTATTTTCTACCACATGTATTACACGTGTGCCTCCTTTCAGATTTACACACCACATTTCCCTTCAGTACACATTATATTTTAGTAAATGGGTGTTAAAAAGTAAATATACCTGACCCATCACTATATTTAGATGCTGAAGGCTGTATTAATTTCCTTATAAAAATAGCAGCCAATGTGTGACAGTTCAGAAAAAGCAAAAGGTCTGATTTCAGGCAGTGATATGGAAGATAATGATTCTGTTCCTATTTGCACAAGACATATAGTCTGGTTCAAAAACATTGGGAAATGGTTGCAGTCAAATCAACAATAATGGCCTCCACAGGTGTCAGTTTTTAAACATGGAGCTTTAAACTCGGAAAATGATGGGACGCTGTATGGTGCGACACGTAACGTGACAGGTTGCTGTTACTGGATGAACTATTTCAGGACCCAGGACCTACGCTGGGTGTTGGGCCTTTTCTCCGTACTGGCAATATCCAACATGGAAATCTCTGTTCCTTCAGATAGCCACACGTGTTCAGCATCCCTATGTCCCTACATAACAAGCTCCATCACAGATAGGCTTGAGGAAACCAAAAAGGCAGCGCTTTTCCGTTCAAGCTTGTCAGCAAAGCAATGTTTTGATTTACAGTAAGCATGATGTGCCTTGTCTCCTGTTTGAGATCTGTTTCTGATCTTTTTTCTTTTTTTCAGATGTGGAAAAAAACAGATCTGGCTGAAGTGATTCTCTCCATCCATCCAAACAAACAATGAAAGACTCAGCATATTAGCAATATTGCCTTTGATGAAGAAAAAGGCATCCCAGTCTTCCAAGCTGATGCGTTTGACAGCCACTCTGATCACAAGGACTTTTTCTGATATATTCTCTTCAAAGATATGAAGGTTCTCTACGGCTTTATTTGATGGCGTAAAATCTGTAAAAAAAAGGAAAAAACAAAACAGAAGCAACCCACTTATATACAATCAAGTTCTTTGACTGGTTGAAGCTGCGGGATAAACAGTGACCTCATAACTTTTCACGGCATGAACATCTTTTATGTAAATATGTAAATGAGCAGAATTTAAAGTTTCTCCATAATTTGTAAGACAATGATTTGCTTGTAAGGTTATTTGTTTGAAATGTATTAATTAGGTCATTAAGAGAGCCACATTAAGTGAAGAGAGAAAATAGGGAATACAAGGCCAAGCTAGAAACTAATTCTGTAGATGAGGCAAATTACCAGAACGTCCTGCTATGTCCAACAACAACAACAACAACAATAAAGCCACAAGCGGCGTTGGGAGGGGTCCAAGCATTGACACTGTTGCGCCCCCTATGGAGCAATTTGAATGGTTTTGTCCTCATGATCATATACCTTCACCCAACGTAAATAATTAACGCTATGATACGTAGGGGCCTTTTATACACCTAGCCTGTAATAGAACATGAAACTAAACCGCTGTTGGTAATGTAATAAAGATTGAAGAATCTTGCTTCAGAAACAGTAGCCTACCCGAGTTTCCAACTAGATATGACAATGTCGGATTACTTGGGTCGCCTGTGTCCTAGACGATTACCGTAATTTTTTAAAATGTCGTAACACTTCCATTGCTTCAGAAACATGTGCCAGAGTTTCCAAAACTGGACTAGACGGTGTCTAATTTCTTGCGTCCAAGCCGACTGCCATAAAAAGAAAAGTATGTCGTTAAACCCAGAACCCAGCCACTGAGGATTCACAAGCCAGTGCATCCTTAGTGCCGGTCCCAAGCCTGGACAAATGGGGAGGATTGCGTCAGGAAGGGCATCCGGCATAAAATCTTTGCCAAATCAAATATGCGGATCCTGGAGAGGTGGAGGTATGCACTGGAGAGAAGAGGAATGAAAGTCAGTAGGAGCAAGACGGAATACCTATGCGTGAATGAGAGAGGACAGTGGAATGGCGAGGATGCAAGGAGTGGAGGTGTCAAAGGCATTTGAGTTTAAATACTTGGGGTCAACTGTCCAAAGTAACGGGGAGTGCAGTAGAGAGGTGAAAAAGAGAGTGCAGGCAGGTTGGAGTGGGTGGAGAAGTGTGTCAGGAGTGATTTGCGACAGAAGGGTACCAGCAAGAGTTAAAGGGAAAGTTTACAAGATGGTTGTGAGACCAGCTATGTTATATGGTTTGGAGACAGTGGCACTGACGAAAAGACAGGAGGTGGAGCTGGGGGTGGCAGAGTTGAAGATGCTAAGATTTTCACTGGGAGTAACGAAGAAGGACAGGATTAGGAACGATTATATTGGAGGGACTGCTCAGGTTGGACGGTTTGGAGACAAAGCAAGAGAGGCAAGATTGAGATGGCTTGGACATGTGTGGAGGAGAGATGCTGAGTATATTGGGAGAAGGATGCTGAATATGGAGCTGCCAGGGAAGAGGAGAAGAGGTAGGCCAAAGAGGAGGTTTGTGGATGTGATGAGGGAAGACATGCAGGTGGCTGGTGTGACAGAGGAAGACGCAGAAGACAGGAAGAAATGGAAAAGGATGATCCGCTGTGGCAACCCCTAACGGGAGCAGCCGAAAGTAGTAGTAGTAGTAGTATGTCGTTAAACCCAGGTGTCCTGGCGTGTGGTATGTAGAGCTGTAGCGCTTCCACACCAAATAAGTCCAAATAGCAGGCAAACTATATGACTGACATAGGTGGTCCCAATAGTAAAGTTGTTGAGCACATTGAGATTAAGTTTTGTGTTGATCTGACTTATGCTGTGGGAGTTATGGCCTTTTAAGCATGACCCTATGTTATAGCGCCACCATCTGGCTGACATGGGTGATTTGTAGTGCCAGAGTAGTGGGGGGCCGTATGAATGCACCTACCAAATTTGGTTGGTCTAGGACTTATGGTTGCTGAGCCTCGGACAGTTTTAGCTGAGAAACCGCGCCCAAACTAATACAAGTCAAAATGGCAGGCAAACTATATGGCTGACATATGTGGTCCCAATAACAAAGTTGTAGAGCACATTCAAATGCATATGTCTGTGCAGTTTTGTGTTGATCTGACTTATGGTGTGGGAATTACGCATGACCCTTTGTTATAGCGCCACCATCTGGCTGACATAGGTGATTTGTGGTGCCTGAGGAGTGGGGGGCCATAGGAATCCACGTACCAAAGTTGGTTGGTCTAGGACTTACAGTTGCTGAGCCTCACACACTTTTAGCGGAGAAAAATAATAATAATCCTAACAAATACAATAGGGTTCCACCAGCTTCGCTGCTTGGACCCCTAACAATGACAACACACACACACACACACACACACACACATACACAGAAAATTACTTTCTTTTTATGAAAAATAAGCTGAAACTCATCTTGCTTTAGATCATTAATAAATACAGCCAATGAAAGCAAACTGCTAACAGAAGAGGGATGGTGCACACAGCCCATGTCTAGTTAGAGGACTGTTTAAGCTACATGTCTCTGAATAGTGTAGGGGTTTGCGTGGTAGCAATATCACCTCAGTATTTTATTTTCATATTTTCAAAATAAACTAAAAAAAAAGAAAAGAATGAATGAATGAATGAATGATAGAATAAAATGTAGAGGCATAAATCATATTTTCCCTCAACAAACACAGATAGGTAACAGCATTAAGGCAAGAAAAGCAAAGCTGGCTTGTAATTGTTATAGGATCCCACTTAAAATTTCTATACCTGCTAAGAAAATGGGGAAAGTAATAGGGTGAGAATGGGGTAATGTGACTTAATTTTTTACTTAAAATGTCCTTTCGGAAAGGAAAAATTAAACAGCAGTAAAGCAAGTATATCTACCCATGTTTCATGTTTACGTTCAACTGAAATTTTAAAATTACATCTGCACAAAAACGATCTGAAAATATGACTTCTTAAAAAAAAAAGTGGTCCTCGGCGTCCGGGTAGCATGGCGGTCTATTCCGCCACGCTACTCATTTTTATTAATTCATGTTCAGTGTTCATTTCAGTTCATTGCCAGTAAATGGCTCTTCTTCTTCATAAGGTATATGTGTATTATTAAACTATGATTAGGCTTATACTATAATAGTAGCATAAAATGATCAGAGAAAGACAATTAAGGGCGTGCGGGTAGCGTAGTGGTCTATTCCATTCCCTAGCAACACAAGGATTGACGGTTCGAATCCCGTGTTACCTCTGGCTTGGTCAGGTGTCCTTTGGCCGTGTCTGCGGGTGGGAAACCAGATGTGGGTATGTGTCCTGGTCGCTGCACTAGCGCCTCCTCTGCTCAGTCGGGGCACCTGTTCAGGGGAGGGGGAACTGGGGGGAATAGCGTGATCCACCCACGCACTATGTCCCCCTGGTAAAACTCCTCACCGTCAGTTGAAAAGAAGTGGCTGGTGACTCCACATATATCGGAGGAGGCATGTGGTAGTCTACAGCCCGCCCTGGATCAGCAGAGGAGACAGAACAGTGACTGGGAGGGCTCGGAAGAGTGGGGTAATTGGCCAAGTATAATTTGTGAGAAAAAGGGGGAAAAATAACAATTAAAAAAAATAGTGTTCCTCTGGCTCAGTTTGCCCCCACTCTTTCCTACTGCCCCTTTTCATGGTGCAAAATAAGCAAGGCAGAATAGATACATGTGGCAATGAACAGGATCCAAGTGCAATAAGATAATTTATCCAAGATGACATACCTAAGATATTATAGTTAGTTTACAACTGTATTAAGGCCATTAGTATGAGCTTGCAGAGATGGATGGATGGATGGATGGGGGGGGGGGATGCCTGAGAAGGAGATTGAGTTGGCATGTAAGGCTGGATCATTTTGTAAGTCTGTCAGTCTTTATGTCCAGAAGATTAACAAAGAATGCATATATTTAATTAATTAATTAGTTTAATCAATTAAAACTATATTTGCAACAGTCATGGGCACAATTCAGTGAATACTGGGATGGCATCCAGCACTTCACCTGCGCCCCCATCCATAGGGTTAGTGGTTGTGTCTGGAAGGGCATCCGACGTAATATTTTGCCAAATCAGTATGCAGATTACAGTTTTTCTTGATTGCTTACACACATTTAGCGAATCATGGGTCAACTTAATCTAATGCACACAGCTTCTTTGCACAGCAAGAGTCTTCTCTGGTGAATGGGTTAATTATTTCTCATTGCTTTCACACAATTTTCTTTGAGTTTTAACACACTTTTCAAAACAGTTAACACACTTCTCAGAGAGAGACATGAAACCTAATTGAATAACCATGTCAACACATTGCAGACACTTATAGTAGCAGCCTACTGAAACTGCTCTCTCAATTCTAAATATTGTCAGCACCTGTGTGAACTCTCTGTGCACAATTCATCAATTAGTTCTCAACCTATGAAAGAGGTCAATAGATTGAAGTTGATACCAAGCATGGATCGGGGAGGCCGCCACCAACAACCTCAGCAAGGACGAGGAAGTGGTAGAGGGGCCCCTGTCAGGGGACGTGGCGTTTGTGTAAGATGCTCTAATGAAATTAGGGCAACAGTCATTGATCACGTAGTCAATGATGGCCTCTCCATGAGAGAGGCTGGCCAAAGGTTTCAGCCAAATCTGAGCCGTCATACTGTGGCATCAATTGTTCGTACGTTCCGCAATGAAAATAGGTAAGTCACTTTGTTGGCCTTTGCAGTCAATTTACAGTACTGTGTTTCACTGTATTTGCACTCTTGGCAAAAACCATTTCTATACTTTTGTAAAGTGTATTGCCACAATACAATGCACTGTAGATTTCACTGAAGCCATTTAAAATGAGTAACTGACTTTCAAAATATGCAATTTCAAATACTTTCTGACAGTATATTCCCTAAGTAAGAGTGCTCAATACAAAACCCAAATTGTAGTATGGTTGTCAGTGGTAAAACAGTCAATACTGTGAGGGTGCTGCACAAAAGTCGAAGTGACGGTTGCAGAGGTTGATATTGATAGCTGTAGTTTCAATTTTGTTATCCATTGTTAAATAAATGAGAAAAAAAACATTTTCAATTGAGCACATACTGTAGGTTTTGATGGAAATGTTTGGTTTTGATGGGTGTGTGACAAGTTTTGAGAAGGTGGTGTCATTCTGCAAACATTATAGGCTGTTTTGGTCATTTTGTCTTCTGTAAGGGCTGTGTGTGAGCTGTTTTGAAAAAGTAAACTGTGAATGGAAAAATGTGCCAAAGGAATCGAGAAAAACTGTAACAAGACCATATCGGCTCAGTCCAGGTCAACAACGACCACCATTGGTGTTGTGCCCTCACAGGGTACCGATGGAAACTGTAAAATCTGCTGTGGCGACCCCCGAGAAACAGGAAACAAGCCGAAAGAAGAAGAATCAATTAAAACTATGGCCTGTTACATACTTCTCTACTCACTCATTTCCATCTATCTAATGCATAGTTTATTCTAAAATCCAATATTTTAATTGAGATAACCTGGATGATCGTCTTAATGATAGTGTTAATGATATTCTAGCTGGATGTAAAGTTTTGACTATAAATACAGAGGTAGTACTTTTTATTAGCATGGTCCATAATAGTCGACATTTCTTTAATGTAGTGTAAAGTTTTAAAATTTGAAAAATGTCACTTTTGCAAAAAAAACAAACAAAAAAAATCACGATCATGTTGGTGATCACAGAAGCTGGGTTATTTCCATTTATTATGGTCAAGCATTTGGTTATAGTATGCCTGTTTAGATAGTACAATTTACAGCAAGCTCTTTCAATCACTGTGGGCTCATATTTTCTTGTTTTCAAAAACATTTCACAACTTTTGATGTTTGGCGATAAAATATTTGTGTTCTTATTCTGGCTGCAATTTAACCCAAAGTATGGGAGAAGTTAGCTTTAGAGTCATGGGCTTCTGAATTGACTACCGATTTCAGTGAGACAAAGTTCTTCACTTATTGGTGTGTTCTGAAAATGTCAACTCTATGGCTTTTTTTTTTTTTACAGATTTCTGAAGTTTTGATTTTAATTCCAATAGAGGTTTGTTTTTTATGTAATATGCCATACCTGCTTTTATCCGTCACAACCAAATTTCATAACTCCATTTGGAAAATGGTACAAGAGCAAATTTGTAAGATTTCATAAAAATCTGTGTGGTCAAATGACTCAAAATGATTTTGTGGGCATGACTAATGAAGACATATTGGTACCAATTTTCCAGAACCAGGTCGATGTGCAGAACTGTAGCAACTACAGAGGTATAAAGTTGATCAGCCACAACATGAAGATATGGGAAAGAATAATAGAAGCTCGGTTAAGAGGAGAGGTGATGATTAGCGAGCAGCAGTATGGTTTCATGCCACAAAGAGCACTACGGATGCAATTTTTGCTTTGAGAATGTTGATTGAGAAGTATAGAGAAGGCCAGAAGGAGTTACATTGTGTCTTTGTGGATTTAGAGAAAGCATATGACAGGGTGCCGAGAAAGGCAGTGTGGTATTGTATGAGGAAGTCGGGAGTTGCAGAGAAGTACAGTTAAGGTCAAACTTACTAGCCCCCTTTATGAAGTCAAGCAAAACCCTTAACTTTTCCATGGAAATGACCATAAGCAAAAGTGTTTATAGTTTGTTTCCAAAAGAACAAAGACAAACTCTCCACTAAGCTTGATTAAGATATTTTACTGATGCACTGAATTGAAACAGGAAAAAACAAAAATGACAAGGCCAAAATTATTAGCCCTCTGACAATTAATAGTCAATAGTGTAACCTTTCTGACTCACAACTGACAACAACCTCTTGTGGTAGTTCCTAACTAGGTTGGCACATGTCTCTTGAGGGATCTTAGCCCATTCTTCCATGGCAAATTGTTCCAGCTCATCCAAATTGTGTGGTTTTTGACCATGGACATTAACCTTGAGCTCCTGCCACATATTCTCAATAAGATTGAAATCTGGGCTCTGAGAGGGCCACTCCAGGACTGTTGATTTTGGTGTTCTTGAAAAAGTTTTGGACCAACTTGGATGTATACTTCGGGTCATTGTCTTGTTGGAAGACCCACTAGTGACCTAAAGCTAGACTGGCAGCAGATTTCCTTACATTATCCTTCAAAATGCCAACATCATCTTCTTTCTTCATGATCCCATGCACCCAAACAAGGTTCCCTGTGACTGAAGCAGCAAAACAGCCCCACAGCATTATGCTCCCACCACCATGTTTAACTGTGGCAACTGTGTTTTTAGGGTTCAATGCCTCTCCCTTCCTTCGCCAAACAAAAGCAACATCCATGTGCCCAAACAGCTCAAGTTTAGTCTCATCAGAACAAAGGACAGACTTCTAAAACGCATGCCCATGTTTCAAATGTTCACGGGCAAACTTCAGTTTGGCTTTGATGTGCTGCTGTGTGAGCAATGGAGTTTTTCTTGGACGATGACCTCGAAGCTCACCATAATGAAGAGCCCTCACAACAGTCTTCCCTGAAACGTCAAGTCCAGAAGAGGCCAGTTCAGCAACAATCATCTTGGCACAGATCCGGGGATTGTTGTTGACATCTCTGACTATTTTCCTCTCCAAAGATTTTGAAATATTGCACTTTCGACCAAGCCCAGGTTTGTTTCTAACAGAATTTGTCTCCTTGTGCTTTGCAATGATGCAACGTACAGCTGTTCTAGACACCGTGAAACACTTGGAAATGGCAGTATAGTCTTTCCCCTTAAGATGAACATCCACTATCTTCTGAGTTCCAGACTGATGTCTTTACTTTTTGGCATGATGAAATTACTTCTTACCAAGAATTTAAGAGTAGTCCCTCTCAATCAAGTGTTCAAGTGCCACTAGCCTTGTTCATTGGAGTCCCCTAAATAAAGTTCAATGCTGATTGATTGCTCAGGTGTGTTTTGAAAGGAAAAAAATCACATGGGGGGGGGGGCTAATAATTTTGACCACCTCAATTTTTACTACATTTGGTATAAAGCAAACCTGAAGATTTATTTTGCATTCCAAATAGGGGCCTTAACATTGAATGTTTTATGAATGATACAAACATCTGTATGTAGGAGTCGTGCATGATATGTATGAGGGAAGTGTGACAATGGTGAGGTGTGCAGTTGGAATGACAGATGGGTTCAAGGTGGAGGTGGGATTACATCAAGGATCAGCTCTGAGCCCTTGTTTGCAATGGTGATGGACAGGTTGACGGACAGGATCAGGCAGGAGTCTCTGTGGACTATGGTGTTTGCGGATGACATTGTGATCTGTAGTAAGAGTAGGGTGCAGGTTGAGGACAGCCTGGAGAGGTGGAGGTAAGCGTTGGACAGAAGAGGAATGAAAGTCAGTAGGAGCAAGACAGAATACCGATGCATGAATGAGAAGGGAGGACAGTGGAATGGTGAGGATGCAAGGAGTAGAGGTGACGAAGGCATATGAGCTTAAAAACTTGGAGTCAACTGTCCAAAGTAACGGGGAGTGCAGAAGAGAGGTGAAGAAGAGAGTGCAGGCAGGGTGGAGTGGGTGGAGAAGAGTATCAGGAGTGATTTGCGGAGGCCTGCTTGGCTACTGTGAAAAACTGAATGTCACTTAACTTTCTGCTTTTAGATTCGGATAAAATCGAGATGCCGGTCATTGGCCCTGCTAGACACAGACACCAATTTGATCAAGTAACGATAACAATCGACAACTCTGTGGTTTCACAAAGTGTGGCAGCCAAAAATCTTGGTGTTACATTTGATCCCAGCCTTTCCTTTGATAAGCACATTGAAGTAATCACCAAGACTGCCTTTTTTCACTTATATAACATAGCTAAAATTCGGTCTGTTCTCTCCATGGCTGATGCAGAGACTCTAACACATGAATTTGTTTCATCCAGACTTGATTACTGTAATGTTCTGTTTTCAGATCTGCCACCTTCTAGTACTAAAAGTCTTCAGATGGTTCAGAATGCTGCTGCTAGAATCCTAACTACATCTAGGAAATTTGACCATATTACACCAATTCTTGCCTCCCTTCACTGGCTTCCTATCCATGTTAGATCAGAATACAAGGAGCTTCTGCTGACTTATAAAATCCTGAATGGGCTTGCCCCATCTTACCTGTCTGATCTCCTTAAACCATACATTCCATCTCGAGCTCTTCATTCTCAAAATACAGGGCTCCTGTGTGTACCCAAAGTTAAAAAGAAGTCAGCTGGAGGCAGGGCCTTTTCCTATCCGTCTCCATTCTTGTGGAATAACCTGCCTGCTGCCATTAGACAATCAGTCTGTTGAGTCCTTTAAATCCAAAAGTAAAACTAATCTTAATGACTACAGAAACCACTTGGGATTCAATCTGAGATGCAGACAACACAGGCTCATACCCACTAGCCTGTGCCTGTGTACCACAATTAAAGGACATAGAGCAGATGAAATCATAGAGAAGGCACAGAATCAACTCCTGAATGAAAGAGTGAGACAGGTCCATTTCACTATTGAAGGGCTGAAGGAGAAATCTGACCAACTACTCCAGCAACTAACATCCCACTTGCCTGGTGCAGTCTTGGAGAGGATCGCTGATTTCACCAAGAAAGCCCAACTATTTCAACACCATAAAACCAAAGAAAGGCAGACAAGGAAGTTTCAAAACTTACAGCGACGAACCAACAACACTAGCCAAGCAGATATACTTACCTGGAGACAAAAGACGGAACATCCCACACAAAAGGGAATGCAGAACAAATGGATCATGAATCTGTCGGACAAGGTACTTATCCAATCAGAGAAGGAGGTCTTAGCCAAAGGACTGAACTTCGCCATGACACCCAAACAACTACATATAGTTGACCTCATCACTTCCACAGAATCCGCTATAAGGAGAAACAATCTAACGGAAACCGAAGCGGAACAGCTTAGGTTAAAGGTATCGGCAGCTCTGTCCAATGCGAAACTCCTTCCTTCCAACCTAACCATGGAGGAAAGGAAAGCCGTGACAGACCTGAGCAGGGATGAAAACGTCACTATCCTTCCAGCAGATAAGGGGAGGTGCACAGTTATCCTCAACACAACAGACTACCACGCCAAGATCACGTCATTACTCACCGACAGCTATGAACCTTTGAGACGCGATCCAACTAGTGGTTACAAGAGGAGAATAATAGAATACCTACAGAAGCTACAGAAAGGAGGAACCATTGATCGGATACAATACCACCGTCTCTACCCACAAGATAACATTCCATGCATATATGGACTCCCTAAGATCCATAAAGATGGAACCCCCCTCAGGCCCATCGTCGGCAGCATAAACTCGGTCACGTACAACATTGCCAAACATATGTATAGCCAACATCTTGACCCCTTTAGTGGGTGAAACACCTCACCATATCCAAAACTCCATTGACGTTGTGAACAAGGTCCAAGGCGTAAAACTGGAACCGAATGAAACCATAGTATCCTACGACGTCACCTCGTTATTCACCTGCATCCCAACCATGGAGGCTTTGGAAACTGTGAGGAAACGTTTGCTACGGGACGACACCCTCCACGATAGGACCAACCTCAGCCCAGACCACATTTGCCAACTACTGGACCTTTTCCTGAACACTACATATTTCCAATTCAGGGGCCAGTTTTACAGACAGAAATACGGCTGTGCAATGGGCTCACCAGTATATCCCATTGTGGCCAACTTATATATGGAAGAGGTAGAACATAGGGCCCTGAACTCCTTCAGAGGAACACCCCCAAGCCACTGGTTCAGATATGTGAACGACACATGGATCAAAATCCAAACACAAGAGGTGCAAGCGTTTACCAAACACATCAACTCGATGGACAAGAACATTAAGTTCACAAGGGAAGACGTAAAGAACAACAGTTTGCCCTTCTTGGACTGTGATGTCCACATTGGGGAAGACAGGAGCCTCCACATTGGGGTTTACAGGAAACCTACACACACAGACCAATATCTACATTTCGACTCACACCACCCTCTGGAACACAAACTGAGCATCATCAGAACTCTGCAACACAGAGCTGACAATGTGCCCAGCAGCACTCAGGCTCAACGAGAAGAACACAAACACCTGTGGGGAGCTTTAAAAACCTGCGGCTACCCCAGTTGGACCTTTGTGAAAACTGCAACACGTTCCAAAAAGACCAACCGGGTGAGCGATGAGGAGAAAAGGAACAGAAGGAATAACATAGTCATCCCGTATGTTTCTGGGGTCTCCGAGCAACTCAGAATAATTTTTAACAAACATCACATCCCGGTATACTTCAAAGCCAGCAACACACTCCGACAAAGACTGGTTCATCCCAAAGACCGTGTACTACACACCCAAAAAAGCAATCTGGTGTATGCTGTACAATGCAATGAGGATTGCACTAACCTATACATAGGAGAAACCAAACAACCACTACACAAACAGATGGCCCAACACAGAAGGCCAAACTCCTCAGGACAAGACTCAGCAGTTTATCTACACCTAAAGGAGAAGACACAATCTTTCGATGACGGCAACGTACACATTTTGGACAGGGAAGATAGAGGGGTGAAGGAAGCCATCTATGTGAAACTGGAAAAACCATCCCTGTCTGCGACACCACCTATCTCCCACTTATAATGCCGTCCTTTCATCTCTACCCAGGAGACTCAAGAAGCTTAGCCTCCAAGAACAACAGTCGGTCACTAACGGCTCCAACGACTCATGACCACTGAATGGAGCACTAACAAAGTCGAAACTAACACCCCCAACGACCGTCGCTGCTTAACATCGGATCACAAAGAGCCACACATATCAATACCTCTAATGACGGGCGTTGCTAAACATCGGAACACAAAGAGCCATGGACATCATTAGCTCTGATAACGACTCCAAAGAGGATAAATATCTGAGTTTCATCACCAGCCAGTCAGACTAGCATGGTCTAGTCAGAAAGGGACAAACTGATGAAGCCTCTTGGATGAGAGGCGAAATGTCTTCACGGATATATACCAAGTCCAGTTGCACTTGATTCAATTCCTTTGGATTCACTAAATAGGGCCCTCAAAAATCCCCACAATGCAACTGTAAATGCAGTGTGCTTGACATGAACACTAATTTTTGTTACAAGTACCACAATGCTATGCTTCACCTCTTCTCCACTCAGCTTGTGCACTCTTTTCATTGTCAAATACTGTATGATTGGTCAAGAAGAAGCCACAAAATGACAAGTAGTGTCTGAAATCTCAATTTATTATTACCTATAGAAAACCCTATTGAGTGTTTCATATGTAGGAAACTGTTAAGGAGAAAACAATTCAGGACACAGCTACACCTAATACTTCAAAGGCAGAAGAAGGAGAATACAAAGTAGAAGAAGAAATACAGAAAGAAGAAGAGCACTACAAATTCCAGGAGGGTTCCAGCATCTGTGATGCTTGGACTTCTAGTTGCCACCTACAGCTTTTTAGTGGTACATTGCATTGTGGCCATTAGTAGAAAAACACATGACAAAATCACAAGTGAAGAAGCGGAGGATTGCTGAAAAAGTGAATTTACATACACTCAAAGAAGCATATAGGCAACAAATTCACAAAGATTAATTGAATGTTAAAATTTGTATCCAAAAAAAAAGAAGCTTATCAAAGAGCTGTGTCAGTCCTTACCTTATGTACCCATTTATAATAGGATACATTGAGCATTATATAACACGTAAGGGGGAGCTGTCATTGGTATATTCATTAGTACACCAATACTCTCAGAATTCTCCTGGATCGCCACCTTGCCATGGTGGAGAAGATTGTTTGTACCAATGATCGCAAGAGCTAAGCCATCCAGAGCTTGGCTCCTGGTAGGGTCACCCAAGCTGGGCAGGTCAAGGGGGAGGTGCCAGATGAAGTGTGATCCAGCAAAGACCAAAAATCAATAGCAGAACTGGCAGAAGATGTCTGCAGGTCACAATAACAGTGAAGGCAGATGAAGGTTGCAACAGACAGTGGTCCCCAATTGTCTTGGTTCTCCATGCGATTGGACCCTGACCACCCCCTGCCAAGGACCATGTGGTGGCTGCAGGTACATCAGCCACTCCACGTAAAAAGCTGTCACGCACAGGCGTCCTCCCATTATGTGGCTCCAGGATCAGCCTCTAAGCCCCCCTGAGGACCCAGAGGGAGGAAGGTCATACTCGACCCCAAGTGACCGCCAATGATGATGATGAATACTCTCAGAATCTACTACACATTTTGTTTTTGTGTTTCAATACCAGTTTGAGGCCACAATCTTTTGAGCAGGAAGGTTAAAGAGGTAATTCAATCCATGTATTGATGCAAGGATCGATCGGTCAGTATGAGGAATTCATGTTTCAGCACTTCAACAAAGCATTAATTTCACCGCATATAATACATTATTGATATAAAGCTAAATCTCATAATCCTCATTTTGGCTAGCAAGGCATTATCACGTAGTCCTGTCAAGTGACTATAAATGTCATTAATTTATTTTTCAAGACAAGTGCCATTTTGTCTCTGTAAAGCAAGGAATTCCACTAAAACCATTCATAAAATGCTCATGACAATATTTCATAACACTGGTGACATGTGCATTGATTATTCAATGGGTGACATCATTGCACATTTACAATGTACCTTATAGTATTTCAGAGCATGAAGGTTTTGAAATTAGACCTATTACAGACCAGTCATGTTCACTTTACTGCACTTTTAGATTGACACACTAAATCCTATTAAACGTCACACTTTTACTGTTCAGAAAAGGGACTACCTCTATACCTAGAATAGAAAAAAAATAAAACTAACAGTACCAGTTTGATGACAAAAACATGACAATAAGACTAGTAACGACCACCGTTTGTGGATCCTACCCACTGCAGAACTAAAAAATGCTAATGCAATTGAGGTGCTTTCATTCATTGGTTTATTCTTTAATCCATTCACTCTTTAATTTAATTAGGGGGTCCAGGGGGTGGTGGGCAGGGGGCCTGAATGTTAGCCAAGTTTACTGGACATTCATGTGAAAAAGCAATAGTTTCCATTGATATGGCACTGAATTACACAATGTTCATCTATATTAATGAGAGGACCAGGACTTCTTAAATTATGGCATATCTGCAGGAATAAACTTGAGAAATATTTGGACAGCCATTGGTCTTGGCAAATCATTTTTCTATTGGCCAAAAAGAGATACTGTTGGAGTTAATATGCCACTCATATATCTAAACACATTTTGGAGACACCCCACTATAATCGGAGACAATCATGGCACTCCTAAATGTCAGGTCATTAAAATCTCATTTTCCCCATCTATTTGTGCAAGACAGAGGTATCAGAAAAAAAGCTAGTGAGTTGATATGGGAGTGAATCAAGCAGCTTATTTTTCAAAAAATAACCACTTAGTATTCTCCAGTATGTCTCTATCTATGACAAGAGTCTCTAATTTGTACTTTAATTTTGTTTGTGCATGGTAACTGAGTTCAGGAAAAAGCACAGGCAAATGTAGGCCATATTGTCCCACGATAGTGAACTGTGACTCTTTAAACTTGGCCCTCTGACCCCCCCCTTCCCTCATCAGGAAAAAACTCAAACTACCAGCCTAGCTTACTGTGTTCTCTCCTATAGTACTGCAAAAGTTCCCTATGACAATTCAAGCTCTGAAACAAAATTAAGACGCTAGTCCAGCCTAGGCAATGCAACGAGCAAACAGCACAGAGAGCGAGAGAGAAAGAGTTATCACTGAAACAAAAAACAGCCAATTTCTAAAGCAATATGTAAATCCTCCTTACAAATATTCACATCATCACACAAGCTGTCTGTGCTCTTCAGCGGAATATGGTGACAACGGGCCGGGGTGCAAAACACATGACAGCCACCCCCTCCTACCACACAAAACCAACAACATCTCATGTAAGCCTATACATCGAGGCTATTTACAGCTGGCATTAACATGTCTCTTGGGTGATCCGATCATACGTGGACTGCTCTAAATACAGGTGTGAATGCACCCAATGTGTCCTCAATGCATCTTGAGATCTGATCACTCAATCCACATTTGAAGGTGGCCTGGGACGCATTTGTCCACATCAGATTTGAAGTGTAAACGCATGTGTCCCAGGCCACATTATTATGACAGCACACACACAGCCAAACAACCATTAGCGACAGACACTTCAAAACCATGGACAGTGAACAGGGATCATGGCATTTTTTTGAACCCACCAACACAAACAATCAATATTGTTCATAAATACTGTATTGGTTCAAATATGAGTTTTTTTTTTCCCTGGAAATACGTCTGAAAAAGTGGGGTCGTCTTATATTCGGGGTCTAGATTTTTAAAGTTCAATATATCACATAGTGTTCTGTCACCCTCATGCGCCCTGCATAAACAGAAAGGCAGATAACTCCTCCCCCAATCACCTCATTGAAGATGGCATTCAGTTCAACTTCGTTTAACGACTAGAGGTAGGGTAAAACTGAGAACACAATACAATGAATCTAACTAAGTTGCACATAAACAAAATATGCATCAAGCATGTTGGGAGTCTTGTATTATTTCAAACATAATACAGACATGATATGTAAACACATAGAATTACTCCAATGTTAGCTTGTGTCTACGTGAGAAACAACAAACAAGATAGAGGCTAACCGAAGTTAGTATTATAAACATGTGGCTAAACAGAGTAAGCATTATGGACATAATAAAAACACAGGTTGCTTTATGGCTGACAATTCAAGCTTTAGTCAACTCACGTGGCTACCCAATATCAGCAACTGCAAGCATTTATCTCCAAACAAACGGATATAACTGGTGTCTAACTCAAATTAACTTTTTTTTTTTTGGACAACAATCAAAATTATGTTATTAACCTTGGCAACCAAACAGACAACGTGACCATAAGTGTCACAGTCGGAATGCAAAACATCTCCTACAAAACTTGTTTTTTAAACAAGATACTCCTGCAGAATGCTCTGATCCATGAGACAGCCAAATGTCATTTCCCTATTGTGACCTCCAAAAATTACAATCTTTGGCAAGTGAGTGCGCTTCTTGGAAAAATAAAAAATCAGTTTTTAGCTATTTGGCAAATAAAAACAAGGCCTTAGTATTTTACATCGATTCTTAAATTTTAAAAAAAATATATATAAAAAGGGAACAAAAGTCGATTTTAATCTCTTTTGTGTAGATGTAGAAAAGGTTTAAAACCTTAGAAATAGGTCAGTAGCTAACGCAGCACCTCAGTGTTTCAAATTATGTGAAAAATACCTCTCTGAAAAATAATGTATAAGCCAAGTTATATTCTTAATGAGGGTAAGGTAATTAGATCTTACACAATAAAATGCTCCTTATTGCAACAACATACAAGTAGATCCATATAACAAAGTGGTAAACTGTCAACATTAACTAAAATGACTCTGATTGGAACAATTTTTCCTTCATATTTGTAAAGTGAGAGTCAACCACCTCATTAGGAGGAATCTTCATAGGAGGAAGAAACTGAATCTCACACGTAGTCAACCAGTAGGATGATCTCACCTTCTCCATCAATGAAAGGTCTGGCCCCATCGAAGAATGCAGTCTTCCCCATTGCACAAGCCTTCTGCACTTCAGGCCACAGCCTCTGCCTCCTCTCTCGATCCCCCTTGGAGAAATCCTCCTTTAACAGCAAACCACAATCTCTCAAGAAGGACAATTTCTTCGCCGCCTTCCTCACCACATGCATCTCTGCAAACACGGGAGTCAAACTGGAGTATGATACCTCTGGGTCTGGTATCATCAGTGGACTGTCACTTCTTCCCAAGGCGATGAACAGTGTCAATGGCATCCACAAGCTTATCTTTCATGCAGGGCAGGACAACCTGGCAAATCTTTATTACTTCAAGGCGAATGTTTTCTTGGACAGATTCAGGGACTCCCATTAGCCTTAAGTTCCTCCTTCTCATGTAGGATTCTAAGTCATCCATTCTCTTTAACATAAACATGACAGTCTGATCCATCATATCAACATGCTGCTCAAGTTTAGATAGCTTCGTGGCGACAGCCCTAAGGTCAGCAACCCCACAATCTACCTTGTTGTTCAGGTTGGAGACTTTGCCCTCAATCATCTTGGATCTGCTTTGTTAAGTTGGCAAATTGAGTGTATATCACTGACCAGGAACGAGTTGTTGGGATCGTATGTTTTTTTGTTCACCTCCAGGGATTTACTTGGGGTAGCTGGCAGAGATGGGAACTCCTCCTCAGTTATGCAACGGACCTCCAAATCACCTCCGTCTTGTGAATAGTATAATCATGGCCACCGTAAGCTAGCACACACGCTAAGCTAGCTTTATTATCTTCACTTGAAAGAGATGAGGGCACACCTTTTTTTTCCCCTTTTCAGGATAAAATCTTTGCGCACTGAGTGAAGAGTCTCACTTGAACAATAAACAGGCAGATAAACTTGACAAATAGTAGGCTTTTCACAAGTCTGGTGCACAGCGTTGCAAAGACAGTCTGCTCCGGCCGCCATCTTGAACAGTCCTCACCTTTATATAAACTTTTTTTTTCATTCATGAATAGATCAATCTCACAAAGAGAAATAGAACATAAAAAACATAACAAGACAACAACACAGGCTATCATACAACAATCAACAAGGCACTAAACAAATACATTTAAGGCTTTACAAATGTCTACATTTTTAATTGCATTACTATTCTTCAAACCACGTAATGTGTCAATATAATAAGTAAATTCTATTTTAAATTGTTGTATGTGTGGATTTCTTTTGGACCACTTGCACTTGTGAATATAATATTTTCCATACAACAAAATGAGGTTCAAGATAAACAGGTTTTTATAATCAATGTCATTCTTAACATAATAAAAAATATCTCGTTTTTCCAATCGAGTAGTTGAACCACGCAATCTCTTAAAGAAGTATTCTATGTCTAACCAAAATAACTTAATACACATGCATTCATAAAATAAATGCCAAATAGTCTCAATGTCGTTATTGCAAAAAACACACCTTCTATCAATATCATCTCTGAATCTTGAAAGTACCTGGTTTACAGGATAAATCCAATGTATAATCTTAAATGAAACTTCTCTGATTTTGTTGGTGACACAATATTTCTTATTGAAATTCCAGACTGACTTCCAATTAATATTTTCAAATTTAGAGTTCCAAAATGATTTGGCAAGAGGAGTTGCAGACCCCTGACAAAGTCTCCTAATGTGACTATTAGTACATTTTCTGTCTGTGAGGCTTATACCTTCTAACATAGGGATACAATTCAACTGTGGAGTAATATCAAACATGTCAATTCCTTGCATTAATCTTAAAATACCAGAGGGTATTGCATCAAAAACTACACTAAATTATTTTGGAGTAACTGGAAATCCGTATTTTTTAGAAATTCTGCATAGGTAAATAAATGTCCGCTTTCATTTAATAACTGTCACCAAAAATATATATATATTTTAACCCAGCTATCAATAAATAATGTTTTATTTTTAAATTTAAAATCTTTATTTTTCCAAATTGAACATTTGTGGGGAGAAAAGTTGTGATTATATATAAGTAACCAGGACAATAATGCTTGCTTATGGTAGTTATATAGTTTCCCAGGGAGCTTATTTATATCAAAATTGCATTGCAGGAGAAATCTGACACCACCTAGCTTTTCAAAAATTAGTTCTGGAATACTAAACCATAATTTATCTTTTCCTTGGATATATTTTTTTAGCCACTTGACCTTGAATGTAGTATTGGAAGTACCAAAATCTAAGACATTAAGCCCCCCTTCACAATATGGGTTACATATCACCTTCTTTTTTAAATAATGGGGTCTATTCCTCCAAACAAACTTAAAGATCATAGCACCAATTTGTTTGATTAATTTCTGCAGGATATCCATGACCATCGCAGTATATACCAATCTTAATAACCCTTCTCTTTTGGTTAATAATACACACCCTTCTAATGAAAGATCTCTTAATAACCAAATATCAAATTTATTGTTAATCTTTTCAATCAATGGCTTAAAATTAAATTCCACCCTTTCATTTTAATTTTTGCATATTTTAACACCCAAGTATGATATGAAATCTTTCACGGGAATACCACATATTTCAAACAAATCATTCAGCCTGTCCTTTAGAGCAAAAATATCACATTTAATATATAAAGTTAGACCTGATACCAAGGACAATGCACCAAGACAATCAATAGCTTTCTTAACTTCTTTTTCAACCTGTAAAAAAAAAAAATGTTGCCGCTCTGATGGCCAAGCGGAATAAACCGCCGTTCTTGCAGTCCACTCATCATGTGGCTGGGAGGTTCGTATCCCAATCTCGCCGTAACCAGTCACGGCCAGAGCGTCCACGGGGTAAGGCATTCATTAGGCCACCCTTACCCGAGCGATAGTGGGTGTAGATCGGTGTAGTGTTCGGGGACTCGTCGTTCTCCAGCGACCCCTCTGGCCCACCCGGGCGCCTGCAACCGAAAGCGTTCTCCCTACGTCTCCTTCGCGGCCTGATAGTAATGCAATCCATGCGAGGCTTCAGCGTGGAAAATAGCGAGAGCAGCCGACGCGAGTTTGAAGGAAGCTGGTGTTACGACTATCTCCTTCCTGTGGAAACGTGAGCCAGGGGAGTTATTCGACAAGAGTTCCAGCCATATGCCATTGGGTTAATCGGGTGGGATAAGGGGAAAAACTAGAAATACATTTAAGAAAAAAAAATGTTGTATCATCTGGTAATTGACAGCACTTTAATTATTTTCCAGCTATTTGGATACCTTTGAAATGGTTTTTGTTGATGTGAAGAGCCATTGTTTGCATGACTAATAGAAATAAGAAGGGAGCAGCTGGATCCACTTGTTTAATCCCTCTGCCAATATTAAATCTAGAAGTGGTACCAAATGGTAATTTAACTGAGCTATTACATCCTTCGTATAATGTCTGAACTGCACGTTTAAAATCACTGCCGAAGCCAAATACATCTAAAGTATTGAGTAAGAAACTGTGTGTGTTGTTATTGATTACCAAAAGCACCTCCTGGAAAAGTGCTACCGTGATGGCAAGGAAATCCAAGCTGCTTTCCTCCACACTCACAACATTCCCCGTGATGGACTCCCCTCTCCTGCTCAGCACCTTCTGTCCAGGCGGACCAGAACTTTCATACCAGTGACCAAAGTCATGCTGCAGCCAGCCATCCACACTAATGTGAAAGCCATTATCACAAAAAAGAGGATGAGGGGGAAAGCATATCATGATCGCAATGCCCGGCGCCTCCCTGCATTAAGTCCAGGTCAAACCGTCAGGGTGCAGACTGCACGTGGTTTTGACAGGTTAGCAAGTGTAGATGGCCCAGCCCCTCAGCCTAACAGCTACATAATAACATCCCAAGGAACCAACTACATCAGGAATCGGCGACACCTTCTCCAAGTCGATGAACCCCCTCCGACCATCTCTGAGGACGACCTGCCACAAATTCCTGCTTCAGCATCACCTGATAGAGAAGCTGTCCGCGCTGACGCCGCACCACTCACACCATCCATTGCCACACCAGAAATCACCTTATGTGATTCAGGTGGTAGACAACCTGTGGTGACTCGCTCAGAAATCACCTCAAGTGATTCAGATGGTAGACTACCTGTGATGACTCGCTCAGGAAGAGTCAGCCACCCCAACCAGCGTTATCAAGATCACATCACCACTTAGCCCCAGTGACTGATAAAACTAATGTGTGCACTCTGAGAAATATTATTCTTCCAGTGATTGATTACTGAGTTTCCTTGTTAGTTATTCTGTACCTTAATAGTTACACATGCCATCTCATCTTTTTCTAGTGGGTGAGTTTGTCAGGTTCCTGTTATGTGCTGTACCCCACTCATGCTGTTGTGTTTAGGGATCTGTGCCACTGAAGTTATGCAATATAGTAGTTGTTTGTGTTGCTGTAATGTATCTTGTGTTACATCTAGAAGAGGGGGAATGTAGAGGACGTACACAAGTGGCGACCTCAGTGGTAACGTAGCACGGAGAGATGATTGAGGCAGTTGAAGTGTGTACGACTTAACCGGTCTACTTTGGAGTTTATAGGAACGTTACAACAATAAACATCAATGATGCTGCAACTACAGAGAAGAACTCTAAGAAGGCAACATAAATTAAAAGAGCCAAGTAAAGCTGAACTCAGAGGTTTACAGCTCTCTGAATCAATGCAAGGTAAAGCCCATCTGTCTTTCAGTCATTTCATCTAATTCAGTCGTTTCTGTCAAAATCGAGAAATGTAAAATCAATCAGAAACCTTTTCGATTAAAAGTTTACTACTCTGGAGTATAACAAACTTATCAAGGAGTGACACAAAGTAGAACTAAACATCACAGACAAGGAAGTGAAAATTGTGGAAAGGTAAACAATTTCACAATCAAAGGAAAGTGGTTTTTATAAACACAGAACTGGTAGGGTTGGTGTGTGAAAATTGCAGGAAAGTAGAGACAGACAATTTCTCTCATTGACTACACAAATGCATGGGTAATTTATTCTTCCGTATAAAATCCCAATGCGAGCAACATGGCGCTGCTCCTTCAACAATCCTAGTTCTTGCTCTGCCATGTCAACCCGGAAACCCTTTCTTAAAGGGCCCGTGTCTACCTAACACAAAGCGTCAACCAATTATGGTGAACTGTGCCCATATAGTCCGCAACATACGTCCCTCCCGAATTCACCATAATAAAAAAAAAAGTCAACGTGGAGGGGGGCAGATGGCCCGGCCGCAATGGCTTCACCGAACAGGTGCGGAGGCTGGGGTGCCTATAGGAGGGGCCTTAAGGACCCTGCAGTGGCGTGGGGGTAGGGCGGGTGGTGGAGGAACCTTATGGCCCTTGTTGGGGGTGGGGGCAGGGTAGGAGGGCGCCCCCGCCGTGGGGGCTGGGCAAGTCCAACAGGTCGGTCCAAGTCCAGGTGAGCTGGTTTGAGGCACTCTACTGAACTGCGCTCTGGCTTGTTGCCGAATTCCACGCCAAAGTGCTTATTTCCGGTCTCTAGGTTATGGAACGGCCCATCGTAGGGAGGCTGCAGGGGTCCCCGGTGGGCGTCGTGGCAGATGAAAACATATTCTGCCGACTGCATGACCAACGGGAACCTGTCGACCCAGCTGCTATCCTTGAGGCTGGCCTGAAGAGCGGTCTTCATAGAGCGATGAAACTGCTCACACAACCCATTGGTCTGCGGATGGTACGTGATGGTGCGGTGGAGCTTCACCCCTATGCTCTCTGCGACTGCGTTCCAGAGCTCAGACACAAACTGTGAGCCCCGGTCCAAGGAGAGGTCAGATGGGGTGCTGAAAAGGGCGACCCAGGTCCCAATGAATGCCCGGGCTACTTTGGTGGATGTCGTTGATGACAGTGGGACAGCTTCTGGCCATCGAGGAGTCCTGTCCACCATGGTGAGGAGGTAAGTAAAACCATGGGAGGGAGACAGGGGGCCCACTAGGTCCACGGTTACATGGTTGAACCTCTTTTTGGGCACCGGGAACTGTGCCAGGAGGACTCTGATGTAGCTGTGCACTTCTTAAGAGTGCTGACACCCCACGCAGGTGTCCCCCCAGTCTGTCACGTCTTTTCTGAGTCTGTGCCAGATGAACTTGGCTGCCACTAGTCTTTCAGATGGCTTTTTGCAAGGGTAGAGAGGCCATGGACAGCGTCGAAAACACGCTGCCTCCAGCCAGTGGGAATGACAGGCCAGGGCTGACCCTCGGAGATGTCGCACAGGAGCGCTCTGGCTTGTTGCTGGCTTCCACGACAAAGTGATTGTTTCCGGTCTCCAGGTGATGGAACGGCCTGTCGTAGGGAGGCTGCAGGGGTCCAGTGGGAATAATGGGCCGGGGCCGGCCCTTGGAGATGTCGCAAAGGAGCGTGGTGCCAGTATTGTCGAAAGCCACGTCCTCTAACTGCAGCCCTGTGACAACTGTCCTGAAAGCCTTCCCATCCAGGTCGGCGGCCTGGTCAGCTGGCATGTGGGCATAGTCAAGACCAAAGGGGACAACCCCCGCAATGGCCCGGGAGAGGCAGTCGGTGATGAGGTTGGTTTTGCCAGCAATATGCTGTATGTCTGTGATGAACTCAGATGTAGGAGAGCTGTCGTTGCTGGCGGGCGGACCACAGCTCAGCCACCTTGGCGATGACAAATGTCAGTGGTTTGTGGTCCACAAACGTTGTGAACTGGCAGGCCTCCAGCAGGGAATGGAAGTGTCGAACGGCGAGGTAGAGAGTGAGGAGCTCCTGATCGAAAGTGCTATATTTCCGTTTGCTGGGGCGTAACTGTCGGTTGAAGGAAGCAAGCGGCTGCCAAGCGCCATTCACCCACTGCTCGTGCCAAAGTGTCTGTAGTAATGACGATGGAGCCTTGGGTGAGGGGTGTGCAAGCATTGTTGCGTCAGCCAGAGTAGTCTGTGTCAACAAAAGCCTTGTCCCTATCCGAAGACCAGTCCACAGTGTGTTTGGTGGCCTTGCCTTTCAGGGCCTCATACAGGGGTTGCATGAGTTGAGCAGCTCGGGGGATAAAGCGATGGTAAACGTTCACCATGCTGAGGAACTCCTGTAGGGACTTGACTGTGAGCAGTCGCGGTAAGTTCATGATGGCATCCACCTTTGACGGGAAGGGTACTGCCCCATCTTTGGTGACTCGGTGTCAGAGGAAGTCGATGGTTGTTAGCCCAAACTGGCACTTGGCTGGATTGACGATCAGCCCATGCTAGCTGAGCCGCTCGAAAAGAGTCCAGAGGTGGGACAGGTGTTCTGCTTTGGAGGTGCTAGTGACGAGGATGTCATCTAGATAGACAAAAACAAAAGGCAGGTGCCGTAGCACCGAATCCATGAGGCACTGGAATGTCTGTGCAGTGTTCTCGAGGCCGAACGGTATGCGCAGGAACTCAAACAGTCCAAATGGGGTGATCACCGCCATTTTGGGGACATCCAGCTGGTGGATGGGCACCTGATGATATCCACGGACAAGGTCCACTTTGGAAAAGATGACTTTTCCAGCCAGGTGGGCAGACAAATCCTGGATGTGTGGTACCAGGAAGCGGTCCGGTGTCGTCATATTGTTGAGTCGGCGATAATCACCGCAAGGGCGCCACCCACCGCCAGGCTTCGGAACGATGTGGAGGGGTGAAGCACATGGGTTGTTGGAGTGGCGAATGATGCCGAGACGCTCCATATTCTCAAACTTCTCCCTGGCGACAGTGAGCTTGGCCGGGTCAAGGTGCCGAGCCTGAGCATAGACTGGTGGGCCTGTGGTGGCGATGTGGTGCTCCACTCTGTGCTTGGCGGTGGAAGACAAGGTGGGCTGCATGAGGACAGGGAACTCAGCGAGAAGCCGGAGAACATCGTCTGCGGTGGAGAGCATGCTAGACAGTCTGGCGCCCTGATTGACCAGAAGATGTGCTAGAGCAGCGACCAGGACACATACCCACATCCGGCTTCCAACCCACAGACATGGCCAATTGTGTCTGAAGGGACGCCCGACTAAGCTGGAGGTAACACGGGGATTCGATCCAGGACCCCCGTGTTGGTAGGCAACGGAATAGACCACTACGCTACCCGGATGCACATGCATGTCTTAGTGACGGTGGGAGGAAACCAGAGCGTCCGGAGGAAACCCACACAGACATGGAGAGAACATGCAAACTCCATACAGAAAGGACCTGGGACAGCTTGGGGTTCGAACTCAGGACCTTCTTGCTTTGAGGCAAAATTGCTAACCACTGGGCCCAGCAGGAGGTCACTGTTTGTGCACCAAGTGACAGCTTGGTCCACTTCAGTGCGGTATTGTTTTTCATCATTGTTAGAGATGAGGCTTACAATGGTTGTGTTGTCTGTACATTTTATTATTTTCACATAATTGCCCATTGATGTGAAGTGGGTGGTGTAAACTAAGAAGACCCATGGTGGAGAGGACACAGCCCTGAGGAGCCCCTGTACTGAGGGTAACAGGGTATGAGGTTAGGTTATTAACCTTCACCCTCTGTGGTCTGTTCTGTTCCACAGGAAGCTCCGAATCCGGTGGCATATGGCTGGGTCAATGGTCATGTCAATGTCCATCCATCCATTATCCAAACCGCTTATCCTGCTGTCAGGATTGCGGGGATGCTGGAGCCTATCCCAGCAGTCATTGGGCGGCAGGCGGGTAGACACCCTGGACAGCTCGCCAGTCCATCACAGGTCAGTGTTCATGTGTAGTAAAATTATGTTCCGTGTGTGTGTTTGTTTTTGTGTGCACAGACATATGCACCAGTTTGTTAATGTGCATGAAGACAATAGGGATGCCAGCCAGCACCTGGATGGGTTTTGTGTGTGACACACACCTCATATTTTTATCCTTTTTATGAGTGCCATATCAGCAATATTTTACTGCTTCAGCAAACACACACACACACACACACGGGTTGGATTTCATTTCATTGCTGTACCAGCCACAGAATCAAAAAAAAAATCATCTATATCTGTAATGACGGTAGAGAGGCCAAAACAACGATTTTAGTCTTCATTCAGAGGACAAAAAAAAATGTTTTCAGTCTCCATTCCAGGCAATGGTTATATTTCACAATCATCTCCAAGAGTGAAAATTGTAATGAGATTCAGTTTCGCTGCTTGGCCACAAAACAACATCCCATATGTTGTTGTTGTTTTTTTTTCTCTCTTTTTCTGACCCCTCTCCCTCTTCTTTTCTGTTCACTATATCTGCCATGCAGTGAACACCTTGACAGCAGGAAAGCCACTGTCATTTTCTGCCTTTTGCCAGACTGGCAGTTAAACCCTACAGGGGCTCCTTGCTTTCTTTTTTCAAAACATCAAAAGTGTGTGTGTGCATGCAGGAGAGAGAGAGAGAGAGAGAGAGAGAGAGAGAGAGAGAGAGAGAGAGAGAGAGAGAGAGAGAGAGAGAGAGAGAGAGAGAGAGAGAGAGAGAGAGAGAGAGAGAGAGAGAGAGAGAGAGAGAGAGAGAGAGAGAGAGAGAGAGAGAGAGAGAGAGAGAGAGAGAGTTTTTGGGAGTAAGTAGGAGTTGTTGACTGAATAACTGAGACTGACATCAGAAACTGAGGATCAACTTGTCACAATTATGAGGCCAAGGTAAGAGAACGTGGACTTTGTAATAGTGTGATGAAATATCATAATAATTTCATATTGCAATGTTTTTGTATTTCTTTGTGCATTAGATCATGCTTTTTATGTGATGTTGCCGTTTGTTATGATGCTGATTCCTTGACTGGTCTCTTGGACAGATATTACATTTGACCTACCAAAAATCTTTCGTCCTTTTGATGTGCTTTTACAGCTTGCTCATTTCAAATACGTTTGCCCTCTGACCAGAGGCACTAAGCCTTTAGAAGCTGTCACATAGAGTGCTGACACAGCAACCCTCATATCTCATGTCTCCTAAGTCTCCAAACAAGGCCGGTCAGCCCTGCCCTCTAATCCATTCTATGAGTCTTCCAATTCATATTCATACATTCATCAGTCTAATGAGTTCAACTGCCACCCACATGGCCCAAATCACTTGACCGTCACACCAAAGACCATCTCCTTTTTGTAGGGTTGTTCATGACCCACCAGTATGTGATGAATGAATACAGAGATAAAAGTCCGGTTTGCCACATAATCGTTTTTTTCCATCTTTGCTCCAAACACTGAGTTGTAGTGTTGGATCTCATGAAGAGTGAAGTGAGAAGTTAACCCAGCCACACTCCATCTATAGGGAGTTTGCATGTTTTCAGGTACACCCGGGGTTTAGGTTACCAGATTTTATGTGGCAGATGTTTGGACTGTCAGGAGGAATTGCGAATTGGAGGTAAATTGAGCATGAATGGGTGGATTGTTGTTTAGCTCATAATCACTGACTGTAATTCAAAGTATTCCCACCATTTCATTTGTAAATTCACCACTCATATTTTTGCCCTCTTTCAATTACTATAACTGTGCTCTAAGGAACTTTGAAGGTTGGCCATAAAAAGACAGCATTGCGTGGTTATAATCATTAAGGGGATCAATATGGGCATTATATTCATACATCCCCTTCATGGAGAGATGGATTGTGGGTTGCCTCTACTGGGATTTGGTTTTCAGAGAAGAAATCTCTCAAAATCACAGAGATCCCGAGGAGTCATACCATCTGCAAGCACTTTGTCTTTCTTTCCCCAGGTCTAGATGGTCATATTTGGGCCAGATTATTTGACTAATTAGAAAGTGTAACATTAATTTTTATTGTGCAAATGGACACCTTTGTATCTTGAGTGCATTTCTAAAAGACCCAGAAAAACACAGTAATTGTGACTGTGAATCTGCAAGGAACTTTTATTTCTTTTTTCAAAGTTATATTATTCATCACATGACATCCTCTGCTTATCAGCACTGTAATTTCCTTTAAAAATAGAATTTAATGGCATCCAGGTAGTGTAGCAGTCTATTCCGGTGCCTACCAACACGGGGCTCACTGGTTCTAACCCCCGTGTTACATCTGGCTTGGTCGGGTGTCCCTACAGTCACAGTTGTCCGTGTCTGCGGGTGGGAAGCCTGATGTGGGTATGTGTCCTGGTTGCTGCACTAGCACCTCCTCTAGTCAGTCGGGGCGCCTGTTCGGGGGAGGGGAACTGGGAGGAATAGCGTGATCCTCCCACGTGCTATTTCCCCCTGGTGAAGTTCTTCACTGTCAGGTGAAAAGAAGGTGGCTGGTGACTCCGTATGTATGGGAGGAGGCATGTGGTAGTCTGCAGCCCTCCTCGGATCGGCAGAGGGGATGGAACAGAGAGTGTGACGGATCGAAAAAGAGGGTAACTGGCCAAGTACAATTGGGAAGAAAAAGAGGGGGAAAAGCCACAAAAAAAAAAAAATGACTTTGTTTGCTATGATGGAGATTAATCAGACTATAGCCTGCACAGTTGAATTTACATGTTATTGAGAAGTGAACTTCAGTTTTGCTATTTCAAAGGTGGAAACAGAAGCTAAAGATCTGATTTCTCATTAGTTAAGCCTATAAACACTTTAACTAGAGGAGTGCACTCAGTTGAGTGCAGATCTCCGCCAGTACGTATCTCCCCTTCTCCAGTGTTCCAAGTTGGGGACAAACCCGTTTTTTGACTACAGGGAGAAGGGAAATGCACGCACGCTCGGACAGGAAAAAAAAAAAGAAAAGTGTTTTTCCTGCCATTATAAGACTTTTGGGTAGCACCCAAAGTGATAGAACAGGAAATATGAAAAAAAAGTTTTTAATATGCAACACTCAAGCTAAAAAAATCTACCCAATATAAAAACGTTTTTGCCTGTCAGTCTGTGGATGTGCAACCTCCTAGGCGGACCCTTGCACAAAAGCTACCAAGTCTGACACGAAATGACAGAGATCAGGCTATCATAATTTCAAAGTCTTTTTTAAAAGATGTCAGATGTGTTTAACCGTCGTGGTTTTCATGATATAAAATGAATCGAGGCGAAAGGCTGCTCTGCTGACTGACTTTCATTGATAAAACAACAGTAAGAAAACAGCTGTCATTCAGTCACTTCTCTTTCAAAGGACAGCAGGGACAAAGAGTTCAGTCTGCATGCCATCATTGATGCCCTGGTACCGGTTTTTATCTGACCCACAGTGTTAGAGTCTTTCAAGAGTACAGCTACTGATGGAGAAAGGGCTGAATTAGCAGTCACATACATGTCGTTACTACGTGGCACTTGGAGAAACTGGAACAGCAGTAGGTGTCTGGGTTGAGCATGATGGCTGAAATCTCTTCCTCCTGCTCCTCATGATGCTTTTTTGTGGCAAACTTAAGCAAACCGCTTTGTTTCACCGTGATTTTTATCTTCACCTATGTTAAAAGCAGCTAGCTAGCATCAAGTAGGCTTCTGTTCCTCTGTGAAATGCACAGGCTGTACCCTGAGTGAAAGAGGAGGGGCAGCTCACAATCTGGCATAAGGGAAACGCACTGTCAAAGGACAGCAGGGACAAAGAGTTCAGTCTGTATGCCATCACTGATGCCCTGGTACCGGTTTTTATCTGACCCACAGTATTAGAGTATTTCAAGAGTACAGCTACTGATGGGGAAAGGGCTGAATTAGCAGTCACCATACATGTCGTTACTACTTAATAATAATAATAATAAATCTATCTGATATATCGCTTTTCAAGTACTCAAAGTCGCTTTACAATAAATGGAGTGAAACAAGACGACAGATGAACATAACACAGACATACTGGGGTGGATGGGAAGGGGGGCTACGACAGATGAACATAACACAGACATACAAGGGTGGATGGGAAGGGGGGCTACTACTTGGCACTTGAGGAAAAACTGGAGCAGCAGTAGGTGTCTGGGTTAAGAATGATGGCTGAACTTGAGCTGAAATCTCTTCCTCCTGCTCCTCACGACGCCTTTTTGTGACAAACTTAAGCAAACCGTTTTGTTTCGCCATGATTTTTATCTTGACCTACATTAAAAGCAGCTAGCTAGCGTAAAATAGGCTTCTGTTCCTCTGTGCAATGTGCAGGCTGTACCCTGAGTGAAAGAAGAGGGGCAGCTCACAATGTGGCATAAGGGAAACGCACTGTCACTCAAAAAATCTGACCTATCATCACCACATGGTAAGCAAGAAGCAAGGAACAATATAATTTTTTTTGTTTTTATAGGTCACATCGTTTTTTTTCCAATTTCAATGGTGTGAGAAATAATAATTTTATGATTTTTTTTTTCATTTGCAGCTAACTCCTACATTTTTATGATTATGCTGGGTGTGCCAGTTTGAGATTTAGATGGCACAGGCACATCCAGGCACACTCGTGGCTACGCAGTTGCTAACAGTATGAACTGTTGCGTACACGGCTAATGCGTACACAGGTTTTTAAAAATGGCGGTTGCCGGTGCTGCACTGGCTTATGTGTTTGACCAATCACCATAAACTTGTCACTCAAGGTTCCTCTTGAGCTGGGAGAGTAGGTACCCTAAAGAAGGAGCTAAAAAGTCCCTCAAAATGGTGATCTAAGAACTACAATCGTTCCCAGTTCCTGCAGTATGGACACAATAAAAAGGGTGTAGTTCCTCCAACAGTTCTATGAAAAAGTTCCATGCAGCTTGTCCCTGAAGGACTTCCCGATAATAAATGGGTCTCCGAAACCTTTTTCCAACAGATGACAGGCTGAGTCATATGCTGCTTTGGTGCCTAGTAGGAAACAATCCTTCAATAGCTTTCTTTGCAGCGCCATCTAAGTACTTCCTTAGGTAATACAGTTTTTTCATTCTTTTGGAATGTTTTTCCTATCTATCAATGTTGGGAAAGATAGTCGCCAGTCTTCGAATTTCAAAGGATCTCCAGTGAATAATGCAGGCTCTGATGTTGGAAGACGATTGACGCTTATAGTTTCTGCTACTATGTTGACCAAATCAGAGCTGTTCTGCACTTGGAGCATGTACATCAAAGTTGGTGGAGCTCGAGGTACCAGTTGCAGACTTTGGGGACTAGGAGCTTGACTTGTAACTGGTAGAGATTGAGAAATGAATTGGGGACGTGATGCATGGAGGGCTTGGGTTGTGGCTGGCAGAGATTGAGGAATAACTGGAGGAATTGTGAGGTTAAGAACTTGAAGTTCTCCTGCTGGTTAAACATCATGCAATAAATGGATTGGTTCAAATCTTTCTTTGACTTGATCGTAGACCTTTACTCGAGCTCTTGCAGTATTCAACTTCTTCACTTCTTCTAGGCGTTTAAGCTTTCTATGCTTGTCTTGCATTGCTTGTTGTCTAGCTAGGTTCTCAGATTCAAACTGTGCCAGCTGTTATTTATCTTCAGCCTCTAGCATTTGAAGTTCTGTCGCTTCCCTTTCTTGTTCATCCAACACTGCCAAAACATCATGGGATGCGGCAGCTTCAGCCGCAGCCTCCTTTCTATTGACTGAGTGGATGCTAGAGTGGGTAGAACCACATTTTGATCGATGAGACAGTGGCCTTAATAAAGAACTTGTTGAGTCTAGGATCAATCCAACATCAGGCCAAGGTTCTTCCTCTTCATCTGTTGTATGCCCTTCAAGTTGCCTTTCAAATAATGAATGCTGAAGGTGATATGCACGTGTCAATTCTGCGCCACTGGTCTGGTTCAGGAGATTGCATTCAACATAACTCTTCATAAATGACCTTTACATCAGAACAGGGGCTTTTCATATTCTCAATCAGCTCATTCAGTTTGTCTTCGGATGCCTAATCAGTCAATATTTCCTCACCTATTCTTACATGATACCTCCATTTCTCATAGATGATTCTATACCGATGTTGTACACTCTTCAGCCTTTCTTCTTGAAGCTCTTTTCCCTTTTCTGTTAGGGTTTGGGTTCTTTCACTTCCACGTAGCCTTTCCACTTCTTCTGCAGATCTGGTGTCAGTAGTTTCAGGTTGAGCAAGTGGTTTGGCATTTTCATGGCAGGCCTAAGTGCTTGTGTCAGACATCTTAAGATAACTTGAATGGCTATGGAACGTGTGTAACTATTGAGCTTGAATGGATTTCAATTAGGCCATGTGTAAATGTAAGCTACAGTAGGCGTAAATGTGAGTAGCCAGGAAGGTTATTAATAACTGTATGAATTCCTTGACACTTTGTGAAGACTATGTGGGAAGCCTAATTTTCTAAACATAGACTTGAACATCGCATCAAGATAACTGCAATTATTTAACTTATCTCGACTTGAGTTCAATTTCAAAACCACAAAAAAAAATGATAAAAAAACTGGGAATTACGTTGGCACAAATATGCAAGTATAAACCTTAATTGGAGAGGGAATATGTTTAGAAATGCATTAAATCACTTGTCCTTTACATAAGAGGTTTTCACATCAACGGTAAACTTCACTTAAGTTGCCTTTTAAGCTCGGTTACTTTTCATAAAACACAACATTTTTACATATCTTGCATTTCAATTTATAATAATTTCCTTTTCTTTAACCCTTACTAAAAACTTGTTCATTTGCTTATGGGGTTAAGTTGCTATTATACCTTGCTTAAGGGGTGGCGTTCCCCTTTAAACCTTATGACATGTATTAACCACGAACACCGGCACATTCGATTTATCCCCAAATATGTAGACTAAGCACAGTATGCAAAGTTAATAGACCTGAGTACTTCGTTGCAATTTCCAAGTCAAACCACTTCTCACACCACCTTAACTTAACGGTTGTGGTAGAGCACTTCTTGGCTTTGGCATGAAAAGTTGCGCTTTCAACAAGTCTAATACCGTTGCTTGCAGTCGCTATGCCGACAATGCGTTTATGGGCTTTGCTTATCTGATATGCTGGATCTTCGTCGCGTCGTTACCCGCTGCAGACTTGTCGTCATTCCTACCCGTGTTGAGCAGGCGAGTTCTCACTGTAGCTCTCTTCACGACAACACAGACACAGGTCGGTTCTTTGAAACGTCCACGCCTTAGTCACGCCGTGAAAACTATATTTGCGAATTAACTAATACTACTACTTTCGGCTGCTCCCGTTAGGGGTCGCCACAGCGGATCATCCGTTTCCATTTCTTCCTGTCTTCTGCGTCTTCCTCTGTCACACCAGCCACCTGCATGTCTTCCCTCACCACATCCATAAACCTCCTCTTTGGCCTTCCTCTTCTCCTCTTCCCTGGCAGCTCCATATTCAGCATCCTTCTCCCAATATACTCAGCATCTCTCCTCCACACATGTCCAAGCCATCTCAATCTTGCCTCTCTTGCTTTGTCTCCAAACCGTCCAACCTGAGCGGTCCCTCTAATATAATCGTTCCTAATCCTGTCCTTCTTCGTTACTCCCAGTGAAAATCTTAGCATCTTCAACTCTGCCACCTCCAGCTCCGCCTCCTGTCTTTTCGTCAGTGCCACTGTCTCCAAACCATATAACATAGCTGGTCTCACAACCATCTTGTAAACTTTCCCTTTAACTCTTGCTGGTACCCTTCTGTCGCAAATCACTCCTGACACACTTCTCCACCCACTCCAACCTGCCTGCACTCTCTTTTTCACCTCTCTACTGCACTCCCCGTTACTTTGGACAGTTGACCCCAAGTATTTAAATTCAGATGTCTTTGTCACCTCCACTCCTTGCATCCTGACCATTCCACTGTCCTCTCTCTCATTCACGCATAGGTATTCCGTCTTGCTCCTACTGACTTTCATTCCTCTTCTCTCCAGTGCACACCTCCACCTCTCCAGGCTCTCCTCAACCTGCACCCTACTCTCGCTACAGATCACAATGTCATCCGCGAACATCATCGTCCATGGAGACTCCTGCCTGGTCTTGTCCGTCAACCTGTCCATCACCATTGCAAACAAGAAAGGGCTAAGAGCCGATCCTTGATGTAATCCCACCTCCACCTTGAACCCATCTGTCATTCCAACCGCACACCTCACCATTGTCACACTTCCCTCATACGTATCCTGCACCACTCCTACATACTTCTCTGCAACTCCTGACTTCCTCATACAATACCACACCTCCTCTCTCGGCACTCTGTCATAAGCTTTCTCTAAATCTACAAAGACACAATGCAACTCTTTCTGGCCTTCTCTATACTTCTCAATCAACATTCTCAAAGCAAACATCGCATCTGTGGTGCTCTTTCGTGGCATGAAACCATACTGCTGCTCGCTGATCGTCACCTCTCCTCTTAACCTAGCTTCTATTACTCTTTCCCAAATCTTCATGCTGTGGCTGATCAACTTTATACCTCTGTAGTTGTTACAGTTCTGCACATCGCCCTTGTTCTTGAAAATCGGTACCAGTATGCTTCTTCTCCACTCCTCAGGCATCCTCTCACTTTCCAGGATTGTGTTAAACAATCTAGTTAGAAACTCCACTGCCATCTCTCCTAAACATCTCCATGCCTCCACAGGTATGTCATCAGGACCAACTGCCTTTCCATTCTTCATCCTCTTCATAGCTGCCCTCACTTCCTCCTTGCTAATCTGCTGAACTTCCTGATTCACTATCCCTACATCATCCAACCTTCTCTCTCTCTCATTTTCTTCATTCATCAGCCCCTCAAAGTACTCCTTCCACCTTCTTAGCACACTCTCCTCGCTTGTCAGCACATTTCCATCTCTATCCTTGATCGCCCTAACTTGCTGCACATCCTTTGCAGCTTGGTCCCTCTGTCTAGCCAATCGGTACAAGTCCTTTTCTCCTTCCTTAGTGTCTAATCTGTCATACAACTCACCATACGCCTTTTCCTTTGCCTTTGCCACCTCTTTCTTTGCTTTACGCTGCATCTCCTTGTACTCCTGTCTACTTTCTTCATCTCTCTGACTATCCCACTTCTTCTTTGCCAACCTCTTCTTCTGTATACTTTGCTGTACTTCCTCATTCCACCACCAAGTCTCCTTGTCTTCCTTCCTCTGTCCTGATGACACACCAAGTACCTTCCTAGCTGTCTCCCTCACTATTTCTGCAGTGGTTTTCCAGCCATCTGGCAACTCTTCACTACCACCCAGTGCCTGTCTTAACTCCTGCCTGAACTCCACACAACAGTCTTCCTTCTTCAACTTCCACCATTTGATCTTCGGCTGTGTCTTCACTCGCTTCCTCTTCTTGGTCTCCAAAGTCATCCTACAGACCACCATCCGATGCTGCCTGGCTACGCTCTCCCCTGTCACCACCTTGCAGTCTCCAATCCCTTTTAGATGGTGCCTTCTACATAAGATATAGTCCACCTGTGTGCACTTTCCTCCACTCTTGTACGTCACCCTGTGTTCCTCCCTCTTCTTGAAATATGTATTCACCACAGCCATTTCCATCCTTTTCGCAAAATCGACCACCATCTGTCCTTCCACATTTCTCTTCTTGACTCCATACTTTCCCATCACCTCCTCATCACCTCTGTTCCCTTCACCAACATGTCCATTGAAGTCCGCTCCAATCACCACTCTCTCCTCCTTGGGTACCCTCTCCACCATGTCGTCCAACTCATTCCAGAATTCTTCTTTTTCATCCATCTCACACCCAACTTGCGGGGCATATGCGCTGATAACATTCACCAATAAACCTTCAATTTCCAGCTTCATACTCATCACTCTGTCTGACACTCTCTTCACCTCCAGCACGCTCTTGACATACTCTTCCTTCAGAATTACCCCTACCCCATTTCTCCTCCCATTCACACCATGGTAGAAGAGTTTGAACCCACCTCCGATACTCCTGGCCTTACTCCCCTTCCACCTGGTCTCTTGCACACACAGTATGCCTACCTTTCTTCTTTCCATCATGTCAGCCAGCTCTCTCCCTTTACCAGTCATAGTGCCAACATTCAAAGTTCCAACTCTCACCTCCACATGCCTACCCTTCCTCCTCTCTAGCTGCCTCTGAACATGCTTTCCTCCTCTCCTTCTCCTTCGCCCAACAGTAGCATAGTTTCCACCGACACCCTGCTGGTTAATAGTACCGGTGGCGGTCGTTGGTAACCCGGGCCTCGACCGATCCGGTATGTAAGTCTTATTTATGATCCGCATATTTGATTTGGCAAAGATTTTACGCCGGATGCCCTTCCTGACGCAACCCTCCCCATTTGTCCGGGCTTGGGACCGGCACTAAGGATGCACTGGCTTGTGCATCCTCAGTGGCTGGGTTATATTTGCGAATTAACATAATATAAAATACATCAACAAATTACATATTGTGGTGGACACGTATTGGGGACAGAATTCAACCCAGGAACTAAGGGTTAAGTCATGGTTGCCCTGGCAGGTTAACGCAGGGTTAAGTTATGGTTGTCCAGCCAGTTTTCTGGTTATTCTTGCCACCTCCGCTCAATCGAGCTGTGGGTTTTGTTCGTCTCGCTGATTTACCGTGGATTAAAGAAAGTTCCCTACACGGCTAAAGTGTGAACCTACGGTCTTCTCCGTTACTTCGGCTCTACACTGGTGACCCCGACGTCGGTTTTCGGATAAGTTTTCTGAAACCACACACATTATGGCTACGAACGCCGTTGCAATTAAACTGCCGGAGTTTTGGGAGTCTTCCGCGGCTACATGGTTCGCGCAGGCTGAGGCACAGTTCGCGCTCAGAGACATAACAGCAGACGAGACCAGGTACTACTACGTAGTGGCAGCGCTGGGGTGCGCTACGGCTTCCAGGATAAGCGGTTTCATAACCAACCCACCGGCCGATGGTAAATACGCCGCACTTAAAAATCTCCTCCTTGAAACTTTTGAACTGTCAGCAACGGAGAGAGCACGTCGCCTCTTCGCAATTCAGAGCTTGGGAGATGGCAAACCATCGGAGCTAATGAGCAGGATGTTAAACCTACTGGGTCAAGAAAAGCCATGTTTCCTGTTTATGGAGCTGTTTCTGCGCAACATGCCGCCCCACGTCCAGTCTGCGCTCGCTAACTCCACCATCACTGATCCCCGTGAGCTGGCAAAGGAGGCTGACCGATTCTTCGTCGCTACACAACGTTCCTCCCATGCCGGGGTGCTGGCTCCTACCTTCACTGGCCCCCCGCCGACATCGCGAGCGTGGCCCGACGGTGGCGCCACAGCATCAGACCGCTACAAGCCCTCTGGACTCTGTATGTACCACGCTCGATTTGGTGCGAAAGCTAAACGGTGCCGTTCCCCCTGCAACTACAGGCCGACGGGAAACGAGAGGGCCAACACTCAGTAGTGGCCATGAGTGTTGGCGATACGAGCAGGCTACTCTTCATCCTCGACACCATCTCCGGTCGGCGATTTCTTTGTGACACGGGCGCACAGAGAAGCGTGCTCCCTGCTACTGACGTCGACATCATGGGCGGGGAGCGGGGCCCCCAGTTGGCGACGGCTGACGGCAGCCCTATCCACACCTATGGCGTGCGGTCTGTAGAACTGTGTTTTGGTGGACAACGTTTCACGTGGGAGTTCGTCATGGCCAATGTAACGCTTCCCCTCCTCGGAGCTGATTTTTTGTGCGCTTACGGTTTGCTAGTGGACATTCAGAACAGCCGTCTGGTCGATGCCTTAACCTTCTCCTCCTTCGCATGTACGCGGAGGGAAGCGGCCTCTGCAGGTCTAGCCAACTCTCTCTCAGAGGCAGACAAGTTCACCCGCCTCCTCGCTGAGTTCCCTGACCTCACCCAGCCTACCTTCTCTGCACCCACCGCTAAGCATGGGGTGGAGCATCACATTGCTACGAAGGGGCCCCCGGTCTACGCCAGAGCCAGGCGTCTCGACCCCGCCAAACTCGCCATTGCCAAGTCTGAGTTCGAGCACCTGGAACGCATGGGGATCATCCGCCGCTCTGACAGCCCGTGGGCGTCCCCACTCCACATCGTCGCTAAGCCTGATGGAGGTTGGCGCCCATGCGGGGACTACCGCCGACTAAATGACGCCACCACGCCTGACCGCTATCCTGTCCCGCATATCCAGGACTTTTCTGCAAACCTGTCTGGCAAATGCGTCTTCTCAAAAGTCGACCTGGTCCGTGGTTATCATCAAGTTCCCGTGCACCCCTCAGACATCCCCAAGACAGCGTTGACAACCCCATTCGGCCTATTTGAATTCCTACGAATGCCATTTGGACTCAAAAACGTGGCCCAGTCCTTTCAGCGGCTGATGGATTCAGTGCTCCGTGGCCTTCCTTTCATCTTCGTCTATTTGGACGACATACTCATCGCCAGCGCCTCCGAGGAAGAACACCTGTCCCATCTTCATGCCCTCTTCACACGCCTCAGCCAGCATGGGCTGATCGTCAACCCGGCGAAGTGCCGGTTCGGGCTGACAACCATTGATTTCCTCGGGCACCGCATCACTGGGGATGGGGCAGTCCCCCTGCCCTCAAAGGTGGAAGCGGTGGCGGCCTTTCCGCGCCCCCAAACAGCTCGTGCGCTCAGGGAGTTCATCGGGATGGTGACATTCTACCACCGCTTCATTCCTCGAGCCGCCTTTATCATCCGGCCACTGTACGAGGCGCTGAAAGGCATGTCCCCCAACCAGGCGGTCGACTGGACAGCAGAGCGGGACCGTGCGTTCACCGAGACTAAAGCTGCGCTCTCCCAGGCTACCCTGCTAGCGCATCCTTCACCCACAGCGCCTATTTCCATAACCACGGATGCATCGGACTATGCTGTTGGTGCGGTTCACGAACAGTGGGTGGGGGGGGCTTGGCAGCCTTTGGCCTTTTTCAGTCGCCAGCTTACACCCCGAGAGCGCAAGTATAGTACTTTTGACAGGGAACTCCTCGGTCTCTGGCTCGCCGTCCGGCATTTCCGTTTCCTGCTAGAGGGCCGCGAGTTTACTGCGTACGTGGACCACAAGCCCCTCACGTTTGCCATGTCCAAGACGGCCGAGCCATGGTCCGCTCGCCATCAGCGACAACTCTCCTACATTTCGGAATTCACTACCGACATCCAGCACGTCGCTGGTAAGTCTAACCAGGTAGCTGACTGCCTGTCTAGGGCAGTGATTGGAGCGGTCCACCTAGGCCTGGACTATGCACAGATGGCTGCTGACCAGGCCACGGACCCGAGCATCCTCCGTCTCCGGGCCTCCGACACGGGGCTCCGCCTGCAGGACGTTCCTTTCAGCGACACAGGTGTCACCCTCCTGTGTGACGTCTCCACAGGACAGCCCAGGCCCATCGTCCCGCACAGCTGGAGACGCCCCGTATTTGAAGCTGTGCACGGCCTCTCTCATCCAGGCGGTAAGCCATCCGTGCGCCTGACCTCTGCTAAGTTTGTGTGGGAGGGACTTAAGAGAGACGTGAAAGCGTGGGCCGACTCGTGTGTTGCCTGTCAGCGGGCTAAGATACACCGCCACATTAAGGCGCCCCTGGAACGCTTCGCAGTGCCGGAGAGACGATTTGACCATGTCCACGTCGACCTGGTTGGTCCCCTACCCCCTCCCATGGGTTCACCTACCTCTTCACTGTGGTGGACAGGACTACGCGCTGGCCTGAAGCTGTTCCCCTGGCATCCACGACGTCTGCTGATGTGGCCCGGGCTTTTATTGGGTCGTGGGTCTCACGTTTCGGTACGCCTTCCGACCTTTCATCTGACCGTGGGCCACAGTTTACCTCAGAGCTATGGAATGCTGTGGCTGAGGCTCTGGGCGTCAAGCTTCATCGCACTACCGCCTACCACCCTCAGGCGAACGGCCTATGTGAGCGCTTCCACCGGTCCATGAAGGCTGCGCTTCGGGCTACTCTCAAGGACTGCAACTGGGTTGACAAGCTCCCATGGGTCATGCTGGGCCTGCGGACCGCCCCGAAGGAAGACCTACAAGCCTCCTCTGCGGAGCTGGTGTACGGCACGCCGCTGCGAGTCCCAGGCGATTTCATGCCCAATGCAACGCGTCCCTGGTCAGCTGTGGACCAACGAGCCTCCTTGCTGGACGGGGTCAGAGCTTTCACACCCGTCCCTACCACCCAACACGGCGCTCCGGTGTCCCAGGTGCCCCCAGGTCTGCAGTCAGCGGACTACGTGTTCGTCCGTCACGACGCACACCGCCCCCCTCTGCAACCCCCTTATGACGGCCCCTTCCGCGTCCTGGAACGGGGAACTAAGCACCTGGTGGTGGATTTTGGGGGCACGGCCGAGCATGTTTCAGTGGACCGAGTTAAACCCGCACACCTGGACTTGATGCAGCCGTTGGAGTTAGCCCAACCTCCTCGTCGCGGTCGTCCCCCGGCTCCGCCTCCTCCCCCCGTGGAGGCCCGAGCTGCCTCTTCTGCTCCTCAGGCCGACCTCCACAGGCCCGCGTCAATGCCTCCCACAGACACTCCGGCCCCTGTTATCCGGAGCCGCCGCGGACGGCCTGTCGTCCACCCGCGCCTGCCTGACTTCGATTACTAGGGCGAATTCTGGGGGGGCTCATGTGGTGGACACGTATTGGGGACAGAATTCAACCCAGGAACTAAGGGTTAAGTCATGGTTGCCCTGGCAGGTTAACGCAGGGTTAAGTTATGGTTGTCCAGCCAGTTTTCTGGTTATTCTTGCCACCTCCGCTCAGTCGAGCTGTGGGTTTTGTTCGTCTCGCTGATTTACCGTGGATTAAAGAAAGTTGCCTACACGGCTAAAGTGTGAACCTACGGTCTTCTCCGTTACTTCGGCTCTACAATATCATGAAAACAAATGAAAATACAAAATGGCGCTCAGCGCGAACATGAAACAAAGGCATTCAATACTTCGTTGGCCGCTTGTCATGAGAAGAGGTTCTTACGTCCTTGGGAGTCTTTTGAAAGTGTCTTTTGACTGTCTGCTTTGGCTTCAGACGTCAATAATTTACCTTTAATATAATATATGCAGCACGTGAAAAACTTTTATTCTAAGAAATAGTCTCCGTATGGTTCGTCAGTAATAGCAAGAAACGCATTTTTCTCATCGTAGGTATTAGGACCCAAGCGTTGTGTCAGGCTGCCCTTTATATGCTTGAGCGTGTGCCTTACTGTATTGTAACGTGTATAGATAAGAAGACACGCTGGCCGTTGGCTAGCGTGTCCGGCCTTTTAATCTAGCGGTTAGCGATGTCTCCTGCGGTGCGGGCGATACAGGTTCGCTTCCCGGCCGCGGCAGTTCCTGTGGTTGCGTTGTCCCTCGAATTCGCTACAGTATTTTAACTATAACAAATTAATTTACTGTCCATCAAATCACATCAGATTTAAGCGTTAACCTTACATAAAATAAATAATTTATTGTATGAAATTATGGAATCAATTATGAATCATGAACATAGAGCATTTATACAACAGCACTTACACTAAGAATATACATACTGTAGCGAATTCGGGGGACAACGCAACCACAGGAACTGCCGCGGCCGGGAAGCGAACCCGTATCGCTCGCACCGCAGGAGACATTGCTAACCGCTCGACTAAAGAGTCAGAAGGGTCAGACCCGCCAGCCAGCCAGCGGCCAGCGTGTCTTCTTATCCATGCACGTCACACTACCCCCCTCCTTCGGGAAGCGCGTCCCCGCGGTTAAGCATATCAGCTCCTTCACGCCTCAGGGCGCATACGCTTCCGATGGCCTTACGGTCGCTCCATCCCACTTCTGACACCAATGTAGCGGATTCGGGGGACAGACTGGGAGACCGTCGCCATGGCCGGGACGCAAACCTGTATCTCCCGCTCCGCAAGCGACAACGTTAACCAGTCGACTAAAGGGTCCGACAGGCCAGCCAGCGGCCAGCGTGTCTTCTTATCTATGCACGTTACAATACAGACGATGCCACGAAAGATTAAAGCAGATGTAAACGGATTGTGAAGTACGTCAACATGTCATCTCAACGTAAATAAACATAGTTCCAGGTTGTTTAACGCCATGTGTCGTTAAAATAATAATAATAATAATAATAATGGTAACCTATTTTTCTGGACTTGCCTGTTAGTGATTTTAAGTTCCTGCTATAAGCTGTCACCACAGTATAGGCATTGAGCTCTTATTTTGAAGGTTGAAGCGAGAGCTAAAGTGCTGTATGCAGTGTTGTTGCTGTGGTTACTATAGGGGAAGAATCCAAATAAAGTGGTCCTTGTGTGAAAGTGGAGCCTCCGTATTTGTTATTTTATATTTTCGTACCGTATAGGCGACATCTACAAACCCTCGGTTACATTGGTGGCAGCGGTGGGATCCTTGTGCCAACGTCCCGCAAAAGAAAGACGTTTACATTACCGAAAAGAAAGGTTCGGAGAGTCAGTTAGCTTCTCAGTTAGCCTCAGCTAGCAACGGCGGAGCTTCGTCGTGTCGGAAACCCGGCGCGGTGTGTGCAGGAAGACTTCACTCATCTTGCTGCTGTCTTCTGAGATAATTGAGGAGCAACATGTGGAAATACGAGGATCCGCTGGACTATAACTACAGAGAGCGACGTGGAGAAAAGCCGTTCGCCAGCAACGTGAGGATTGAACTCCCGCCGCCATTTTCCGGGGAGGAAAAACAAAGTTTCCCTTGCTGGGCCAGACAATACGAAGTGGCGGTGAAGGCGCTGGTTGGAGGCAATGGCGATGCCTTTGACTATGAACTGGTGAGGATTTTACCAACGCGCCTGACAAAGGCTGCTTTTCTGCTATGGGATAGCTTGCCAGCTGCCGTTCAGGCGGATTACGCTAAAGTAAAGGAGAAATTGCAGGAGGCTTTCGGACAAAGACATTTTCTTGACTGTTTTAGAGCAAACCTCTCTGCCCGCCTCCGTGCTCCCGGAGAGAGTCTGGAAGTATATGCAGCAGAAATAAGCAAGGTAGTTCAAGAGGCATTCCCAGGCTATGGTGATATAGCCTGGGAATGCCAGAATGTCAGGAAGAGGAGAAAGTTCGCAGATTTCTGGCTGGACTTGACCCGGCGCTGAAAGCTAAATGTCACGAGCAGGGAGCTACTGATTTGGATGAGGCCCTGACCATCGCCGGCTGGTGCGAGATGGCCCGAGAGGCCCTAAAGATGGACTATGTCAACACCCACGTACGCCAGCCTCCCACTGAAAGCAGTGCAGCGGCTATGGTGCACTCCATATCTGATGGGGGTGGTTTGTACAGAGCTAAGGATAGACTTACTGTGGATATGAGGGAAATGAGGATGGAAATGAAACAAATGGCAGAGGAAAACAACCGACTGCGATCCAGCCGCTGGAGAGATGAACGGAAAGCCCCTCAACCAGTACGTGGAGGTCAGTGTCAGTGTACTTGTGGGGAGCAGGGCTGTCAGTCTCGCCCATGGGGTGAACAGAGGGCGTTCACCTGACCGTGGCTGGCGTGACCGGCGAGCAGGAGGCCCCAGGGAGAAACAGGACTACTGGACCCCCTACAACAACCAAACCAACTCCCCAAGTTGGCGGGGTCCCAGACCTGCTAGGAGCCCCTCTAATGAGGAAACACAGGACGGGCAATGGCATACTAATGCTGATGCATTCTCACGGCGTCCTCAGGACCCCGAGCCCAGGGTGGTAAATGTCACCATGCGGCAGCCAGCACAAGTCAATGTCATAGGCTCGGAGGAAGGGCCAAGTGTTCCCCAAACAGACACTCAGCTGCTTCAAACACCCACGGGGAACCCCCAGACCTCTGACTTCAACGCAGGGGAACAGCATGTGGAGAGGAGCAGTGAGACGCAGGATTTGTCTTTCATGCATGCACTTTCACTTGATGGAACAGAAATGAGGGAGGTACAACGGGCTGACCCAGATATTAGGCAGGTATTGGACTGGATGGAGAGGAGTGGTTCTTGGCCACCAAAGGGGCGGATAAGAGGTAGCTCCCGGTGGCTTAGAAAGTAATGTACTGAAAATCCCCGCCTCTCTGTTGTCAATGGACTACTCTGCAGGGCGGTGAACTCTCCCCTCACCGGAGATGCTGTGTCAGGTTGTCATGCCCTCCTCGGTTATCCCTGATGTGCTGCAGCATCTGCATGGGGGCTCTGCATCGGCACATTTCTCAGTGGAACGAGTGTGGGAACATGCAAGGAAAACTTGCTACTGGCCTTTCATGTTCAAAGATATTCAACAGTGGTGGGAGCAGTGCATCCCATGTCAAACCCGCAAGGCCCCGGTGCCTAAGCATCGTGCACCGATGAGGAGCCGCTGGCCTCTGGTGACACAGGGACTGTTCAGATTACAGGCACCAGTGAGCCACTACAGACTGTTTCTCGTTCTGGGAGGACTGTGAGAAAACCAGTTCGTTTCAAGGACTTTGTCACGTTTGGTTAGCTGTTTGTGAAAAAACAAACAACAAAAAAAACCCCAGCACAGACAAGTAAATGTGACTGTTGGAATTTCTGTTGAATGTTTGTCGAGGTCACTTGACATGTTTTTTACTGTGTTGGTACATTTTTTTTCAAATGTATATAGTATGTCTGGATGCTATGGTGTATCAGAATTTTCTGGTGTACATGGGGAATAGTGTGGCATACTTTATTGAGACTGTGCAGTGGGGTGAGGAATAACATGCATAATGTTATTGTTAAGATTGTGTTTTATAGTGTTGGGTTACTTCTGGGGTTTGCAGATTGATATGCACTTTTTTGGGTGTCAGGATGTGTTTTCTGCTATATATATGTATATTTAGGAGGACAGGTTGATAATGTTTTGGACAAGCCTGTGTTTTTGCACTTATAGTGTTACTGTTTTGAAACGAGGATGTTTCTTTTTGTAGGAGGGGAGGTATGTAACCTATTTTTCTGGACTTGTCTGTTAGTGATTTTAAGTTCCTGTTATAAGCTGTCGCTACAGTATATGCCTTGAGTTCTTATTTTGAAGGCTGAAGAGAGAGCGGACGTGCTGTATGCAGTGTTGTTGCTGTGGAGTTACTGTTGGGGAAGAATCCAAATAAAGTGGTCCTTGTGTGAAAGTGGAGCCTCCGTATTTGTTATTTTATATTTTCGTACCGTATAGGCGACATCTACAAACCCTCGGTTACATGATAATAATAATAATAATAAAACGCCCTGTGTTGTAAAACCGGAAACTGTATCCAAATTGCATTACTAGACTCGACCATTAGGTGGCAGAAAAGTAATAAATGTTACGACTAACGGCACGAAACTTTTTAATCACCGCAACCGCGAGAGGTTCTTCATCATACAGCCATTACTATGTACACAAAATGGCTAATAGGTTCAGTAGTTTGCAAGATTAGCCACACACACACACACACACACACAAGCACTCACTCACTCACTCACGCACTCGCGCGTGCGCGCACACACACACACACACACACACACGAAAAAAAACATAATCCCCTCCAGGCTACCGTCTGACAGAGATAAAAAACGTTTAAGACATATATCTGCAGTCCACCAGATATGCCCACAGTGTAAATGAGATCCACAGACTTTCCAAAAAGACATCAAGATAGCACTAATTGAGCTCAGGGGTGCCGTCCATCTCCTGATACAAAGACTCAGCCACGTGCCTTAAAAAATACATTGAAAATCAGATTGTGTTGTCTTTTTTTCTTTTGCTTCATTGCACAATTATTCAAAAGTTGTGTTCTAACAGCCTGAGAAAATAAAAATTAGGGGAGAAACTACTGGGTTTCATGGCCGAAATGACATGTAGTGGAGAAACTAATTCATGTCTCTGCTACGTGATGTTTTGGCTGTGATGGCCTCATTTAAATAAGTGTTTCAATGAGAGCAAGTGTTTCTCTTTGTATTGCATCCATGCATGATACCATTTTGCTGACTACAGTCATGCTGTTTATGTTTGTTATATGGATTCCAAAGCTGAAGTAATTGTTGGCCAGCTGATGAAGACAAACTTAATGAACACTGTTAACCTAACAATGTTGGCATGACTGTGAGAACTGTTTGCTAATGAGGGCACCCTGGGATGAAGTTTAGGCTGTGAGCTGAACTCGAGCAAAAAAGGGAAAAATAGAGACTGACCTCAGCAAGGCACCTAGTCAAACACTCCCCTATGCATATCAAGGAGGAGGGGCGCAAGACACCACCCCAGCCTCTGTACCTTCCTCGCCCCACCCACTGGCCTCCCCGACCAGCCAAAGTACCGTGGAGATTTCGACTCTCAGGTAGTAGTGAACAAGCTCCTTTTACCTGCATGTTTACTATAGATCTCCTCACTTCCCTTTTGCCATTGTCTCTCCTAACTGCAACAAAGATAGGTGGCACGGTTTTATTTTCAATATAAGGTATTTTCAGGATATCTAACTGGAAGAAATGGTAATCAATCTACCGGTCTCTTGCGGTGCCCTGATGACGTGTCATGCCCCTAAACTCACGTTCATAACCACCATAAACATGCCAATAATGCACTCTTAGCGTGATTATACTGTGTTATAACATATTAGAATATATGACATAACATATATGTAGAGTGGTACACTTTCTATAAGGTCCTGTAGTGATATTTAAGTAGTTATAATACCACTCTGTACCACAACACCCTTTTTAGAAAATCTGTTCTCTAACACATCTAAAGCTAATGGGGTATTATGACCGCAAGATTATAGTGGATTATAAAGCTTTTCACTATTTATATGTTTTGTGATGTTTGATTGAAGTGAAATGCTTCTTCATAATATTTTGAAAATCTGTATTAATCACTATTCATGTTTTAAATGTGTCCATCACAGTGACAATGACCAAATGGTTTGATAGGGGGGAAAACAAAAAACAAAACAAAACAAAACAATGGAAAGGGATTAAGGTTATTAGGAAAGCTTAAAGTGCTGTAGGGCAGATCTGTTGTCAAATATTGAACAGCCTTTGCCAGGACCACAGGGCACAATATGGTGTGAAGCTCCATTAGACTTTTGACCTTATTGATGGTCTGAGCAAATATGGAGGACAGTATCATTCAACCGTGTTCTTTATCCACATCAGGAAAGACAACGTTCAAAAGAAACCTAAAACAGCTTGAAATTCAAGATGATTCAACTTTCTGAAATGTTCATTTGAAATGCATCACTGGGTAATTTATTAGCACTGAAGACCGTGGGTGAATCCACCACCAAGGACAGATGACACAAATATATCCAGTCGCTCAAATCTGCCCTGTCTATGACTTCCCAACTATCCTCAATCTTACTATGTAATGGCTAATGGTGGCTTAACAGCCCTGATATATTGAATGGGTAAAAAAATAGAAAAAATCCAGCTCATTTGCTGCTGCCTTACCATGCATCCTCTGAGAACGACCATTTCCCAAGGTAATACACTTTAGAGGACTTGAAATATTAGGGAAGCTGACCCTGTCCGTCACAGGTTCAAGAGATGGATATTGGAAAAACGGACCCATCATTCAAGTGCTCAAATGAGGGAATGAGCTTTGCAACTGTGTTTCCTGTTTTCCACCCGGCTGCTACAGCTAAATGCATACCTCTTATCTTCAAAATGTCACAGAGTTAAACAGGCTTGTTTTCATTCTGAGAACCATGCAAATTTAAAATGCTTCTATACAGATTTGGAAAGTTTTTTGTGGGCCCCAGTGCAGTTACCGACCTATAAAGGATCCCATTATGCTTTAGTCTAAGTATAATATCATATCAGTTACACACACACACACAAACGCGCGCGCACACACACACACACATATATATATAACTTTGTTAAATGAAACACTCAATGGTAGGGAAAGTGCTAAACAAATAAGGCGCAAAATAATCCAGTGAGTCAATTCTTTATGAGACAGTACAAGCCTGTTTCATGCCATAAGCAATAGACAGCTGTCAAAAAACCTAATCGGGAAAGAACATACCATTTGCAGCCTCGTCATGCACATCACGTGCACAACGTCCAATGTGGAAGGGTGAGGTGCAACATTCAAAAATTTTGAATGAGTCGTCAGGAAAAGTATCAGTTGTTTTCTGTGTGACCAATGACACCTATGTCATTTAAAACTTTCACCATCACCATTGTCACACTATCACTTTGTACTTACTTCGGTTGTCCTCCAAGTGAAATAAGGATTAACTTTAAAAAAAAATGTGTTGATGGTTTAAAGTTCAAATTAAAGTTTTAGATCGTTGGGGGCGTCCGGGTAGCATAGCGGTCTATTCCGTTGCCTGCCAACACGGCTTGTCGGTTTGAATCCCCGTGTTGCCTCCACTTGGTCGGGTGTCCCTTACAGACACAACTGGCCATGTCTGCGGATAGGAAGCCGGATGTGGGTATGTGTCCTGGTTGCTGCACTAGCGCCTCCTCTGGTCAGTCGGGGTGCATGTTCTGGGGGGAATAGCGTGGTCCTCCCAAGCGCTACGTCCCCCTGGTGGAACGCCTCCCTTTCAGCTAAAAAGAAGCGGCTGGCAACTCCACATGTATCGGAGGAGGCATGTGGTAGTCTGCAGCCCTCACCGGATCGACAGAGGGGGTGGAGCAGCGACCAGGATGGCTCGGAGAGTGGGGTAATTGGGCAGATACAATTGGGGAGAAAAAGGGAATGAGAGTTAGGATACCCTGGAGAATGAATAGATTTGAATAATGGAGATAAGAAAAGAGAATTGGAAGTGTATTTTTGACCAAATCTTAAGAAAATATTTTACTGCCCCACTGTGTACATGGATCATCCTGACTGACTGGTGATTTATTAAGCTGTACCTATTCTGCTGTCAATAAATCTAGTTAAATAATCAGATTTAAATATACCATCCTGGTACTCTCCGTGTAGTGCTGTGTGCTTTCGTAAAAAGAACAAGTAAATTGTGCAATGCATAAACTTAGCAACACACCTTAAATTTCCTCAACATTCAAATATCTGGAATAGCTGACAGTAATGCAGCTTCTGACCTGGTTTTTTTTTTAATAGTATTTTCCCCCTACAGAGGGGTTGCAGCATAGATTTCTTTTCAAAAAAAGTTAATGAAATGTCCTTTACTTTCTGGCTCAACAGACATATGGAGGGTTTTTCTTCTGTGAACCATAATCTCCCACCAAAGCTGAGATAAAACAACTGTAAAATCCCTAGGTTTTTTTTATTCATGCTGTGGTAACACTACCCATATGGCTCAACATCTGGGGTGAAGTGAGGGGAGGTGAATGGAGAGAGCACAAAGGTTACTAGTGGTGCTTTTAAACCAACTGTCATAAATCATCTGACATTTCATCTAATGTATTTAATAATAATAATAATAATAATAATAATAATAACCCTGTACCCCATGACTGGATACTAAAATGTCTTGATATCTACAAAATATCACCAATCCTTATCCAGTTCCTAACAGCAAATATGGACCAGTGGAAAACAACCCTTGTTCTAAATTATACAGACGGGATGCTACATTCAAGGCAGATCAACATCAATGGCGGCATATTTCAAGGTGACTCTCTTTCTCCTCTCCTCTTCTGCATAGTTCTTACTCCACTATTCTCCCCCCTGAACAACACCAGCTATGGCTATACTACAGGTTCATGCACTATTAACCATCTAGTCTACATGGATGACCTAAAAACCTTTACCAAGAATGACCAAGAACAAACTGACCTTTTGACCATCGTAAAAGGCTTCAGTGATGACAGCAAAATGGAATTTGGACTAGACAAATGTGCCAAAGCTACATTCAAAAAAGGAAAACTTACCACCACTGAAAACATCCAAATTGACCTAGACACCACCATCCACAAGACCTAGAACAAGAAGGCACATACAAATACCCGGGAGTGAATGAGGAGGACGGGATACAACATGCCAAAATTAAAGAAAAGATCAGAAAGGAGTACTACCGAAGAATATGAATGGTAACAAAATCCAAACTCAACGCATCCAATCAAATGGAAGCCATCAACACCCTGGCTACACCAGTCATAACTTACAGCTCAACATTGTCGACTGGAAACTAGAAGAAATCAGGAAGCTAGATAGAAAAACAAGAAAAATACTCACCTTAGAGAGGATGCACCACCCAAAATCAGATGGGGATAGATTGTACCTCCCCAGAAACGAGGGTGGCAGGAGTCTAATCCAACTGGAAACTGCCTACAAAACAACAACAATAGGCCTAGATACTTACCTTAACACCAAAAATGAACCACTTCTCATGATTGCTAGAAAGCATGAAAAGCAAAACAAAAAGTACTCCGTAGCTAATCAAGCTGCAATGTTCAGAAGAGAGCTCAACCTCCCTGAAACACTGCAACCTGAAAATGAAGCTCCAACCATCCACGCCCGAAAAGTCAAACAAAAGCAAAGTGTCACACTCAAGAACAAATTAAACAAAAATGGGAAGGGAAACAAATGCACGGGTGTTACGGGCAATACCCAAAAAGAGTAGGTGAGAAAGATGTAGACCAACATATGACCAACCAAACAGAGGGCTTTATCATCACTGCCCAAGACCAGGCCATCCAGACCAATTACTACTGGAGCAAAATCCTCAAAGATGGCATAGACCCAGCGTGCAGGATATGTGGTGAATTCCAGGGAACCATTGACCATATCGTGGCAGGGTGCCCTGAGCTGGCCAAAACTGAATACCTACAAAGACACATCAAGGCCGCCACATACCTGCACTCGAACATCTGCAAAGAATTCAACATCAACACAAAAGAAAAATGGTACGAGCACAACGAGCCCCAAACAGTAACAGAAAAAGATGAAATCATAATCTTATGGGACATGCCAATACAGACAGATCGTAAGATAAAGGCCAACAGACCAGACATCGTCATCAACAACAAAAAAGAAAAAAAGCTGCCTACTCATCGACACGTCCATCCCGACTGAAAGGAGCACCTCAGTAAAAATAACTGAAAAATTGTTGAAATATAAAGACTTTGAAATTGAGATTGAACGAATGTGGGTAATGAAAACCACAACAATACCAGTAGTGATAGGAGCCCTAGGACTTGTAAAAAAAAAAGGGATGGAGAAATACACCCAACGGATCCCAGGCAACATCAAAACACAAGAACTACAGAAGTTCACACTACTTGGAACATCTCATATCCTAAGAAAGGCACTATCCATCAAATAGACTTCTACCTCATTCTAACCCTAGGCCCAAGGAATGGGCCCAGTTATTATGTTGTATTATGGCATGAAGTCAAAGGAAATTTGTATAATAAAAATATAATAACAAACTTTATGCAGCATCTTTCTTTTTTGTTTTTTTTCAAGGAAAACAAATCAAACTGAACAATCACAGTTGAAAGACTATGATATTTTTTAACATTTTAACATCCCCAAATCCCCTTTACCCAAATCCTGATCCCCTTTATCTACTCCTACCTCGTCCCGCAGGCCCCTTTTTGGAACAGAATTAAACCACATTACAGTAGGTTAAATATTATCACGAAAAAGGAAAAACAAATACAAAAATACATATACAAAATACATATATAAATATACATATATAAAATACATAAAATAAAATAAAGAAGTGAGTAAATAAATAAAAGAATAACTACTGTACTAGCATCTGAGCCATTTTAATGGTCTTTTTGGGCTTTATGAGACTGGCTAACTGCTGGCTGTGTATGTGGTGGCCAAGCCGCCAGGTATTCGTTCACCCCAGGCCGGCCCAAGCCTGATTTCTATGGTGCCACCTCACCAGGAGGGAGGCAATCAACATATTCAATCAATGGCTTCCAGTGAGAATAAAACTTGTCAGAGGAGCCCCTCAATGTAAACTTTATTTTTTTCCAGTTTAAGTAGAAACAAAATGGCCCTTAGCCACGCTTTAATAGAGGGTGGCTGAGAGAATTTCCAAAGGATTAGGATTTTTTCTACAGGCGATTAAAGAGGCAAAGGCAATAACATTAGATTGGCTGGCCGTTGTAGTGACTTCATCTGGGGGTCTACCAAAGATTACTATGTGAGGGGATGGACAGATTTTTAACTTCAAAATTTCCGAAATCGTGTTAAAAAATGAATGCCGGAAGCCAGTTAGTTTGGGACATGACCAGAACATATCAGCCAAATCAAAGAAGCTACACAGTAAAATCCTGAGTGCTAATTTAACTTCCTGAGTGTTAATTTAACTATGAGAGTGTACAAATGGACCCAAAAGGATCCATTTGTACACTCTCTGAGTTAAATTGACACTCAGTTTTTAACTGTGTAGGGAACAACTTTCACAATTTTCATCCACTTTGCTTGGGTAAAGTTTGGCGACATTAGCCTTGCTATTATGGAGTCTATGAACTACTTTGAACTGTATGAGACTGAGCCTCACACAACTAGTGGAGGAGTTTACAGCTTTCAGAGCCCTTTTCCAGAAAGCATCTGAAAACGTGATCTGCGGTTCTTTTTCTCAACAAACTCTAATCTTATTAATGACCGACACATCTGCTGGGGATAAAAGGTCATAGAAATAGGAGACATGGCCCTTGGATAAGGATCCCACCTTGAGTAATAAGTCTATGCCACTAGGAGGGGGGGATTTGAGGGAAAAGGGGGGAGTGAGTTTTACCTAAATTTCGTAGCTGAATGTATCTGAGGAAATCAGAATGATCGAAGTTAAACACCACACGCAGTTGATCGAAACTGGCAAATAGACCATCTATATACAAATCTCCCAGACAGCGGAGACCTCTCCTTTCTAGCAAGGAATACAGAGAATCCATCTTGGATGGCATAAACAAGTGATTGTTACATAACGGAGTCGCTTAGTGGAGGGAAGACCAACCAAAATGGCGCCTAACCTGTGCCCAGATCTCCAAGGTGCCTATTACGATTCAATTTAATTTATTGTCATTAAAAACAATTTGCAGGCACATGTTAAAAATGAAATGAGGGTTGTGGCTTCACCAAACAGTGCAAGACAGACACAGACAAACAAAGCAAACACAGTATAAGATATACACACATGAAGACCAAAAGCTAAAAATAAGTTAAAAAGAGCAAGAGTACAAAATATTTAAAAACATCTGCAGACATTCAGTGGGTGGCCAGGTTCAGGTGGGCAACTGCTTGTGGAAAGAAACTGTTTTTGAGCCTGGTAGTGTGGGCTCTGAGGCTCCCGTAGCACCTTCCAGAGCGCAGGGGGGAGAACAGTAAGTGGTTGGGGTGGGTGGGATCTCTGCTGATGCTGAGACCCCTTCGAAGGCAGCGTTTGTGATAAATGTCTTTTATGGCTGGGAGCTGGGTACCAGTGATATGCTGGGCCGCCTTGACAACCCGCTGCAGAGCTTTCTGATCTACTGAGGTGCAGTTGCCGTACCACACTGAGATGCAGCTGGTCAGGATGCTCTCTATGGTGCAGTGGTAGAAGTTGGTGATAATTTTGGGGGATAGACGGATGCTCCTCAGCCTCCTCAGGAAATGCAGGCGTTGTTGGGCCTTTTCCACAAGGGCCTGGGTGTTTAATGCCCATGAAAGTTCCTCATTGATATGGACTCCAAGGAATTTAAAGCTGGAAACACGCTCCACTTCCACCCCATTGATGTGTATGGGGGAGTGGCTGCAGCTTCTAGACCTCTTGAATTCCACAATCAGCTCCTTCGTCTTCTGCACATTGAGGACAAGATTGTTGGTAGTACACCATGATGCGAGGTGCTGAATCTCGTCCCTGTAGGCCATCTCGTCATTGTTGGTGATACGGTCAATGACTGTGGTGTCATCTGCAAACTTAACTATAACATTTGAAGGGTGAGTTGGCAGGCAGTCGTGGGTGAAGAGGGAGAAAAGGAGGGGGCTCAGAACACAACCTTGAGGGGCACCTGTGCTGAGGATCAGGGTGGAGGGAGTGTGGTCACCTAACCTAACAGACTAAGGTCTGTTGGTCAGGAAGTCCAGGGTCCAGTTACAGAGGGAGGGGTTGAGGCCAAGGGAGAGGAGTTTGGTGGTTAGGTCAGCGGGGATGATAGTGTTGAAGGCAGAGCTATAATCTATAAACAGCATCCGACTGTATGTGTTGTTAAGTTCAAGGTGGGTCAGAGCAAAGCGCAGGGCAGTGGCAATGACATCCTCAGTAGACCTTTTGGGATGGTAGGCGAACTGACGTGGGTCGAATGTGGGGGGGGGGGGGGTAATGTTTTTGATGTGAGCCAGAACCAGTCTCTCAAAGCACTTCATGGCAATGGGGGTGAGTGTTATGGGTCAGTAGTCATTCAGACATGTGGATGTTGGTTTCTTGGGGACAGGAATGATGGAGGTAGTCTTAAAGCATGCCGTGACTATGGATTGGGACAGTGAGAGGTTAAACCTACATAGTTGTGAAGACCTCACTCAGCCAGCTGGTTGGCACATTACTGGAGGACCCGACCCGGTATGCCGTCCGGTCCGGCAGCCTTCCATGTGTTCACTCTGCGCAGTGATTCTCTGACCCCTGCGATCGATAGAGTGAGCACCTGGTTTTCTGGGTAGCTTGGGATTTTTGTGGCTGGGTCAGTATTGTCCTTGTCAAAATGGGCATAGAAATGATTTATCTTGTCTGGCAGGGAGGCATCATGGGCAGTGGGACCGCTATTGGATCTTTTGTTGTCTGTGATAGACTGAATGCCTTGCCACATTTGCCGGGGATCGGAGTTATTGTGAAAGTGGTCCTCTATTCGTAGGGAATATTTACGTTTGGCTGTTCTGATGCCCTTTTTGAGGTTGGATCTGGCTGCACTGTAGGCCTCACAGTTACCTGACTTGAACACTGCATCCCAGACTTTTATGATGGGGTTAGAGGAGAATTGTGAAGGGGAAATGGGTAGGGCACAACACGCAAGAGCTTGGAATGAAGAAGAGGAGCATGACTTTGCCTCAATCTTACACCAGCTGCATTGAGGTGAGGTGAACCGGTGCATTATCTTATGGGCATTAGTGGCCCAATAGTAGCCTATGATGCTGGGCAATTCAAGTCCGCCCAGGGACCTGTTCCCCTGCAGTAACATTCTACCAGCTCTTTGATGTTTACCAGCCCAGATGAATGAAGAAATTATACTGTCAATAATGTTAAAAAAGGTCTGGGCAAGAAGCTACGTAGACACTGGAACATGTACATATATCTAAGTAATATGTTAATTTTTACTGTCTGTACTCTTCCCGCCAGGGAGAGTGGTAAGCGACTCCACCTCTGTATGTCAGTCTTGACTGTGGTCATGAGAGTAGTCAAGTTTCTCTCCTGTAATGTGCGAATGGATCATGTGATTTAAACACCCAGATTTTTAAATCCTGAATTAGACAGCGTGAAGGGTATTGACAATAATGATATCTCTGTAGCCAATAGGTTGACAGAAAAACACTCACTTTTGTGGATATTTAATTTGTTCCCTGAAATCACACCGAAAGTTTTCAAAATTCCTATAATATGAGGGATACTAACTAAAGGATCACTCATATTCAAAAAGAGCTCATCGGCATATAGTGAAACTCTATGCTCAGTGCCTCACCTCCGAATCCCCTTCAGTCCTTTCTCCACCTTCAGAGCGATTGATAGTGGTGTGATAGTGATAGCAAACAATAATGGGGAGAGTGGGCACCCCTGACATGTCCCACGGGAGACTGGAAAAAAATTCGGACCTTTGAGTATTTGTGCATACTGCTGCGAGAGGAGATGAATAAAGTAGCTCAAGCCAAGAGATGAGGCCAGTGCCGAACTGAACTGCCGTAGGAAAGAAAATAAGACCACTCCACCCTGTCGAAGACCTTCTCAGCATCAAGTGACACAACCGACTCTGGTTCAGTAGGAGATGGCGGAGTATGAATGATGCCGTGAAGCCTTCGAATATTTGTAAAGGAGTGTCTCCCTTTTATAAAGCCAGTCTGGTCCTCTGATATGATTCAAGCCATTAATGATTCCAGTCACCGAGCGAAAATCTTTGCAAGTATCATGACATCTACCGGTAGGACCGAGATCGGACAAAACAAAGCACGACTCAACGGGTCTTTGCCTTTCTTAAAAATCAGATAATTTGAGGGCTGTGTGAGAGTGGGTGGTAGGGGTCCCAGCCGGTGCGACTGACTGAAAATTTCTACTAGCAATGGGGGAAGTTGGTCTGAAAACTTCTTATAGAATTCAACCGGGAATCAGTCAGGTTCCGGGGATTTACCACTTTGCACAGACTCTATCACTTCTTTTATCTTGCTAAGTTTTAACAGGGTGTCAAGCATCTGCTGGTCACTAGTCAAGATCTTGGGAAATGTTAGCTTCTCAAAGAATGAAGAAAGCTGGGCATCGTCATCTGGGGATTCTGAGTTGTATAACCGGGAATAAAAGATTTTAAAAATGTTGTTTATCATGCTTGGGTCAGCTACATTGGAGCCTGTCTCATCCCGTATCTGAGTGATTTGATTTGCAGCTACCCTAGCTTTTAGCTGATGGGCCAGGAGATGGCCCGCTTTGTCTCCATGTTCATACATGGACCCCTGCGAGTGGAGGAGGAGTCACTTGGCCTCACCCATCAGCAGAAGATCGAGCTTGGTTTTAAGTGTCATCCTATCTTTGTATAAATCGGGTGATTGATTGGTTGAGAGCAGATTGTCAGTATTTGCAATGTATATGTTATAGTTCCTGCTGATGTGCTCTATGGAGTTCATTAGCATGAGCTGTAATAATCTTGCCTCTCATAAAAGCCTTGAGGGTTTCCAATAATAGGGATGCAGAAGTCTCTCCATTTTGGCTAGTCTCACAGAAAAATTTAACTGACTCAGAGATGTACTTGCAGAAGTTTGCCTCTGCTAGTAAATCTGGTTCTAAACGCCAAAATCTAAATCCCTTGGGTTTAAGGTCGAAGTGTAGATCCACAATCACGGTTGAGTGATCTGAGACTGTTATTGGGGAGTATTTAGTCGAGACGATTGATGGGATGAGTGATTTATCAACAATGAAGATGTCAATGCGCGAAAATGAGTGGTGTGCGTGGGAAAAAAAAAAGGAGTACTGTCTAGTGGATGGATGCAGGAATCTCCAAGGGTCAATGTAGTCATATTGGTCCATAAAAGTAGAGAGGGTCTGGGCCATTTTGGAAGGTGCTATTGGTCTCCTACTGGACCTATCGAGAATTGGATAAATAACACAGTTCATGACTCCTCCTAATAATAATAGATGGGAATTCAGATCTGGAAGAGAAGACAGCAGCAATTTCATAAACTTTTGGTCGTCCCAGTTGGGAGCATAAATAGATGCTAATACAATTGGTTTCTGATAGGGTATACCAATGACAACGACATAACGGCTGTTTGAATCCATGATTACATCCTTAGGTGTAAAATTCCAATTTTTCCTAATCAATATGGAGGCGCCCATCGTTTTCAAGTTAAATTTAGAGTGGAAAACCTGTCCAATCCAAGGCCTTTTCATCTTCCCTTGGTCAGAGTTGCATATGCATATGTAGCATCTTTCACATATGAGATTCAGTTCAAAGTGCTTTACACTGGAAAGTTTCAAATTAAAATAATCACAAGCTGAAAAAAGTACAGTACAAAAAAGAATGACAATTAAAAGCAATTTAAAAGCTTGTAATATTATAGAAATAAAACATTACAAAAGGAATAAGGAATGTAAAAAAATAGCCAGAACCTTTTTTTGGGGGGGGGGGTTTCCCCTTTATTCTGCCCCAATCTTACTTGGTCAATGACCCTACTCTTCTGACCTGTCCTGGTTGCTGCGCCACCCCCTCTGCCAATCCGGGGGGGGGGGGGGACTGCGCATGCCTCCTCCGATACATGTAGAGTCGCCAGCCGCTTCTTTTCACCTGACAATGAGGGGTTTCGCCAGGGGGACATAGCGCGTGGGAGGATCACACTATTCCCCCCAGTTCCCCCTCCCCCCAAACAGGCGCCCCGATCGACCAGAGGAGGCACTAGTGCAGCGACCAGGACACATACCTACATCAGGCTTCCCACCAGCAGAAACAGCCAATTGTGTCTGTAGGGACACCCGACCAAGCCGGAGGTAACGGGGATTCAAACTGAGATCCCCGTGTTGGTAGGCAATGGAATAGACAGCTACGTTACCCGGATGCCCTTAATGGTTAATCAATAAATTAAAAGGTAAAGAAGAGATGGTGGCAGAACCCCCAATAAAACTCGCTGATTCAGTTCACAAGTGCAACTAGTTGAACCAGGGAAACCTCACTGGAATAGCACTTGCAGAATAACAAAGTAAAGCTTAATTTCTTGCAGATTAGGGGTCTGCATAACACAAAGTAGCTACTCAAAATAAATAATTAAATAAATAAAACAAACAGTCAAACAGTTACTCCCAGGACAAGACCTAGTTATGCTTGAGTACTTTTGCAGATTGTGGGCCTGCAAAACACAAAGTAGCTACTCAAACAATCACACAATGGTGCCATACAAGATTACCATTTTAAACAGGATCAAATCAAACAAATGGCACCGTGCAAGATTAGCCTTTCAAAACACGACCCACTGAAACCAGCCAAAAAGAAATCGAGTACTATAGATTAATATAAAGTAATGATCATGTAAAAGGTAATGCAGCTGAGAAAATAAAAAGCAGTTTTGATTAAAAGCTAAATTAAAAAATTGTGTTTTAAGATTTCATTTGAAGATGCCCACTGAGCTCACCTCTCTGCTGATATCTATAAGCAGCTTATTTGAGGCAGAGTTAAGGAAGGCCACATCCCTTGTTTTCTTTTGGAAGCAGTTCTGAAAGATTAACAAACCAGCATTAGAGGAGTGCCTGTACAGGAACACAAGGAAGCAGAGAATCTGCAATATACACAGCACCTACACTACCGTTCAAAAGTTTGGGATCACCCAAACAATTTTGTGTTTTCCATGAAAAGTCACACTTATTCACCACCATATGTTGTGAAATGAATAGAAAATAGAGTCAAGACATTGACAAGGTTAGAAATAATGATTTGTATTTGAAATAAGATTTTTTTTACATCAAACTTTGCTTTCGTCAAAGAATCCTCCATTTGCAGCAATTACAGCATTGCAGACCTTTGGCATTCTAGCTGTTAATTTGTTGAGGTAATCTGGAGAAATTGCACCCCACGCTTCCAGAAGCAGCTCCCACAAGTTGGATTGGTTGGATGGGCACTTCTTGCGTACCATACGGTCAAGCTGCTCCCACAACAGCTCAATGGGGTTCAGATCTGGTGACTGCGCTGGCCACTCCGTTACCGATAGAATACCAGCTGCCTGCTTCTGCTCTAAATAGTTCTTGCACAATTTGGAGGTGTGTTTAGGGTCATTGTCCTGTTGTAGGATGAAATTGGCTCCAATCAAGCGCTGTCCACTGGGTATGGCATGGCGTTGCAAAATGGAGTGATAGCCTTCCTTATTCAGAATCCCTTTTACCCTGTACAAATCTCCCACCTTACCAGCACCAAAGCAACCCCAGACCATCACATTACCTCCACCATGCTTAACAGATGGCGTCAGGCATTCTTCCAGCATCTTTTCATTTGTTCTGCGTCTCACAAACGTTCTTCTTTGTGATCCAAACACCTCAAACTTGGATTCATCCGTCCACAACACTTTTTTCCAGTCTTCCTCTGTCCAATGTCTGTGTTCTTTTGCCCATCTTAATCTTTTTCTTTTATTGGTCAGTCTCAGATATGGCTTTTTCTTTGCCACTCTGCCCTGAAGCCCAGAATCTCGCAGCCGCCTCTTCACTGTAGATGTTGACACTGGTGTTTTGCGGGTACTATTTAATGAAGATGCCAGTTGGGGACCTGTGAGGCGTCTGTTTCTCAAACTAGAGACTCTAATGTACTTATCTTCTTGCTCAGTTGTGCAACGCGGCCTCCCACTTCTTTTTCTACTCTGGTTAGAGCCTGTTTGTGCTGTCCTCTGAAGGGAGTAGTACACACCGGTGTAGGAAATCTTCAATTTCTTAGCAATTTCTCGCATGGAATAGCCTTCATTTCTAAGAACAAGAATAGACTGTCGAGTTTCAGATGAAAGTTCTCTTTTTCTGGCCATTTTGAGCGTTTAATTGACCCCACAAATGTGATGCTCCAGAAACTCAATCTGCTCAAAGGAAGGTCAGTTTTGTAGCTTCTGTAACGAGCTAAACTGTTTTCAGATGTGTGAACATGATTGCACAAGGGTTTTCTAATCATCAATTAGCCTTCTGAGCCAATGAGCAAACACATTGTACCATTAGAACACTGGAGTGATAGTTGCTTGAAATGGGCCTCTATACACCTATGTAGATATTGCACCAAAAACCAGACATTTGCAGCTAGAATAGTCATTTACCACATTAGCAATGTATAGAGTGTATTTCTTTAAAGTTAAGACTAGTTTAAAGTTATCTTCATTGAAAAGTACAGTGCTTTTCCTTCAAAAATATGGACATTTCAATGTGATCCCAAACTTTTGAACGGTAGTGTAAGTAATTTAGAGCTTTACCTATAAGTAAAAGGACTTTGAAATCAATTCTGAAAGATATAGTGAGCCAGTGCAGTTTTAATACAACTGGAGTGATATGTTCCCACCTCTTTGTTTTTGTTAAAAGTCTGGCAGCAGAATTCGGAATCAGCAGGGAGTTCTGATTTGTAGTAGTTGAAGGAGAAATCATGTGTTGCGCGGCTTGGGACTGTTTGGTTCGGATAGGACAAGGCCGTACGATGCATCAATTTCCACAGGATGCACAAAGGACGGCAGTTTGGACCGGGAAGATTAGCAGGCTGGGCTGGTCCCTCTCAGCTTATTCTTACTTGTGCTTGGTGAGTTCACTTCAGTGTTTACGATTTTTCGATAAACTAACTTCCCTAGAGAAATCCGAGAGTCTGTAAGGTATTTATGTGTGGAAATCAGTTGTATAGCACATCCAAGCCATGTATAACCGTTGACAGAAATCTGGCAAATGTAAACAGTGTCAGATTGTCATATGGGATGGACTGAGTGAAAGGCCTGAGCCTGAGCCGAGGCAGTGTGTGGGTAGTGTTGAGATAAACTAGACAAGAGCCCCGATACAGAACTGACACTGCACTGGCTAAACCTCGAAACAGGTAGGCCTAATATTTCTCAAGTGTCCCTGATATTATTGCTCATTATCATTCACTAGTAGCCTACTGAACGTTGCAAAATATGTAATACTGGTACTGATCACCAATTTACCCACCACACCAGTAGTGTCGTGGATAAAAACTAAAGTCTCTGGAGTAAATTCTTTGGGTTGAAATCTACATGTATGCAGCAGAGGCCCCTGCTCAGTGCCTGCGACAGTGCTATGGCAGCTGGTGGGTTACTTCCTGATCTCATCACCTTCATCATGGACTGAAAAAGTGAAACACGTTATTACCATAGCCTCTGCCCCTGATCTGGCATTAAACCACCTACTTTGACTACTGGCACGCAATGATAAAAAAAAAAAAAAATCTGGTTCTCCGAAACTGGGATTGAAATGATGGAAAATCCATAATTTCTGGAACCCTAATTACTGGTACTGAATGATATAAAATACATAAAGTGCCTCTCAAAATTAATTGCGCAATGGTTGTGGCCTTAAAAGGCCAAACCCCTTTCTCAATAGCTTCAATATGTTGTCTAAATGTTTAATCTATTAAATTCTTGTTTCCTCTAATTTGGGGTCAAAGTCTAGTAATAAAAAAATAACAGAATGATCCATTCATGGCACATTACACCCACAAAACAGGATAAGCTGTGAGCCTCATTTTGACATGCGACCAATTAATGAGGTGGCAGACACAATAGTCATGTTAAATTCTTATCTAGCAGTAGTCAAAAGTGAGGGGACTTTCGGTCAGTTATCACTTTATACTGGTCACATGACATCACAAGGTTCATAGCTTACCCTATTATTCAAGGGACTGAAATAACAACTTAGCTGGACAAAAGATAGTTAGACTGATTGAGGAATTGAAATGCCATCGGTGTGTATGTGTGTGTGTGTGTGTGCATTAATTGTAAAGTGCTTTGAGTGGCTGTTGTAGCTAGAAAAGCGTTATATAAAATACAACTTGACTGATTGAGTGTCATAAAGTGTCTTCCCCATATGAACAAATAAATGCCTTTTGTTAACGGCTAGCTGATAGCAGTATGAGAAACTCACTGAGCGTAGCAAAGTCTGTACAGAGTAAATGGAGAAAAGGCCCTTGTGAATTACGAGCTGAAAGATGAGAAGAAATAAACTCCCCTATGAACTCCTTGAACAATACACTTCTTATTCTTATTCTATCAGCTTATTCCGTTTCTTAAGGATCACCACAGCAGATTTCATATTTTACATTGGTATCCTGTGAGGGCACAGCACCAATGGAGGACATTGTTAACCCAGGCCTTGACCAATCCGGTATGGTCTTGTCAATCCACATACTGATTTGGCAACATTTTACATTGGAATCCCTTCCTGTCACAACCACTAACCGTATGGATGGGGGCAGAGGTAAAGCATTGGATGCCATCCCAGTATTCATAGACTTGCACCCATGCTTGTCACTAAGCATACAATACAGAATGAATTTTAGTAAATTTGGCATAGTCACTTATATTTTCCTTTGGTGTAAGAAGATCAAGTGATGACAGTTTTGAAGGATTTGGCCGAGACATTAGCCAAAACAGATGCACTGCTGGTGCCATACTAGTGGGGGATGGTTTGAATAAGTGTTGGAGCTTTTCTTTTTTTATACGCTATTGTGATCAAAAGCTCTGTTATCCATTAGGATGACAGCCCAGCAGGGAGTCCTTCCCCTCTAAACAGGGATTAGGGAGAAAGGCCTGGGTACCTACCATTGTCACCATAACTCAAACTTGTTTACAATAAGCACGACTTAGCAGTTTTGCTGCATAGTAAGAGCAAGGTATACTATAGGGGAAGCGCTCTCAGGAGAGAGCATGAACTCTGGTAGCTATGCTTTGTGTGCCTGTTCATGAACATTATTAAAGTGTAACAACATTGTAAGATATTTTTTTCTCGCTCCGCATTTATTGTCAGAGTATAATTAAACAATCGCCACAAAGATTTGGGAGCTAGTCTGGGATTGTCTAACTCATATTTTCCTTGACCCACTCTCTGCATGGATTGAATCTGGCTGACCAGTTTCATGAAGAGGTTGAAAAATCGTCCTAAGACCCAGGAGGTCTTCTGTGAGATTGTGGGGAAGGGATTGTGTGATACTGCATTTTACCTAAATGAGGATACAATGTTGATGACCACGGAAAGACGTCTGAAGATAATGACATTCACTAAGGGGTGAAGACCCATTGGCAAAGGGAATAATGAATAATGTCAACTGAATGCAAACTTTTAACTGACAATTCATGTCTGACAGGATGTGCAGAAATTATGTGTGAAAAATATGGTGATGACTCCTGTAAACAGCTTCCAATGTGGGAAAAGAAATTTGGATTTCCTGAAAGTGATACTTTTAGTGTAAATCAGCTACAAAAACAGCAGGATAAGATGGAAAAATATTAAAGAGAAAGAGGGGAGAGGGAATGTTAAAATAGATTTGAAAGGATTTATGATGTGGAAGAGAGGCAGAGAAAAGAAACAGGCAAAAGAACAGTGAAAAGAGATACAAGGGGGAGGAAGGGGGACAATTAATCACTGTCCTCAGCTTTCACAGAAAGATCTGGATTTCCTTCCCATCTCAGCCGCTCATCAGAGACCCATAGAGCAGCAGCAACCTGCCACAGACTGACAGCAGCCTGCCTGTTTATATCAAGAGGCCCAGGAACAGCTAGCTGCAGCAGCAGAGCCTGTCACACAGAGCCCAGCGACCGCCCCACCTCCATACCAGGCGGGTACAGCCGAGGATACATCCTCCTCCCCATAAGGCAAGTCAAGCCTGGGGTCTGAAACATTTAGCCTTGTTACCCAAAGAACAAGATCGCACGACACTAAACCCTCAAAATAACTGGAGTGCACAATCTGAGAGCAGATGGAGATGCTATGATGTATGTATACAGAGCATGGACACCAGATGAGATGAAATCGGTTGCCAGTGACTCGCCAGACATATCCACACAGGGAGGGGCTGCAGTTGTTGAGGTGCCGCTTGAGATTGTACACCAACAAAGAATGACTCTGAAAGAAATAAAATCTCTCCTGATGCACGGCATGAAAATGAAACGAGGCAGAGAGCACATTATGAGATGAGGGACAATACAAAGACTGCAAACAGCAGCCTGGAGAGATTGCGGCTGGCTTCTTGGTCAGATTGACCAACGTTTTCAGAGAAAACAGAGGCCAGCACTTTTAAATGAACAAAAAGATTCCCCATATGAACAAAGACTGAAGAACTGTTTCATGGATGGCATGGACAAGTAACCCACTAGCCAGGTATGCAAACACTATGTGACCTGGGACAGAGGGCATTTGGCAGCTGTTCAAGAGCATGCTATCCATGTTGAAGGAATATGAATCTCTCAGAGACAAAGGCACAGCAAGCTAAAGCTTGGCTGACTGATAAACTCCAAATGGCACAGCTGGCACAGTTCGAGACTCAGAAGAGCTGAACCCCTTACGCCTAAAAACACATACTGTCCATGTCAGGCCCAAACTGTTCCAAGTCAGAGGCAGTAATAGGTATAACACCAGTGTTTAATAGTTTGCTGGCAGGGGAAGTAATTATCCCATGTGCAATCCCACCAGTGAGGATGCCCATCTTTACATTTAAAAATATAAGGCCGCAGAGTCACCCAGCAGAGTTGTGATTTGAGTAAAATTTACATTGGCTCTTATTGCACCTAATCCACATAAAGATAATAATAATAATAATAATAAATTTTATTTGTGGCCACCTTTCAGAGCACTCAATGACACCTTACAGAACACAGTTAAAAAAGAAGCAGCACTGTATCAGGCAGCATAAAATCAAAACAAAGCAGGGTAGACAATAAAAAGTTAATACAACAGGTAAGTATAAAACCATCATCTGCACACAACTCAATGAAGTATGGAACAGACTGAATACGCCAGTTTGAAAAGGTGTATTTTGAGATGGGATTTGAAGGTTGAAAGAGAGTCAATTCCACGAATGTCTTGTGGGAGAGAGTTCCATAGGTGGGGGGGCAGAATGATTTAGCTAGTACTTGGGCTTAGCTAGTACTTGGATGGGGACCTCCTGGGAAAACTGAGTTGCTGCCGGAAGTAGTGTTGGTGGGCCAGTAGGGGGCAGTCTTCCTCTGGTCCTAATTAAAACAACAACAACAGATATCAAATCCCAATGAGGTCCTAACTGACTGTGGTCATTAAAGATCCCATGGCACTTATCGCAAAGAGCAGGAGGTTCCCCAATGTCCTGGCAAAAAAAAATCCCAACCTGGCTCTCTCCATCTGGCCAGCTAATCATCCCCCCATGTAATTGGCTCAATGATTCCTCCCTCTCTACTCCAAGCTGATGTGTGGTGAGCGTTCTGGTGCAAAATGACTGCGGTGCATCACCCAGGTGGGTGCTACACATTGGTGGTGGTTGAAGTGAGTTACCTCCTTCAATATGAAGCGCTCTGGGTGTTATTATTATTATTATTGCCATAACAAGCAGGCTTTCATTGTTACCTTATACGTAATGCACAAGGGTATGGGATAACATAACTTGGTTAAATGTTATATTTATAGCTGTGGAATAGAGGATGGGGTCAAGTGAAGTTGCATTGCCTTACATTTTGTACAATCTAAGAGATGATGTTATTTCCCCACAGAACTTGGCCTAAATCTTGAATGGAGACACCAGAGTGCCACCATCCCTTGGAAGACAGCGTGGACCGTACAGGTGAAGATATGAATGCGTCTTCTATCCTTTATAAGGACTTTTCTAAAGCACAGGACTTTCAGAATGTTACTATTCAAATATTTGTTCAGAAATTTTAATTTTAAAAAAAAGGCACTTAGGTTTTGTTATCGTTTCCCTAATTCTTTTGTGTTTATGGATGACCCCCATTCGCCAGGACCAAGTTTTCAGTGATGCACTTTAGTCATCAGATTATTGTATTTACAAATTATATAAAAATACATACTAATACATACATAATAAGCCACACTGCTTCTGGTGTGGGAATATGGCGGCGCAAATTCACATTTGCAGTGGCCTCACCCAGTACCAGTGTGGGAAGATAGCGGCGTGAACTTATGTTTGTGGTGGCCTTACCCAGTACAGTCCATGCAGTGTCTTTGTCCACGTCTGCATCTTAAGTTTTGTCTTCGTTTGATGGCTGGGACAGCTGGCATTGGATCGGCTGGGAGAGATGGTCTGCTGTGTCCAGTGGGCCCAGGGACCATGGCCCTGCCTGGAGCTGCACCTGAGGAGGAAACACCAAGTGCAGTCTGACGGGACGCAGAAGCGAGGCAGGCTAAGCTGGCTGCTGGACTATGCAGACCGGCAGTTCCGACAGTCACCCTTATATTTGCTCTCTTGTACAGTGATTTTTTTTTGTTTTGTTTTTGTTTTTTTGGATACATTGGATATATATTCGTTTTGTAGTTTTTGTAGTTTGGATATATGTGTTCTTCTAGTTTGGATATGTGTTTTTGTCTTTGTGTTACACTGCCATGGGCTGGGGGAAATTATATTTCATTTCATTTCATGTGCGCAGGTGCATGGAATGAAATAACAAATAAATGTTCCTGATTCCTGATAATAATTTCTAAATTATTATATAGAGTTGAGTTGGCTCTGTCCATACACAGCAGCTTGGGATAACCACTCTATTCTCCTGGGCTAAATGACCACACTGCCACAAAACAAATTGTCTGTAGATAGTGTGCCTGTATTGCTGCTGTTCTATCCCTGGTTCCTGGCCATCATCAATGGCAAAAATGTCATTCCCGGCTGCAAAGGCCAGCTATAGGATCCCTTCTTCTAAGATATAAAAGTTCATATGGGCCATTCTGCTGGTGCAGTTCTCTGGACTCTGGTGGGAGCACTTTCTCTCAAGGTTGGTCTGCATGTCCTTGCAGTTGGTGCATGTGCACCATAGGGGTTGCTCTCTGTCCGGGATGTTGGGACCCGGTCTTTCAGCAGACAATGCAAGTCAATCGAAGACCATCCCAGGCATCCTTTTAGTAATCTTCACAAAGAGCCGGTTCTTATGCTGGCTGGGTACGGCCTGCACTTTGGCTTGTGAAAGGAAATGAAACAACACTACTGAAAACCTAGTTTGGTGACTTACTGCCACTAGTGCATTACATGGTTTGGGAGTAATATGGATATACATTAGAATACACAAACCAGCACTTCTGCTGTCTGTTTTGCTTGGAGTTCTTCCATTATCTCCCGATCCTGAGGCTCAATGTGGTCTCTGACCCTTACCTGTCCTCCTCCCTCTCCCCCTTCCTCCACACCTCCCCTCCCTCTGGCTCCTCTCCCCGTCGGTCCTGATTCAGAGGATGAAGCGCTTTCAGTACTTGAATCCTGTGATAAAAGCATACATTTCTTTTTTTTTAAATCAATGTTTGCAGTCATACAAGTGGACAAATGCACCGCACACATTTACAAAGTTTCATTTCACATGGAGAAGTGGGGTAATATCTGTTCATCCTAGCAGACAACAATCAGTATTTCTCACATGTTCTTGGATCATTTTTGGTTGGAGATGGCAGGTCAAACCACATCTGCTTCTTTATCTGTTTGGAGAATATATTTGTGGTGGGCCACCACACATAAGTCTATAATTGTGAAACAGTGACATGTTTACATTGTGTAGCTTCTCAGGGTACATCTCATAATAATTTGTTAGGTGGCCACCCTCTTTTTATTGTCTATATGATAAATGTGGAATATTGCAGAGGCGAATCTGATGACACACTACTTACATCTACGTACGCTACATTTAAGTTGCACTGAGTATACTATCTGAATAAACTTGTCTTTTAATTTCCAGAGGGCTTTGTTCCTGTTAGCTAATCTACAATAATAATAATATAGTAAAATAATGATAATAATAAATAATAATAAAATATTGAAACAGTATCCAGTCACACTGGCTGTCAGGCTGATCTACTTGTTCATATGAAAATAATATGAATGAATATCATGATCTACTTTGTATGAGAATCAATGGACAGAAAATATGTTATCACCATCTCCATTACAGTTTCTTTCATATTGTAAAAATGTAAACATGCCACCAACCCACTTCACTTGTCTCAACACAAACATTCATGTCTCCACGCTTTTTCTCCTGTTTTCTTCTAACGTTACTCCCCCCTCCACCCCGATGCCAACCCCTGCTGTAGTTACTTGTTTGTGCAAAGCAATGCTACTCAAACTGTTATCACTATGCAATGCACATCATTACAATTGCTTTTGTCTGTTCCTAAATTCAATATAAAATTGTGACAATTTCAATTTACCTCTTCAGTGAACATGCTTCTTTCTTATTTCCAAAGTGGTGTTGATCATTTCTACATGGATCATGGAAAGTGATCCAGTTGTCTTTGCGACAGCAGCACAAACAATAATACCACTTGGAAATGCCAGGGGGGAAAGGTGAAAAGTTGTGTACTGCTGTTTTAATGTAATGTCCTGTATATGGACTACAACTTCCAAATATCCACAGTTGAAATTAAAGTATGATCGTGTGACTGTGTTATTTTAACCCTTGACCTTATCACCATGAATAGTCAGCTCCTAACAGTTCCTATTTATTGAACTGACAAAGAGGTAAATGATATAAAATTATATTATTTATTTACCAAAAATTGAAATAAAATAAAAGCACATTTGGTGTTCTCTTAGGGCTTCACTTTAGTGGTCCTAAAAAAAAAATACAACAGCTGTTTTACCACCAAGGTAATGGAAAATAAAATGACAGGCAAGTACCCTTTAAATCTGATTGATTCAACGGCAGCTCAGCTAGTACCTCTATTAACTCTGAATAAAACTGTTTGCATGAATCAACAACATCAAATTACTGCTTTTAATGTTGTGGGCCCACTCAAAAATTTATAAACAAAAGCCGGCAATACACGCTCATAAAATAACCCCTGTTGCAGGCTTAACCATAGCTTGGATGTGCAGGGCTCTACGGTGTATTTCACTCACATTTGCCCCTAAAAATAGATATGTGCGAACCGGAAAAATAATTTACAAGCACAGTATGTGAGTGAAGATTACGACCTACCGTAGTCAGTCATGGACAGACACATTTAAAAAGTATTGTAAAGACATAGTGAAAAATTATGACCATTAATTTTTATTTTGAGTGAAAATGAGACGAGGAGAAAGGAACCCGGAGAGGGGGATTCGCAGGGTTTAGCTAATGAGGCTTCGCAAGTAGTGTTGCGTCATTTGTGAACGATTCAAAACTTTTGGGTAAACAAACTACACTGAATCACTTCTTGAAACTATCCGTTCATTCTCTGTCAGTTCAGTTGAGCTCCCAGTCAGTTGCGAGCAAACGTGCAGGGATAAACTGAGTGATACAAGAACGTTCTCAGTTCACTAGTTAGCGAGCTGAACTTGAACATTCAGCCATGTTTCAGTTTAGTGAGTGGGGGACTACACAGTAGTAGTAGGTCAACTATTCGGTTAACAAATCTGTTGAACTGATTCTAATGATTCAGTACACTGAAAAGAACTCCTTTGCCCATCACTATTCACAAGCTTTAACTGTGGCAGCTAATGTTAACGTTAATGTAGTGGAGTTCGATCCCACTCCTGCCATAGACCGCTGGCAGGTCGTGCCAGATGGCAACATATACATGTAGCCTGGTGAAGTAAGAATCCAGAGAGGATACAAAAAAAGATGTTGAGCTCTTTAATCTGGACTACTTTATTATATGAAAGTAGCATTACTGATTTGGAAAATTCAAGGATGTAAATTAAACGAAAAATCTATACCCATCCATTATCTGAACCGCTTATCCTGCTCTCAGGGTCGCGTGGATGCTGGAAACTATTCCAGCAGTCATTAGGCGGCAGGCGGGGAGACACGCTGGACAGGCTGCCAGGCCATCACAAGGCCGACACACACACACACACACACACACACACACACACACACACACACACACACACACACACACACACACACACACACACACACACCCATTCATACTTCGTACGGTTCAATTTAGTACGGCCAATTCACCTGACTTACATGTCTTCAGATTGTGGGAGGAAACCGGAGCACCCAGAGGAAACCCACGCAGACACGGGGAGAACATGCAAGCTCCACACAGAGGACGACCCGGGACGACCCACTAAGGTTGGACTACCCTGGGGCTCAAACCCAGGACCTTCTTGGTGTGAGGCTACCGTGCTAACCACTGCGCCACCATGCCGCCCAAAAATCTATATATCAAAATAAAATACTAGTGCATAAAAAACAACAGTGGTTCTCTGTCCTATAAAAAACATCACAGAGAATATCACATTAATCCACTATTCACAATATATATATATGTATCATTGAGCACGCACACACTTGGTCGCCATTTCTATAACTGAACTTTATTTGCAGGTCTCTGCACATACATACAGGCAGTAGCTGTATAGCGCCCCTACAGGCCACTATCGGTACATCTCCCTTTTTCTAAAGATTAAGATAAAGTTGATCTTAAAGAATAATAGATGATTATCTTCAATCAGTAACAGTACAATTATTACACTTCTCTTTACCTCCCCCTTTTTTTCCCCCACAAAATTAAACACTGCTTTGGAATCATACAGCATAAATTTACAAATAACATGAGTCCAGAACCCAATATGACCCCAAGAACAGAACTCCAAAGCTGCAATAAAACACAAAATTAAAAATAAAAACCCACTCTGTGTGTGTTATTAGCACTCCTCTACAAGTCTCCTAGGTCTGACAATGGTTCTACTTGGCCTTTGAACCTGCTCCACCCCCGGGGATGGTGGCTGAACCCGCTACCCCCCAGGTGAGGGTGACTTGACGACAGGAGGGCTGTCTGTGTCTGATTGAGTATGCCCCCCTTCTATTTGCTCTCCCGGAGCCTCCCTGTCATTGCCATTCTCTACAGGCTGTGGTTCAGAGCGTGGAATCTTCAGCAGGTGTCTCCGGTTCCTGCGGATCATGTTGCCGCTCTTGGTAAGTACCTCATATGATCTTGGAGCAGTCTCTTTGAGGACTTGTGCGACTGGTCCCCATCTTCCATCGCATCTGACTCTCACTAGGTCCTCTCGTTCCAGAGGTCTCAAGGGCCGTGCTCTTTTGTCATAGGCATGTTTGGACCTGTGCTCTCTCTGTGTGCAGTGGTCAGCGCGCTGGAGCAGGTGCTCCGCCGACAGCAGCTTTGTCTTGAGCTTCCTGTTCATCAGCAACTCTGCTGGCGAGCGGCCACATGCCAGTGGTGAAGCTCTGTAGTTGAGGACGGCCAGGTACGGGTCCTCACCTGCTTCCACTGCTTTCTTTAGCAGCCGTTTGATGATTTGCACTCCCTTTTCCGCTAGACCATTTGACTGCGGGTACAGTGGGCTTGAGGTTACATGCTTGAATCCATACTGTTTAGCGAAGTCTGCGAACTCCTGACAACTAAACTGCGGCCCATTATCACTTACTAAGGTTTCTGGAATACCATGCCTTGCGAAAATGGACTTAGAATGAGTGATCACTTGCTTTGCTGTAGTATCAGACAACAGTGCATATTCCGGATAGTTTGAATGGTAGTCAACTATGATTAAATAGTCTCTCCCTTTCAGCTGAAATAGGTCTGCACCTACTTTTCTCCATGGCTCAGTCGGTTTGCTATGAGGCAGAAGCGACTCTCTAGGCTGCATATACCTATGCTGTTGGCATATCTCACATCGTTGTACTAGAGTCTCAATATCTCTGTTCATGTATGGCCAAAACAGTACATCACGAGCCCGCCTCTTGCTTTTCTCGATTCCTAAATGGCCCTCATGTGCTAATTTAGCCATCTCTGATCTCATGGAGCTGGGAACTACTATTTTTTTACCTTTTACGAGTACCCCTTCGATCACTGACAGCTCATCTCTGGTGTGGCGATACGGACTTGGCAGTATCCTGGCCTCATCTCCGGGTGAGAGGATGGCTGCTATGACATCCTGCAACTCTCTGTCGCTTGCCGTTTCCTGTGCGAGCTGGGCCCATTTGTCGTTTGATGCAGGCAGCTGGCCTTTCACGCAGTCCACGTGGATTTGCACCTCCTGCTCGGTGCTGCTCAGGGCCGTGCCCCTCAAACTCGCTCTGCTGAGAGCGTCTGCCACTACTAAGTACTTTCCCAGAGTAAACTCGAATGTCATGTGGTACTTCTGTAGACGTAACATAAGACGCTGGATGCGCGGCGGTGCATCCCCCAGTGGCTTTCTGGAAATGGCAATAAGTGGCTTGTGATCAGTGGCCCTCCTCAGGAAACTGAAACGTGTTGAAAACGTCCCTCGCGGCTCTGCCTGCCACTGTGAGAAGCAATGCTAGCTTCCGACGTTCATGTCTCGCATCTTCTAGACCGATTGCACACACGTACAACTCAAAACTTTGCTTAAAAGCTTTCCAATTCTCGTGGACATTTCCACTTAACTTCAACTCCTCTGGGGATCGAATGTTGTTCATCTTTGTAGGCTAGTTTGACCTCACTCTGGTACCATGTATCATTGAGCACGCACACACTTGGTCACCATTTCTATAACTGAACTTTATTTGCAGGTCTCTGTACATACATACAGGCAGTTGCTGTATAGCGCTCCTACAGGCCACTATCGGTACTATATATATATATATATATATATATATATATATATATATATATATATATATATATATATATATATATATATATATATATATTAGTGCTGGGCAACAATTGTTTTTAATCGCGCGATTAATCGCATATTTCCTGCGATTAATCGAGATTAATCACATTGTTATGCGCAAAATTCAACAATGAATTCAAAAGTAGTGTATTGCACACTTTTATTTTAAAAGTACTGCTATATGAACAAAGGTGCAATAACATTTGATTTGCAAACAATAACAAATAAGGTGCTATATGAACCTGGGCCCAGGGGAGAATCAGTCCGCTGACTCGACTCTCACCTGGACCCAGCCCACGCCTCACCCACTCCCTCCCCACAGTCTGCCACAACTACATTTATCCATTCCTCCGACTTTACATTTTCTTACTCCTCTTCACCAAGCCAGTTGCTAAGACACACAAGGTCATTTACATTTTCAGATGATAAAGAAACTCTCTTCTTCTGTACAATATGACCAGCAAGAGAAAACAACCTTTCACAGGGTACGGATGTTGCAGGTGTGGCCAAGTACTTCTGTGCAATGGAGGCCAGCCTGCTGTGTGAGCCTGCATGTTTGGACCACCACTCTAACGGACAGGCCTGTGTACTGATGGTGGGCTCCGCTCTGTATCGATGCACACAGTTCTCAACTGAGTCTTCCTCCTGTTCAGAATCAGATTCTGATGAAGCAGCCAATAGGGCTAACTTTCTCTTTGGTGGCTCAGATGTTGTTGCTTCCACAGGTTTCTCTGCAACAACCCTCTGTTCCTTCAGTAAGTTGGTGACTGAGGCCCACACCTCACCCCTCTCAGCTCTGGGTATACACTTGAGGTCCTTGAATCGTGGGTCCAATGCGGTAGCAATCTTCAGATATGCAATGTTGGCATTTTCCTTGTGTGTCTCCATGTCTGTTCTGAAACTAGACTTGAATTTGACCACGTAGGCAGGGTCATCATCTGAGCTCTCCATCACCCGAGAGAGATGGCAAAAAGCAGGCAGAACCACAGAGCATGAAACATACTTTTCTCCTCCCAGAAGTTCAGCCACATACCTGCAAAAAAAACAAAACAATCAAACCCATTTCAGTCAAAATGTATTGCATTCACTTACTAAAATGTCCTCTACATATTCATGCTATATTTACACACACACATACAGGCACTATTTCTCTCTCACACGCACTCAGACAGGACAGTGAGAAATATATGATGTAAAATATACCTGCAGGTCTCCAGTAGCGTTTCCAACCTCTGTAGTTTGTCCATTTCAGCTGTAGTTGGCATGGCAATCTTGGTGTTGTGTATGGTGAGGACATCCCTCAGTGGCTGTTCGTTTCTGCGGATGCTTTTTATCATGTCCAGAGTCGAATTCCATCTGGTTGGAATGTCTTGTATAAGCGACTCCTTCTTTTGCCCATGTTCAATTTGTTGTTGTTCTAATTCTGCAGCACTTGCTGGACTGTGTTTAAAGTGGCTCACAACTTTTCTACATTTGGCCAGGACATTGTCAAACGCACTGTTCTGCAGAGATACTGTGACAGAACGCTGGAGACTGTGCACGACGCAGGGAACGTGTTCAAAAGGCAGATGTCTAGCAGCAGCGATCATATTTCTTGCACTATTTGTGCTAAGTGTGCTGACTTTATTTGAAATGTTCCACTGCTGTGCAACATGAATAAAATGCCCCGTGCACGTTTCAGCAAAATGTCTGTCTTCTGTTTTCATTACAGTCAGAGCATGTGAATGCAGCTCCCACTGTTCATCAATATAATGCACTGTAACTCCGAGGTAATTATGGTTACCCAGCGATGTCCAATAGTCTCCAGTGAGAGCAACAGTTGGTGCACATTGTAACGCCGTCGCTTTTGTAGTCCTCTCCTTTTCATACAACTCGTGTATTCTTCTCGTGATGGTGCGTCTTGAGGGAGGCTCATACATGCCATCATTCGTTGCGATCCTAAGAATATTCCTCAGACTGACATCTTCCACAATACTCACCGGCCTGCAGTTTGTAGCTATCCACTTCGCTGTGGCATCGGTTAGCTTGTCTTGCATCTTTTTATCTATACTTCTCCCAAACGTATCTAATGTAGTCTGCCGAAGCCTCCCTTTGGTGGGTGATTTGCTGGCATCAACGATGTGTTTTGCATTTAGGTGATAATTCAGACTCGAAGTACTCCGGTGATAGGACAATTCAACATTACAGTAGTTACAAATGACTTTCATTGTATCAACTCCGCCGTCTGGAATTGATTTAAAATGAAAATGTCCATGTAATAGTTTGTTACCTTTCTCCATTTTTTTCTCTCCACGCCAATTCTTTTCTGTTCCGGTTCATGTGAGCGCTGCAGCAGTCTTAGGCCCACCCTAAATGCTCTCATTGGCCAAGCCAATACTGATCAACATCCCACCCCTCCTGTGACCCATGGTTTGTCTGTATGTGTATTCAGAGCCAGTGAGCAACAGACTTTCAAAATAATAATAATAATAAAAACTGCGTTAATCCGCGATAAAATAATTGTCGGCATTGACGCGTTAATGCGATAATAACGCGTTAACTTGCCCAGCCCTAGTAAAAATGTGACATATATATATATATGCCACAGGGTGGCACAGTGGTGCAGTGGTTAGCGCGGTCACCTTTTTTTTGTTCGTTTCGTTTATTTCGAACATGCTAAACTAACAAAATAAAATACACAGTCAGGAATACAAGAACAAATGGAAATAATAGTGAACATATTTTGCAAACTCTGTAACAACACAAGTAATAACTAGACCATGTTCAAAAAGGGCGTAGGATGAAGTAAAGAACTTTTCTGGTCCTACCCCTTTCTCATACTTTATCAATCAAATCAAACCAAAACAAAACTTTCAAGACAAAACAAAAGTGGAAAAAAGAAAAGAAATGTCAATGCATAGAGCTCAAAATAAACAAAACAGTACAAGTCAAACAAGGTACCTTACACATCATGTATCATGTCATGTTATTCCAGTCTACCTCTTTCTTCATCCATCCTATATCTATTCAATATGTTGTTTTTAAAGAGTTGTTTAAACTTACTTATTGATGTACACGTCTTCATTTCTTTTGTAAAGTTGTTCCATAGATTGACTCCTTTGATGGATATACAATGAAGTTTTGCGTTTGTCCTCACTAGTTGTTTTTTGAATATACATATTCCTCTGAGATCGTGTTTACTTTCCCTCCTTTGGAACAACGTTTGGACACTGTTTGGTAACTGCTGATTTTTTACTCTGTACATGATTTGAATTGTTTTGAAGTCAACCAAATCCTTAAATTTTAGTGCTTTCAGTTTGATAAAGAGTGGGTTTGTAGGGCTCTCTGTAAGTGGTTTTGTTTACAATTCTTATGGCTCTTTTTTGAAGGATGAAAATTGCATCTGTGTTTGTTTTGTATGTGTTCCCCCACACTTCCACACAGTAGGTGATGTATGGAAGTACGAAGGAGCAGTACAATGCGTATAGTGCTGGTTGATGAAGGATATCTTTGGCTTTATATAGTATTGCAATTGACTTTGATATTTTTACTTTAATATACTTTATATGTGGTTTCCAACATAATTTATGTCTATTATTACTCCAAGAAATTTGATTTCCGACACTTTTTCGATTTCTACATCATTTATCATGAGCTTCTTGTTTGAGTTTGTTGACTGATTCCCAAATATAATGAATTTCGTTTTGCTTAGATTTAGTGTTAGTTTATTTGAATCAAACCAACTCTTTAGTTTCTTCAATTAATTTCCCACTGTATCCAAAAGTTGTTCCAAGTTGTCCCCACCGCAAAGTAGGTTTGTGTCATCTGCAAATAAAAATATTTTTAGTGCTTTTGAAACCTCACATATATCATTAATGTACAAAATAAACAACAATGGCCCCAACACTGAGCCTTGAGGAACTCCACACTTAACCATCATTAATTGTGATTTATAATTATTAATTTGCACATATTGGTTCCTATTATTTAGGTAACTGGACAGCCAAGACAGAGCTAGTCCTCTGATACCATATTTTTGTAGTTTTATTAATAATAAGTCATGATCAACCGTATTAAATGCTTTTTTTTTAGATCCACAAATACTCCTACAGCATATCTTTCTTTTCTACAGCAGTTGTTATCTCTTCCACAAAATCAGTGAGTGCAGATGACGGTAGCCCTATTGGTTCTAAATCCATACTGTTGTTCACACAGTACATTATGTTTTGTGATAAAGTCATCCAACCTTGAGTAGAATATTTTTTCAGTATTTTAGAGAATTATGAAAGTAAAGAAACAGGTCTGTAATTTGAGAGTGTGTGTCTATCTCCAGCCTTGTATATGGGTATGACTTTAGCTGTTTTCATTTTACAGAGATTGACTGCATATAGTATATGTAAGAGGTTTCACCACACACTAAATAATATCTTTAACTAATGACATTTCAATACCATTGCAGTCTGTTGACTTCTTATTCTTAAATATTTTGACAATGTCAGTAATTTCTTTTTCATCTGTTCCCTTTAAAAACGAAAATTCTTTTAGCTGTACATCTTTACTTGCCACGTCATTTCTACAGCCAATGCTTACAATCTCCCTAGCCAAACCAGGACCAACACGACCAAAAAAATAATAATTGAATTCATTAACAATTAAGGCCATATCGTTGATAGTTTTATTATTTTTGGTTAGGAAGCAATTTGGGTATCCAGTTTCCCCCTTTTTATTTTTAAAAATATCATTCAATACCATCCATGTATTTTTTATGATGTTTTTATTGTCCTCTGGTAATTTGCTGTAGTAATCCCTTCTGCTGTTTCTCATAATTTTTGGCAGTTTGTTTTTATACGTCTTATATTTGTGTTCTGATTCTTTTGTTCTGATCTTTAAAAAGTCTTTATATATAATACATTTTTCTTCTTACATGAGTTTAATAATTCCTTAGTTAACCATGGCTTTTCAGTAATTTTCTGTTTTACTACTTTCTTAACAAGAGGACAGTTTTTTTCATAAAGAGCCGTTGTTATTGACAAAAATGTGTCATAGGCTTCGTCTACATCTTCCACATATACTTTATTCCAGTCTTGTACCATCAGGTCGTTTTTAAAAGAATTAATTGTCCCTTCTGTTTTTTGTCTAATCATTTTGCGTGTTGTAACATTCTTATTTGACCCTGTACAGCTCCGAATGACTGCAAACACTGGCAGATGGTCACTTGTGTCATTTATTATTAACCCACTTATTACTTTCCTATCAATGACATTAGTGAATATATTAGCAATTAGTGTAGAACTGTGAGTTGTTATTCTGGTCGGGCGCGTGATTGAGGTATACAGGCTCATACTGTACATTGAATTAATTAATTCTGTAGTGGTATTGTGTTCAGTGGGTTTAACAAATCAATATTGAAGTCCCCACAAACAAAAACCATTTTCTTATTATTTATGTTCTCATACATCTCCAATAACGTTTCCCTAAATGTATCAATACATGATCCTGGAGTTCTGCATACACTGCTTATTAGTATGTTTTTTGATTTCTCTAGTTCTATTTCTACGGTAGTACATTCCATGATATTGTCTACTACTTGTGACATACTATTGATAGATTTACAATTACAGTTTTTGTCAATGTGTAAAGCAACCCCTCCACCCTTTTTTGATTCCTATTCATAGAATACATCTCATATCCGTCAATATTGACCATGGCAGTTTGTTCCTCATTAAGCCAAGTCTCAGAGATTGATATTGCAGTGAACTGGTTCTTCAGCTGTCTTAAACAGTGTTGGAGCTTTGAAAGGTTTGAATTCAGGCTCCTACTATTGAAATGTATGATTGACATTAATCCATTAATTTTTGAATTTCTGTTAAACTGTTCCTCAGTATAGTATTCACAAGGGTTATGTGTGTTGATGTAGAAATTGTTCTCAGGATCAATATCATTCTCCATATCATGTCCTTTATGTTCAGTGAATTCAAAGGTTTTCAGTCGAACAGTTTCATATTCTGAGATCAGTACTTGCTGATTAATATCTCCAGTTGGAGATGAGTGGCATGTGTCAATGAGGCTCGTCATGGGTTGTAATTGTCATGGGTGTCAGAATTATTACCTTTGCTGTGGTCTAAGGGTTGTCATCTCTGATACTTGTCCAGCTCTGCAATGTCCTTGATGGCCAGTACTTTAGCTTCCTCTGGAGATCCATTCAGTTTTATGAACACTTTACAGTTTGTTGTCCATGTTGATTGAATCCTGTTTTGCTTCTTCAAGATGCGTGCTTGTCTGGCGATGTCCACATTTTTCTTCATCAAGTACTCGTTGAGATACACATTGGTGCCTTTGTAACAACCCTCACTTGTGCAGGTGTTCGTGATAGAGATTCAGACCAGGGGTTCCTAACAGTGGCTTTTATTGCCTGCATTCACAAATAAAACAACAATCCATGAGATTTCTGCTGCAACGCGACTGCATACAAGTCTCCAGCGGAGATGGTCTAGCTCTCTCGTGCATGAGCTAGCAAACAATGTTTCTCCTGGCTAACCTCATGCGTTGCATAGCATACTAAACTTACATGGAAATCAAAATGCACAACTCATTAATCTTCGTGTAAACAAAAGTACAAAACAAACCAAACAAAAGGACAGACAGCACTGGCATAGCGCACTGAGTGATCGTATAGTTTTAACATAGAAATTCTTGACTCTTGCAATATTCATAACCAAGTTCTTACACATTTACATTATACATAAACCACGTACCTGCATTCACAAATAAAACAACAATCCATGAGATTTCTGCTGCAACGCGACTGCATACAAGTCTAAAATAGCATAAAAACCAAAATAAGAACAATGCTCTCCATAAAGCACAGCGCAGCGTGGTTGCCGCCAAAATTATACTTTAACTCGGTTAAAACACTTACAAATCACTTTCTATCGTTACTTTTCGAGAGCATTAGTTAGTACAACTTATATACATTTATATCCAACCCATAGTTTGCAAAGAAAAAACATGTTTATCTATTGAAATATCAAATTATTCACGGAGCGCTCCCAAAGCCTGCTTACCTCCAGCGGAAATGGTCTAGCTCTATGGTACGGATAGCGCAAATGCTCAAAATGTGTCAAAGCGAAAGTAAATAGACAAACAGTCGCGCAGCCTCATATTTAACCTTAGTGAATGCGGTACAACATCTGGGGTTTACACAAACCATCAAAAAGCATTGGAATACAATAACATGTTAAAATACAAATTTTGGGAGAATTCACTTTATCTGAGTGAGGTCATTTTCAACTCTGTTACACCTTTCAGCTTTCTTCCCTGCTTGAGCAGTGCTGTTTTTTGTTTTCTGCTCACAAAGCGAATTATTATGGCTTGTTTCGCGTTTTTATCTTTTTGGGGAAGAGGATGACACGCATCGATATCTCTGCTATTCACTTTTATCTCCTTACTGTAGATGAAGGTGATCACTTGCTGCTCGAGGGAGACCAGGTCAGGCTCGGTGGGCTCTGGATCCTTCGCTGCAGCCCTGGCGTAGGACTGAGGCCGGATTTCCAAGCCACTAATAATCAGGTCATTCATCCTGGAGTATTGTTCCAAGTCTGCCACACGGCCCTCCAGTATAGTTATTTTTTTATCTTTGTCGTGATGTTGTCTTCTCAGGTCCTTTATTTCTCCTATCAAGTCCATTATCAGTTTCTGTTGTTTAAGGATTTTTGTGATCTCTTCTGACATAAAGTTTAGAGATTTTTTTATGTCTTCAGCTTCCTCCTCTGTAATTGTACTTGCCTTCTTTGGTCCCATCTTGTGCGTAATTGCTATGTGTTATTAACAAGATGAAAATCGTCGAGGTAGTAGGCTAGCAGTTAGCAGGTCCTGGGTTTGAGCCCCGGGGTAGTCCAACCTTCGTGAGTCATCCCGATTCGTCCTCTGTGTGGAGTTTGCATGTTCTCCCCGTGTCTGCATGGGTTTCCTCTGGGGGCTCCGGTTTTCGCCCGCAGTCCAAAGACATGTAAATCAGGTGGAACTGGCCGTACTAAATTGTCCCTAGGTATGAATGGGTGTGTGTATATGTCGGCCCTGTGATGGCCTGGTTGCCCATCCAGGGTGTCTCCCCGACTGCCGCCCAATGACTGCTGGAATAGGCTCCAGCATCCCCGTGACGCTGGGAGGATAAGCGGTTCAGATAATGGATGGATGGAAAAATATCACAAAACTGAAATTGCAATCTTTCCATGAAAATATTCCGTGAATAATGCATTACAATGAATGGAACATGCTACACACTTCTCAGTCTTGTGTAACAGTGCATGGACAAAATACAACATTTAAGCATTTGAAAATAAACAACTGGCTCATTTATATACTTAACATCTTTAAATGTAAACAGAACACATTAGTAAAGTCAACTCAAGTTTGGCTTTCAACTAGCCAACCCTTGACATAAACCTACTCCGACACCACGAGCACCTGCTCTGACACGATCTGTGAACAAAATCGAAATCTGTCACCACATGTTCTGAATGCAATATATCGATCCCAAGGTTACTGTGAACACATATGGGTGAATATTTGTGTATGAAAGTAAAACTGAACATATTTACCCTTTATAACACGCTAGCGCAATTGATGGGACTGCACCTTCCTCCTCAGACGGATGGCTCTGAACGTCCTTATTACGTCACGCGATTACCCAACGGACCTTGCGATTCTACACGCTAGGATATTAACAGCACCATCTAGTGGACAATAGTGATAGCTGCCTTTTACCACTTGGTTGCATACATATGCAGCTGACAAGCCAATATCATTTGCGTGTAGTATCCACGGGCCAATGTGTGATTTTGGTGGTATTTGCTATTGCACAGATGTCGGTCCCTTAGTACACGAAAGCGCGCGCGCATACACACACACACACACACACACACACACACACACACACAGTGAGAAAAAAAACTATTGAAGAACCAATATGTCTGTAAAATGCAGTGTAAACATTTTAAAAAGTTTTTTGTTTCAACAAATTGTTTCAGTGCTTCAATGTTAAAAAAACTGTTTTAAAAAGCTCTTGCAATATTTTATTTTAAAAAAGCTGTGTTCCAACATGTCAGTGTTTTAAAAAGCTACTATGTCAAATGTTTTCAATTACTTAAGGCCAATGCGCAGTGTCTAGATACTGGGGTCCTCCACTTTCAGTCAATCACTGGTTTTCACATCATAATTGCACATAAGGAGAAGGACCTTACACACACGCACGCACACACATCGCACGCGCACATGCACACGCACACACACATACACACACACACACTTGCTTGCTTGCTGGTGGTCCATCGAGTCTGATGATTATGTCCCTCCTCAGTAACGTTGTGTTCTTTGATGACTGTAGAGTCAAATTCTTGATCAACAAGTTTTATTGCACATTGGGCATATGAAGTTTAAGTTAGTGGAGGAAGGCATGGTTATGTGTCTGCATAGTCTTTTTCTGTTGTTTTTTTTCACATTCCTTTCCATTTTCAGCTGTTCTATACCTCTATGGGAGATCTCTCACAAATTGGAAAGGTTGATGGCAGCTTGCTCCAGTCTCAACAAGTCAATATAACTCTTCTTCAGCAATGTTTTAGCTGGTCTTTGTATCACTTCTTCTGACCACCTGCGGACTGAAGGCCCAGATGAAGCTGTCCATACAGGACTTGACGTGGCAGGCATTCTTGTAGCATCCTGATGATATGCCCAAACCAGTATCGTTGGTGTTCAATGGCCGTGGCTTCTATGCCTTGTAGTTTGTCCTAGCAAGAATCTCAGCATGGGGAACACAGTCACGTCACTTGATCCCCATGATTCGCTGCAGACACCTTATGTGGAACCGTTCCAGCAACCTTAGGTGGCGGTTATATGTGACCCGGGCTTCACATCTGTTTTGGAGAGTTGTGATGCAGACGGCTTTGTAAATGGCAATTTTGGTGTGCAAGTGGAGATGTTTGTTTTGAAAGACCTTACGTCGGAGTTTGCCGAAGGCTACAGATGCTTGTTTGATTCTATTATGAGTTTCGTGATCATGATCAGTATTGTAGCCCTCAGAAAGGATGCTGCTCAGGTATTTGAAAGATGGAGCAACTGAGAGTGGTTGGTGTTCTACAGTGAAGACAGGCATAGTGGGTGGGGGGCTGGACCACCATTTGCATAACACCTCAGTCTTGGTGGTGTTGTCTGATAGACCCAGCCTGTTGTAAGCATTCACAACTGCGGCAAGGAAGGTTTGCAAGTCTTCTGGTGTGTGAGCTACAAGAGCGCAGTCATCAGTGTACTGCAGCTCAAGGACTTGCACTGCTGACAACTTGGTGGTTGCCTGGAGCCTTCGAATGTTGAAGAGGTTTCCATCTACCCTAAAGTATATTGTGATCCCATGGCTGTCTTCCAGATCTTTATGAAAAAGTTTTGTGACACATAGGAGGTAAAAGTTGAAGAGCACCGGCGATGGTGGCACCCATGCCACCATCCCATCATGGAACTGTGATAGAATGTTCACAAATTTACTCGAACAGACAATTTTTCTCAGGATTTTCCAAAGTAGCACACGATTCAATGTCAAAAGCTTTGGAGAGTTCGACAAAAGCCATGAAAAGGTTCTGATGTTGTTTGCATCACTTTTCTATAGCTGTCTTACTGTGAATATTATATCCACAGTACTCCTGTTCTTGCTGAAACCGCACTGTGACTCTGGTAGCAGATGTTCTGTCAAGTGCTTCACCATCCTGCATAGCATGACCTTTTCTAGGACCTTGCCCGCAACATCTAGCATGGATATGCCACAACTGTACTGGTCACCCCTGTTTTTGTACAGGGTGACAGTTTTAGCATCTTCCCATTGTGAGGGACACTCTCCTGGTCCCAGGCATGCAGGATGTACTGACAGATCATCCTCGTGCACAAGTATCCTCCTTGTTTTAGGAGTTCTGCTGAGATACCACCACTGCCAGGGGACTTATTATTCTTGAGGGAGTTGATGGCTGCATTACTTCTTGAAAAGTTGGCGAGTGGTAAAGGTCTGGGATGGGCGGACAAATTGGCAGCTCTTCCAGGATGGATTGGTCAGTTGGTAAGTTAAGGAGGGCTTCAAAATGTTCAGCTCACCTTACCAGGGTCCACTTTTGGTCTTTCAGGGTTGTCAGTCCATCCACTGATTTTAAGGGTGTGATAGAGCAGTTCCTATGGCCATATATAGTCTTTATAGACTTGTAGAAGTTGTGCATATCATTTCGGTCAGCATATGATTGAATCTCATGAGCTTTGTTCAGCCACCATGTAGTTTGCTGAGTGTGCAATGTTGTTTGTACCTCCTTACTTGCTGTTTGCCACTGCTGCCAAAAGATGGTAGATGCAGGGCAGTTGAGAGTAGCCCTGTGTGTCCTACGCATCGTTTCCAGCAGGGATGTGATGATGTCAGTGTTCTCATCAAATCAGTCCTGATGTTTTCTGGCTCTGTCGCCTATGGAGACGATTGCAGCTTGATGTAGTAATGAGGTTAGGGAGGTCCATTTCTGATCCATTCAACTGTCAGAACTCAGAATGGCCTCCAACTCTAGTGCTATCTGTGCTGGGACTGACTTCAATTTAGCACAGTTCAGTTGCTTATTTTATGTGTTTCCTGAGACGCTGTGAGAGGCACACTTTGATATGGAGCTTGGTCACGATCAAGCGGTATTCCATCCGGCATTCTGCACCTCTCATGGCCCGGGTCAGCAAGACATCACTAGTGTCAGTACGTCTTGTTATGATACAATCTATCACGTGCCAATGTTTAGATCGTGGGTGCATCCATTTGGTCTTCTGCTGAAACAGTGTGTTCGTAATGGTAAGGTCATGCTTTGCAGAGTGTTAGCAGCCTCAGATCATTTGCATTGACCTGGCCAACCCCATGCCTACTTCACTCCATATACCACTGTTCTTTCCTACCGTAGTATTAAAGTCTCCCAGAAGAAGGGTCTTCTCCTTTTTTGGGATACAATGAAGGGCCTCATCTAGTTGCAGCTGTCTGTCACGCCATTGTCAGCTGGTAGTGTTGGTGCATATGCACTAAACAGAATGGCATAGTGTGCCTTTGCTAGGGGGATGTGGAGGGTCATTGAACTCTCACTTAGTCCAGTGGTTGTTCCAGTAAGGCTGAGAAGAATGCTGTTGTTGATTGCCAGTCCAACACCATGCGGATGTTGTCCACCAGGGGGATAGCCTCTCCAGAAAAAAAGGTGTACCCTCCTCCTTCCTCTCTCAGGGAGCCTTCACTCAAGAGCTGGGTTTCACTGAGAGCAGCAATGTCCACGTTGTAGCGTCTCAGTTCCTCAGCAATCAGTGTGGTCCTTCGATGTGGTCTTTTGCCATCATTATCAAGGAGAGTCCTAACATTCCATGTTGCCAATTTGAATGGGATCGTTTTCTTGTTTTTACCACAGGATGGAATTCCCGGTAGGCGCAGCAACCTACCCAGAAGGTTGGTTGAGTGGACAATTTTTAGGCCACCCTTTCTAGGCCCCTCCCCGATTGGGGTGAGCAGTGTAGTCCCTAAATAGGGCTGCTCAGTCACACAGGGGTCTGCCGAAAGCAGCTACCACTCAATCCCAGCTGCTAGTGACCATACACCCCATGCCGCTGATGTGCAGGGCTCTGACTAGGAGTACCTAGGCCAATTCTACCCTGCTCCCATTGCCACTTGCCAGACACCCCAGCGCCACAAGACTTCGACTGTACATAAGGCCGGATATTGTACACTGTGGTCAGAGGTGGAGACCTATGTAAGGAGGTTTTTAGAGTGCCACATGGGGTGTGCGGTCCTCAGTAGCACTGTCTTTAACATGACATGTTGGTCCTGGTGGCAAGTGCTTATACCCAGGATGACCAGTCACCCATCATGACTGCAGGAGGCTGCCGAAAACTCCAGACTGTCGAAGAACCGCCTAATGTGTGCCGCCAAACACATTGCTTTTCTCTCGGTGTGTGCTCCTCTGGCATTTGTGTCAACAAACTTTCCACAAGGCAGCGGGGCAGTAGTTGGCCATGAACAGCCTCTGGGGACCACTGCAAGTCTGAGATCCCCTGCCAAGTTTGCCTGAGGCTGCAAGACGCCCAGTTACCGTGTGTGGCCACGAGGAGGCCTGGCACAGGTCATGGTGAGGGAAGGCTTACACACTGGGCTGCTTCCTTGTTCACATGGGCTAGCCAGCGGCAGCAAGCTGGGAGCGAGAGGTTAGAAAATCAGGCAGTAAACAAGCGTGCATTTTTCCTTTAACTACTGCGCTACTGCACTAGACGCATCACATCACCCTGTGCGACACACACACACACACACATACACGGGAAGTAAAACATGTGCGCATTACGGTTAGGGTTAGGGAACGGTATAATTGTGCACATGCACTGACTTTTGTGCATGTGCAAAATGGAGTGGACAGCCGGCATATGTAGATCGGGTACTGACAGTAACCAAAGGCAGCACTAATGGTGTAGATTCTTCACTCACATGAGCAATACAACATCGGGTTACTCACCCAAGGTGAACAGTACTGCGCATGCGTTGACTTTTGGCATGTCCAGTGCATTTGCAGAATGAATTGGGCAGCCGCGCGGATCAGGCACGGACATTTATAACACACACATCGTACCAGGCAAGGCTCTACGCTAAGTTTTTTTTCCCCCAAGGAGTATATACACGGCTCAAAAAAATAAAGGGAACACCTAAAAACACAATATAGACCTCGATGAATGAAATATTTCAGCTGAAAATCTTTATTTATTAGACAGAGGAATGTGTTTAGAGCAAAATAACCTAAGAATGATCAATGGAAATCAAAATCATTAGCCCATTAAGGTCTGGATTCAGAATCATACTCAAAATCAAAGTGGAAAATGAGAACATAGGCTGATCCAACTTCTGTGGAAATTCTTCAAGACGATTCAAAATGAGGCTCAGTAGTGTGTGTGGCCTCCACGTGCCTGTATGCACTCCCTACAACGTCTGGGCATGCTCCTGATGAGACGACGGATAGTCTCCTGAGGGATCTCCTCCCAGACCTGGATCAGGGCATCGGTCAACTCTTGGACAGTCTGTGGTGCGACATCGCATTGGCAGATGGTACGAGACATGATGTCCCAGAGGTGCTCGATTGGATTCGGGTCTGGGGAACGTGCAGGCCAGTCCATAGCATCAATGCCCTCGACATACAGGAACTGCTGACACACTCTGGCCACATGAGGACGAGCATTGTCATGCATGAGCAGGAACCCAGGGCCCACTGCACCAGCATATGGTCTGACAATGGGTCTGAGAATCTCATCCCAGTACCTAATGGCAGTCATGGTACCTCTGGCTAGCACGTAGAGGTCTGTGCGGCCCTCCAAGGATATGCCTCCCCAGACCATCACTGACCCAACGCCAAACCGGTCATGCTGGAAGATGTTGCAGGCAGCAGAACGTTCTCCACAGCGTCTCCAGACTCTCTCACGTCTGTCACATGTGTTCAGTGTGAACCTGCTCTCATCTGTGAAGAGCACAGGGCGCCAATGGCGAATCTGCCAACCAAGATGTTCTCTGGCAAAGGTCAATCGGGCTGCACGGTGTTGGGCTGTGAGCACCGGCCCCAATTGTGGACGCCGGGCCCTCATACCATCCTCATGCATTCTGTTTCTCACTGTTTGAGCAGAAACCTGCACATTAGTGGCCTGTTGAAGGTCGTTTTGTAGGGCTCCGGCAGTGCTCCTCCTGTTCCTCCTTGCACAAAGCACCAGATAGCGGTCCTGCTGCGGGGTTGTTGTCCTCCTGCGGCCCCCTCCACGTCTCCTGGTGTACTGGCCTGTCTCCTGGTACCTCCTCCATGCTTTGGACACTGTGCTGGGAGACACATCAAATCTTCTTGCCACAGCACGCATTGATGTGCCATCCTGGATGAGCTGCACTACCTGAGCAACTTCTGTAGGTTGCAGATACCGCCTCATGCCACCTCTAGTGGTGAGGGCACTAGCAAAATGAAAAACTAACCAAAGATCGGCCAGAAAAGATGAGGACAGGCAAATGGTCTGTGGCCACCACCTGCAAATCCATTCCTTTTATAGGGGTTGTCTTGCAAATTGTCTAATTTCCACCTGGTGGAAATTAGACAATTTACCAACAGGTGAAATTGATTCACAAATCAGTGTTGCTTCCTAACTGGACAGGTTGATATCTCAAAAGTGTGATTGACTTGGAGCTACATTGCATTGCTTATGCGTTCCCTCTATTTTTTTGAGCAGTGTATGATCCTAAATTAAAAAATAAAAATAAAAAAATAAAATAGGAGCACACAAAGACATTTAGGAGCACAGTGAAAAATGTTCAGATAACACAGTTTACTAACAAACAATTGGGAATCAAACCTAATAAAACACACAGATTTATTGCCAAATTAAAAAAAAAGTTTTAGTGGAGGGAGGGCTATGCATTTTAATGTGGGGAGTCATGTTGAAAAAGAAAAATATTCAGAATAATGCTCAGTTCCTCAGAAAAGGACAAGTGGAAGAATAACAGCATCTACAATAGTATTCAATTCAATTCAATTCAAAACTTTATTGCAGACTCAGGGTCCATAACAGACAAGGACAAACAGGTAAAAGACAAACCCCAGACTATACAAAGAGTAAACACAATAAATTAATATAAATGGAACAAATCAGTGTCTTATAAGAAGGCAGCTATACCTATATTCAATGCATTTAATCCTGTGGTATGAAATTATCAGGTGATACATTTAGATTGCACGCATTTCACTGTTGATGTTTCCTTAGTGCAGTTGTTGCTGCTGGTGTGTGTGTGTGTGTGTGTGTGTGTGTGTGTGTGTGTGTGTGTGTGTGTGTGTGTGTGTGTGAATACTTGCTCAGTATTCACACACACAGTATTTTCAAACAATATTTTCTAAGAATTGTGAATATTTTCTTGTCTTCTATCACAATGGTAAGGTCACAGCTCCCTATTAAAAAAAAGCCCCAACTAAAGACAGTACAGAGCTAAACACATGACTTCATTCTAAATACCAAAAAAAAATGTTAACGTGCCGCATCATTTAGGATAATACTTTTTGTAAAAAAAAAAACTTTTTAGTAAAGACAGGGATGTAGAAAGACTCAAAGACCCAGTCGATATTGGCAGTCACAACAGTATCTTATTTCTCCTTCTTATTCTTCTTTAGAAGAACAAGTATCTTATTGAACTAATTAAAACAAGATGATTAAATACAATTTAAACATGATTTAAGTAAAATAACAGACTAACAGCAATTGACCAGCAAATTATTTGGAATGGGTAGAGCAATGCTAAATGGGGCCCGCAAATATGCTTATAATTCCAAAAGACAAATCATGGTCATTTTCTAAAGATTCACATGCCTATGAGCTATATCTGACTCACTAGAGATGCAACCAGTATCTCGTTGTATCTCATCTCACTGTGATGCTTTTTCCTGTTTTTTTTGTTTTGTTTTTTTGTGATATTGTGGCAGACACTAGGGGCTATGCCTCTCACCCAGCGGGACTGTGAGCTGGGGGCGTGGTTTAGGTTCCGGGCTCGCCAGTGCAGGGTTGTTCCTGCTGCAGTTGGTTTTTGGAGTTGAGGAATAAACATCAAACTCGCCTTCGTCTGCTGTGTTTTTCCTCATCCTGCCACATTGGTGACCCCGAATTGAATATGTTTGGAGCAGAAGAGGAGCGTGAATCCACTTCGGCCACGCCGCCCCAACTCTCACAGCCGGCCGTCTCGCCGCGGCTGTGAAACTCCCAGAGTTCTGGCAGAGCGACCCGGCCTCGTGGTTCCAGCATGTCGAGGCGCTGTTCCACCTGCGTGGAATCTCCGCGGACGAATCCAGATACTATTTGGTCGTCGCTGCGCTGGACCAGCAGTCCACACGCCGGGACATGCAGCTGTTGCGCGCCCCTCCGCAACACGGTAAATACGTCGCCCTCAAACATCTTCCGCTCCGGAGGTACAGCCTATCTGCCGCAGAGAGGGTAGATAGAATCCTTTCCCTATCCGGTTTGGGCGACGAGACGGCCGTGGATCTCATGGACAATATGCTGTCGCTGCTAGGCTCGGACGAAGGTGGGTTCCTTTTCCCGCACGTTTTCCTGCGCCAGCTTCCGTCTCCTGTGCGCGCGGCTTTGGCTAACTCCCCGTGTCTGGCCGCTGGTGACTGCCAAGGTTTGGCTGAGGAGAACGATCGGGTCCTGCTGGCTACCAGACGGTTCTCTGTGCGGAGTGTGGCATCGGGGCCTCTGCAGCCGGCGTCGGAGGACGCGGACCCGGCAGTGGTGGCTGAAGTGACTGCCCGGAGACGGCGCGGGAGCGGCCTCTGTTTTTTCCACCAGCGGTTCGGCGGCAAAGCGAGGCGCTGCGTCCCTCCGTGCACGTTTGAGGCGGCGGGAAACTCCAGGGCCAGCGCTCAGTAGCAGCTGTGGGCGCTGGCGGACGTAGTGAGCTGCTCTTCATTAAGGACACGATGTCAGGAAGACGGTTTCTGGTGGACTCAGGCTCGCAAAAGAGCCTACTCCCTCCTGCTAAGACAGACAGGTCGGCCGCAGGCGGCGGCCCACAGTTAAGTGCAGCTAACGGTTCGTCCATTGCGACGTTTGGCACAAGGTTGGTGACTGTTTGCTTCCACGGGCGCCATTTTGAGTGGGACTTTGTAGTCGCCTCCATTACGGTCCTTATTATCGGCGCCGAGTTTCTGTGTGCTAATGGTCTGCTGGTTGATGTTACAAACCGCCGTTTAATTGATGCTGTGTCTTTCGCCACTGTTCCGTGCGAGACAGGGGGAGCCGGGCCGTTAACACACGCTAACTTTTTAGCATTAAGGGATGTTTTTCAGCGTTTGCTGGCGGATTTTCCATCGGTGACTACGCCTGCCTTTTCCACCGCGGTTACTAAACACGGGGTAGAACATTTCATTCCCACTCTGGGACCGCCAGTTTTTGCGCGCGCGCGGCGCCTCGACGCGGTAAAATTGGCTACAGCCAAGGAGGAGTTCGCCATCATGGAGCGTCTGGGTATAGTGAGGCGTTCCAACAGCCCGTGGGCCTCGCCGCTTCACATGGTGCCCAAGGCGGATGGGGCGTGGCGGCCTTGCGGCGATTTTCGCCGCCTGAACAACGTCACCGCCAACGACCGCTATCCCATCCCACACATACAGGACTTTTCCATACGCCTGGCAGGTACCACTATTTTCTCTAAGGTGGACCTGGTGCGCGGCTATCATCAGGTTCCCGTGCGCGCAGAGGACGTGCCCAAGACCGCAGTGATCACCCCATTTGGGCTTTTTGAGTTCATGCGCATGCCTTTTGGCTTGAAGGGGGCAGCGCAAACCTTTCAGAGGCTGATGGACTCGGTGTTGCGTGACCTTGATTTCGTGTTCGTTTATCTCGACGACATATTAGTGGCCAGTCCGTCAGCTGAAGAGCACCTGGCGCACCTGAAACAGGTTTTCCGTCGTCTGGACGAACACGGCCTGATAGTCAACCCGGCCAAGTGTCAGTTTGGACTGCCGGTGATTGACTTCTTGGGTCACCGCATTTCGCCGCAAGGCGCGGTCCCGTTGCCTTCTAAGGTGCAAGCGGTGGCGGAATTTCCCCGCCCAGTCTCTGTTAAGGCATAGGAGGAATTCTTGGGCATGGTGAATTTCTATAACCGTTTCCTCCCTCGCGCTGCCCACCTCCTTCAGCCACTTTACGAAGCCCTGCGGCTTAAGAAGGCTAACGACCCTCCCGAACGGGTCCAGGCCTTTGACGGAGCTAAGTGCGCCCTGGCTAACGCTGCCCTCCTTGCCCATCCCACACCCACGGCGTCCATAGCTTTAACAACCGATGCGTCTGACATAGCCGTGGGGGCTGTGGTTGAACAGCGTGTGGCGAATGCGTGGACGCCACTCGCATTTTTTAGCCGCAAACTGCGAGATAGCGAGCGCCAAGTACAGCGTTTTTGACCGGGAGTTGCTGGCACTGCACCTTGCAACCCGGCATTTCCGCTTCCTGCTGGAGGGTCGCCCATTCACGGCTTATGTGGATCATAAACCGCTGACTTTCGCCATGTCCAAGGTGACTGAGCCGTGGTCTGCTCGTCAACAGCGCCACCTAGCGGCAATCTCCGAGTTCACAACGGACATTCAGCATGTGGCCGGGAAGTCCAACCCTGTTGCTGATTGTCTGTCGCGTGTGCTTGTGTGTCCTGTGCACCTCAGTGTGGATTTCTCCGCTATGGCTACCGACCAGCCCAGCGACCCGGACGTCCTTGCCCTTAGGTCAACGCGTACCGGCCTCAAGCTAGAGGACGCTGTGATGCAGGAAGGCGGTCCTGCCCTCCTCTGCGATGTCTCCACCGGCCGTCCCCGCCCCGTTTTTCCCGTGGCCTGGCGCCGTCGAGTTTTCGATTCGATTCACTCCCTCTCGCACCCTGGAGTTCGGGCGTCGGTGAAGTTGGTCGGTTCCAAGTTCGTTTGGCCTGGCCTCCTCAAGGACGTCAAGGGGTGGGCAGCTGCATGTGTAGCGTGCCAGCGCGCTAAGGTCCACCAGCACACTAAATCGCCCCTCGAACCGTTTCCGATCCCGGCCAGACGTTTCGACCACGGGCATGTGGACCTGGTGGGCCCTCTACCTTCTTCACAGGGTTTTACGCACCTGCTCACAATGGTAGATCGGACCACCAGGTGGCCAGAGGCTGTCCCTGTCCTCCGCAACATCCTCGGATGTCGCACGCGCTTTTCTGTCCTCCTGGGTCGCCCGCGTCGGCACTCCGTCAGATATCACCTCAGACAGGGGCCCCCAGTTCGTGTCAGAGCTCCGGTTGGCACTTGCGCGATCCTTGGGTGTGCAGGTACAACGCACTACCGCGTATCACCCTCAGGCTAACGGCTTGTGTGAACGTTTTCACCGGTCGCTCAAGGCAGCGCTGCGTGCTGCGCTCTCGGATGGTAACTGGGTGGATCGTTTACCTTGGATTATGCTCGGGTTGCGTTCGGCTCCTAAGGAGGACCTCGACGCGTCGCCCGCTGAGCTGGTGCTCGGTCAGCAGCTCTGCGTCCCTGGGGAATTTTTGCCTGGGAGTTCTGCTCCTCGACCCCGTCCGGCCGTTTATCCTTTTTTGTCCGACAGCACTCGGGTTCCAGGCCCCGTTCACCACTGTTTTCCGCGGTCGTTCGTGCCTGCGGAGCTCATGTCGGCTCGTTTTGTTTTTGTACGGCATGATGCTCACCGCTCGCCCCTCCAACCCCCATACGATGGCCCATTTCGGGTTCTTGAGACGGGTCCTAAGGGTTTTGTGCTGGATATGGGTGGGCGTAGGGAGCGTGTCACGCTTGATAGGCTTAAACCGGCGCACAGGGTGGCAGGCGAAGTTGTGTTTCCGGCCCAGGTTCCCCGTCGGGGTCGTCCTCCTTTCAGGACCCCGGCAGTGTCTTCACGGGTTCAGCGTTCTGCTTCTCAGCCGGCTTTGGACTGTGTTTCACCTACTGTTTCGACTGAGGGACGGCGCAGCCGTTATGGCAGGCTGCTTAAGCCTCCAGTGAGACACTAATTTTCTTCCCAGGAGTCCCTTCTGGGTGTTGGGGGGGGGGGGCTGTGTGGCGGACACTAGGGGCTATGCCTCTCACCCAGCAGGACTATGAGCTGGGGGCGTGGTTTAGGTTCCCGGGCTCGCCGGTGCAGGGTTGTTCCTGCTGCAGTTGGTTTTTGGAGTTGAGGAATAAACATCAAACTCGCCTTCGTCTGCTGTGTTTTTCCTCATCCTGCCACAATATCAGCTTACAGTGAAGGCAGCCAAACAAGTAAAAGTTCCCAAAGCAGACATTATGATAAAATAGTGAAAAATAAATTAATAAACTCTTAAAATACAAGGATTTTTGTTTTTTTTGGGGGGGGTTACAGTAATCTCAAATGCATGTTGTGGATGGGGCTCTAAAAGTAAATGTGTAGCACAGGGCAGTTCTTCTTTGCACGTGTATGTGAATCTCTACTTTGGCCATGATCTTGACGCATAATGTACTACATCAGGGCTTGATATAGACATGAACATTCATTATGAAGATGGGCTCATCGCTGTGGCTGGTATGGATACAATAAACAGTGGTTTTAAAGGAACGTAAGGAGCCATAAATGATACTGAGTGCTACAGTATGATATACATCCTAATCAACATATGATGTATGCCCTTTATACTGTCCATGTTTAAGGCGAGAATTACACAGCATGTTTTCAAACAGCACCTTCTCAGCATGAGAGATGAATTATAGGGAGGAGACACCCAAGCTGGAAAGGAGAAGACATTTATAGCTCTATCATGGAAATGGATTTCACTATTCATTACCCTCAGGACTGATGACACGACTTTTAACGTTAAATCATTGTACCATGGCTTGTGCAATCTATCTTGGCTTTCAATACTGTCTCTGAAAAGTATGGCAATAACATATTTTGCATTACAGTAGGTCTATCACACATCAGATATACTCTATCGGTCTCCTGGCCCTTACTCACAATTTCTTGAAGAATTTGGAGACTTTATCTCAGGTCTGATGAGATTGTAATTCTTGGTGATTTCAATATTCATCTGAATATGGCTAATGATCCACTAAATAAAGCCTTTCTGGTGCTTGTTGATACTTTTGGGTTCGCTCAGTTTGTTCAAAAGTCAACTCATTGCAGTGGAAACACCCTTGATTTAGTTTTATCTAAAGGGATAGCTGTTTCTGATTTGAATGTCTTGTCAGCCACATCCGCTGTAGCATGGTTATTCATCATATGGGAAGCTTCATTAGCGAGATTAATTGTTAGCAACTTCTGTAACTCAGGACAAAGTTAATTTCTAGCATAGCTACATTTAGGTGTTTTATAGTGGCCATTATTAATAGTAGCCAGGGAAATAGCTTGCAAAGTCTTCTTGAGGATAAGGATAACATTTTACAGTGTTTGCTATGCCAGGGGATGGTAAAAGAATAAAAATAAAGATACACAAAAAACTCATCATAGATTTTACGAAAACAAGTCATGTATCAAATCTTTCATTCTGATCTTTAAAGCTAAATGTTGTTCATCTTTTTGCACAAAACATTTTAAAATATGGATGTTACAATATGGAGTTAATACAATTCAAATTGAATTGATTCCATTCCTAGATAATCCTTAAGGAACACATAAATGACTGTGTTTAGTGTCTATTATGTGAGTTGTTATTGTTTTCTGAATGCTGTTGGTTTTAAGTTGCAACTGGAAGGCCTAATCAATTTAATGGTATCTTTATAAACTTTTCTTTTGGAAGAAGTCAGTCATCTCAGGGGATGTATAGCAATGAACCATCAGAGCCTGGCCAGGCTGGCCCATCATCTGCCACATTTGCAGAAGAAGAAGCCACGCCAATGCTCAAATGTGCAATGCTGGATGGGAGATACTTCCACATAGTGAAGCAGATCCCAATAGAAAGATAGATGCTGAGTGTCAGCTGTGCAAAAAATGTCATAATATGTGGCTGTCTTGCAGCAACATCAAATTTTAAGGCACCCTGACAAAATAAAGGGATTTGAAGACCACAAAAAGGAATTTGCCAGTGGGAAAAAAAAAGAAAAGAAAAAAAAAACCAAAAAAAAAACCAAAAAAACAACACAGAACCAGGAATTCACAAACTACTCTCTTTGAACATGGTCCAGTGACACAAAATAAAATTGACTCTCTTGTCACATCCTTTGTCACTAAAGACATATACCCATTGGCCACTGATAAGCATAAAGGATTTATAGACTTAGGACATTGACTTTGCCAAGGTGCTAACACCGAGGGCAGTCTGGCAGCCTCGCCTGGCATTGACTATGGTGTTTTTGGTGTTGTTGTGTGGAGTGCGAGGAGGTGGGAGGTGTGTCGAGGGTGTCTGGCTAGGAGAGCTAGCGTTGGATCAGCTGGGGGAGCCTGGTTTGCTGCATCCAGTGGGCCCAAGGACCATGGCCCCTGCCTGGAGCTGCGCCCACGGAGGAAGCACCGAGGGCAGTCTGAGAGGATGTGGAAGTGGGACAGGCCAAGCTAAATGCTAGCCCATGCAGACCGGCAGTTCTTACAGTCATCCTAGCTGGCGTTCGTTCCCTTAAACAGTGACTATTTATTTATTTATTTATGTATTGTTTAGTCTGGGTATATGCGATAGTTTGGATATATGTGTTCTTGAGGTTCTTGTAGTTTTTGGAAAGGTGTTTTTGTCTTTGTGTTGCACTGCTGTGGGCTGGGGTAAATAATATTTCATTTCATTTCATGCATGGAAGTACATGAAATGAAACAACAAATAAAGTGTTCCTGATTCCTGACAATGTTATCTGACTTCTCAAAAGCATTTCAAGAGTTCAGTATCACAGTCCTTTCAGATAAATAGGATGAAACAGTTGAGCAGGAACAGGATATTTTATTTGTAATAATAGATCCAGAGGGAGAAGAAGTATCAGTGTGCTATCATTCTACCACCTCACGTCAGACATTCCACTCACACACCGAGTTTGATTTCAACCACTGATGCCAAAAGGGCAATTAAAGACAATTCAACTCTCTCCAGGCTGAATCATTCATCCATGGCAAAGTATTCAGCCCTATGGAATGCCTCTGGCAGACCAAAATATGCATACCTACCCTCTTTGCTGTTCAGGCTAAATTACATGACCTGCAAGCTTGAAATCCAAGGTACTGCTCACATATCTTGCAAGCTACCATAGCCAGCTCTGAGAAAAGGTTCAGTAGCGTCTTACAGCTGAAGACTAATGTCAATGAATCCATCCTGGCAACAGCAACCCACTTGTTTTTCAAGATGAGGTGGTTGCCTCCCAAACTAGCTGCACTCAGTTGAAGAGCTTGGCCTCGTGTCAGAAAGTGAGACTGTCTCATCGAACACCGCTAAAGAGAATGAAGATGATTTTCTTCATCTTCTCTGGCCAGGGTACGGGTAAACTACTCTCACTTCAGAGTTTTAAGGTTAAACTGTAATGTCATGAATTAATCATCAAACATTAATATTCAACAATTAGAAAATAAATGAATAGCTGGTTTCATGTCACATTTTTAAATATTTTTGTGATATTAAAAATCCCTAAATTGAATGTCAATTCATAGCAACCTTTCATCACAAACATTCTTTTTATATCTTGTAAATTTTGTTATCCTTTTTCAATGTTGTATCCTTCTCTCTCTCTTTGTTGTGTGACTAATGTTTTTCTTGTCTTTTCTCAGATGTATGTGAGTGGTGTGATGTGAGTCTCTCCTGTGTGCATGTGTAGTCTGTCCTCCTGTCAGGTCTACATGGTGATGGTGGTTGTGTGGCTCAGGTCCTGGGCTGTTGGCATCTGGTCACTGCTTGGCATCCTCCTTATCATATTCTTTATATAACCTATAATTTCCTTATAATTCTGTTATCATCTTTCAATGTTGTATTCTTTAAATTGTGTAAACACAAAATCCGTTGCCTGTCTCTCCGTCTTGGGAGAGAGATCCCTCCTCTGTTGCTCTCCCTGAGGTTTCTTCCTATTTTTTCTCCCTGTTAATTTTTTTTCCCTACGGCATTGTTCCTTATCCGATGTGAGGGTCTAAGGATAGGATGTTGTGTTGCTGTAAAGCCCCCTGAGCAAATATGTAATTTGTGATATTGGGCTATACAAATAAAATTGACTTGACCATCATACTCAATACACATTAATTTTGAGATTGGAGATTTTGAGATACTTTATTAATCCCTGTGGGGAAATTCAGGCTCTGCATTTAACCCATCCTAGATGTGTAGCTAGGAGCAGTGGGCAGCTGCCGTGCAGCACCCGGGGACTAACTCCAGTTCGTCTTGCCATGCTTCGGTCAGGGACACAGACAGGAGTATTAACCCTAACATGCATGTCTTTTTGATGGTGGGGGAAACCGGCGCACCTGGAGGAAACCCCCCGCAGACACAGGGAGAACATGCAAACTCCACACAGAGGATGACCTGGGATGACCCCCAAGTTTGGACAACACCGGGGTTCGAACCCAAGACCTTCTTGCTGTGAGGTGACAGAACTAACCACTGGGTCACCATGCCGCCCTATGTTCATTCAACTCAAGCATAACCATGAATAATGTCCCCAACATTGAGGTTTCTCTGCTTCTCAGGTATGATTTAATGATAGAGCACACAGTGCAGTTTCCCAGGTTTGGGCTCCATGAAACTAGTCTTGGAGAAAACCACCTGGTTGTTAGAGTTAGCTGTTATTTGACAGCTCGGCTTTTGGATGGCATCAATGTACAAGGCATAACGATGCATCAAGAACCCATGTGAAAATTGTCTCTAATCAAATCATGTCATACTCAGTTGGCAACTCTCAAAATTGTCAGCAGTAGAGTTTGCCATCAAGCCAACGCAAGTCATTCCACTTCATATCTTCTTTTTCCTCTCAGCTCTTTCCAGCTGCTGTAGTTGTGTAATTTTTGCCTTTTAAATGTAGTTACAGTGTTAATAAGTAAAGGACTTTTATGGAAATAGCATGGATGGTTGAGGGTGCCTGCATCACATCACAGAGAAGAAATAACCAGAAAGCCTGGTGTGGCTGTGGCAGATGGAGCTGACAGTTAGAGGGGTTGGAGGTAACATACTATTGGGGGGGGGGAGCACAGAAAAGAGAGGAAGGAAAAGGAGAATAGAGAAAAGGGCCAGGTCCATGAAAACAAGGAAGTGGAGGGCCTTGTGGTTCAGTGACATTAGACAGACTTACACATGTGGTGAAGGGCATGTTAAATGAATGTTGTTCTCGTGACAACTGAGTCTTGGATTGCACTTTCATTAAATGTGAGTGCATCCGTCCCTGAGTGCAAGCAGCAGACTGCACATACACACACGTGCTCACACAAGCATTCAAGCACACACACATACACCAGCCAAACAGTACATCCCTCTTTCTGCTTCCTTTCAACATTTATCAGGTTGACTACAAAGAGCTTCAATTTTTTGGCAGTAGACTCTGCATGTCTTCAGCTGTGCTGCTGAGATGTTCAGCTACTTTCAACTCATCCTTCAGTATTTACAGTCAAGTGTCACGGGTCACCTGATATTATGAGAGTGTTACAGTAAATGTAGCATATGTACCAGAGTTTTAGTAGTAGTAATAATAATAGTAATAATAATAATCTGCACAAACTCAGTGAAGTGAGTAAAGTGAAGTAACGATGTACCTCCACAGAATGTTTCATTTCAAATCTGTACATGAAATATGAACACCAAAGGACAACTTCAAGATATACTTGAAATTGTCCTTTAAGTTGTCCTGTATTTTTTGTCCTTCAAGTTGTCCTGTATTTTTTTCACAACTTTTTTATTGAAATTTTACAATCAAAATACTGTATGAAATCAATGTTTAGGTTTACATTGGAAAAAAAAGACCAAAATTCAACATAGAACAAAGAACAAAAAACAACAACAACAAAACAAAAACAAAAAAAAACAAACTTATAGCCCAGCCGCCTAGCCAATTAGAACAAAAAACAAAAACAAAAACACAGAGACACACAAACACACACACACACACACACACACACAACTTGTATACTCAAGACAAATAAACAATATATGTATAAAAAAGAATATATATACATATATACATATATACATACATACATACATACATACATACATACATACATACATACATACATACATACATACATACATACATACATACATATATATATATATATATAAAACTTATATAGAAAACAGAATGGTTAAAAAAAAGTTAAGTGATACACCCATATCACCACACATGTAAATAGATTACCCCATGTTCAACCAAATAATGTTGGTTATCAAATGCTTTATGGGATGTCAAGTGACTGCAGTTTCTTAGCAAATTTAAAGAAAGGACACATGTTTTATGAAATCTGATTGTTGAACCCCCTGTGACACATCTTATTTTCTCCATCTTAGTAAGTTCTGTATCTTTTATCAAGATCTCATGCACATCTCACAACCATTCAGCCAAAGTTACAAATGCCCCAAAATCAGGACAAATTCTTCAATGGTGGCCAAAGAGCAAACAGTGGACTAGTCAAGTTCCTCATCATTATTGACTTGGAAAGATTAGATGTTACATTGCATGGTTACACGTCAGATTAGATGACACAGAGCCTCACTTAATCTGTGTAAAATATGAGCCATATATACAGTTGCATATGATTGGCTTTGAAAGCCAAATAAAGTAGGATGATAATCATGCAAATATATTTCACTACTGAAAACAAATCAGTGTATTGTGGGGTGAAAATGATTATGACAGTTAAAAGTAAATTTTATTCAGCTCTCATTGCTTGTGGTGGAAATAAATTCTTCAAATTAAACATGTACCAGCTGGCAAATTATGCATCACTTACACTCCAAATCAGAGATGTCTCTCAAGCAAGACAGTCACTGCACCACACACTATTTAACTCTCTGTCATTGCCAATCAATGCCCCCCAAAGAATGAGCTCGTATCTCTCTCACCATGGCTGCGTTGTTTTTAAACTTGAAACAGAGGAATGGCTCTAGCTACAAAGCCCCACTGCATGTGATAATACTCCAGAGCCCAGCAGTCCCCAATATCACATCTACACTTTCCTCTGCTTGGCTGGGTTTTATTCATACGATCCTGCCACAAGATCCATCATTCTTTGCTGGCAAAATCCTGACAGTCAGTAAGATGCCACATTCTGTAGAATGAATTAGGTAATTGAATAAGAAATAAAAATAAGTTCAAAATCATGACAGATGAAGGTTCAAAATGGGATAGAGGTATATAAGGTGTTACTTAAAAACACATTCATATATCCCTTAAATATTTAGAAGGGCTAAATCATTCTTGATTGACAACTCTTTCTAGACATTTGTCAGCAACTGTAGGTATATAAATAGGGAATAATTGGGGCTAGACACTAGTGATGATTGACTGTCCCCAGATCTGCGGATTTAGGCTAGAGCCAAATTATATGACATATACATGTAGTACTATGTATACATAGTATATATGAAGTATATGCTGCAATAATATCAATGAATGGTCGTGTATCGGTACTAAGATTAAGCTTTATCTGATTTTATTTTGGACTGAGGACCTGAAGTATTAGACAATTTAACACTGCTGCATACTTTATTTGATACTTAATACTTAAGTATCAAATAATTAATTAATACTTAATACTTGGATACTTTAATTATTTGATATGTGATATTCTCTAAAGATGAAAAATTTGGTTTTAGGTGTAACCCCTGTGTCAGATATTTTCACAGTAACTTATCTGAGGTTTAAATTGCCATTTAAAATTACTGACACCAAGGCTAATAAAGGTAATTGCACTGATGTTTGACCACTCCACATCACTGAGATCCAATGGAAATGGAATGAATGAGTCATCAGTAAACAACGTCCCCACTGCTGAGCAATAAAGGATGGTAAAAATCGGAGTTTTAACTACTGATGCTGTGGTATCTGTTGATGAAAGTCCTCGACAAGCTTGGTGCTTGTTAACCACAACAACTTTGCTTCTTCCAACCAACTTGGTATCTTGCCTTAGTCTTCTGACTGCTATGGTGAAGACACCAAATGCCCTGTTCCATATCTTTAATCCCTCCATTTCCAAATGGTAGCCGAAAAGGAGCAACTAAAAAGGCATTTCTGTGTTTGAATAATTGTAGATTGGGTGTCAGCTTGAAGGATTGAAGGTAAAGCTTAAAGGATGAGTTGGATGAAGTGGTGGAGAGTGTACCCAAGGGGGAGAGAGAGCTGATTGGATGGGAATTTAATGGATTTTGTGAAAAGGAAGGAAATGGCTGTGGTGAATACATATTTCAAGAAGAGGGTGGAACACAGGGTGACGTATAAGAGTGGAGGAAGGTGCACACAGGTGGGCTATATCTTATGTAGAAGGTGTAGTCTGAAAGGGATTGGAGACCTCAAGGTGGTGACAGGGGAGAACGTAACTAGGCAACGTTGGATGGTGACATGTAGGTTGACTTTGAAGACCAAGAAGTCAGAGCTGTCGATGTCCATGGCTCTTTGTGTCCCGATGTTTACCAATGCCCGTCGCTAACAGAGCCATAGATACGAGTGGCTCTTTTGTGTACCGATGTTTGGCAGCACCCGTCATTATCAGAGCTATTGATATGACACATGGGTCAAAATCCAAACACAAGATGTGCAAGCGTTTACCAAACACATCAACTCAGTGGACAAGAACATTAAGTTCACAAGGGAAGACGTAAAGAACAACAGTTTGCCCTTCTTGGACTGTGATGTCCACATTGGGGAAGACAGGAGGCTCCACATTGGGGTTTACAGGAAACCTACACACACAGACCAATGTCTACTTTTCGACTCACAACCCCCTCTGGTACACAAACTGAGCATCATCAGAACTTTGCAACACAGAGCTGACAATGTGCCCAGCAGCACTCAGGCCCAACAAAAAGAACACAAACACCTGAGGGGAGCTTTAATAACCTGCGGCTACTCCAGTTGGACCTTTGTGAAAACTGCAACATGTTACAAAAAGACCAACCAGGTGAGCGATGAGGAGAAAAGGAACAGAAGGAATAGCACAGTCATCCCGTATGTTTCTGGGGTCTCCGAGAAACTCAGGAGAATTTTCAACAAACACCGCATCCCGGTTTACTTCAAACCCAGCAACACACTCCGACAAAGACTGGTTCATCCCAAAGACAGTGTACCACACACCCAAAAAAGCAATCTGGTGTATGCTGTACAATGCAATGAGGATTGCACTGACCTATACATAGGAGAAACCCAACAACCACTACACAAACGGATGGCCCAACACAGAAGGCCAAACTCCTCAGGACAAGGCTCAGCAGTCTATCTACACCTAAAGGAGAAGAAACACTCCTTTGAGGACAGCAACATACACATTTTGGACAAAGAATATCCCCTGTGCAGCCCTGGGCCTCTCTGATCACTGTCTGATTCATCTTATCTCAGCCTACAGGCAAAAACTAAAATCTGCAAAGCCTGTGGTTTAAACTGGGAGTAAATGGACTAATAAGTCAAAACGGGAACTCCAGGCCTGCCTTGACTGCACTGACTGCAGTGTTGTTGAGCCTGCATCTACAGACCTGGACGAACTTATTGACACTGTGACATCTTATCTCAGCTTTTGTGAGGACATGTGTGCACCCACCAAAAACATATGTACCTTTAACAACAATAAGCCCTGGTTCACAACAAAACTCGGGCAGCTTCATCAGGCCAATAAGGAAGCCTACAGGAGTGGAGATAGGATCAGGTATAACCAAGCCAGAAATACACTCACAAAAGAGATCAGAGAGGCAAAAATGTGCTACTCTAAAAAGTTGAAAAATAGGTTTCCTGCCAATGACCCATCATCAGTCTGGAGAGGTTTGAAAGACATTACCAACTACAGGATACCATCTCCCTACACTGCAGGAAACCATCAACTGGCTGACAATCTAAAATGGGTTTTACTGTAGTTTTGATAAGTGAACTTTCACACCCCTCCCTCACCCTCTCCAGCCACAACACACAACTAACTACACTCACTGCCAGCCCCTCTCCTCTCCCAACCGACCCCCACCTGCACTCAGGATCTGTGTTGAGGATGTGCACCAGCTCATCCAGAGACAGAAGACCATGAAGGCATCGAGGGCCAGGATTGCATATCACCTTCCTGTCTTAAAGTCTGTGCTGACCAGCTGGCCCCCATTTTCACACCAATCTTCAACAGATCACTGGAGCTGTGTGGAGTCCACTCCTGCTTCAAGAGCTCCACTATCATCCTGGTCCCCAAGAAACCCCGTAACACGGGATTAAATGACTACAGGCCCATTGCCCTAACATCTGTGGTCATGAAATCCTTTGAGAGACTGGTGTTGGCCCACCCGAAGGAAATCGCAGGCCCTCTGCTCGACCTCCTGCAACTTGCCTAGCAAGCAAACAGATCAGTGGATGATGCAGTCCACATGGAATTGCACTACATCTTCCAACACCTCAACTCCCCAGGGACATAAGCAAGGATCCTGTTTCTGGACTTCAGCTCAGCGTTCAACACCATCGTCCCAGATATCCTCCACTCAAAACTCACCTGGCTCACTGTACAAGCCCTCACCTGTCAGCGGATTAAAAACTTCCTGACAGAAACGAGACAGTTGATGAGGCTGGGGAAAATCACATCCAGCACCTGGACAGTCAGCACTGGCATCCCCCAGGGATGTGTGCTTTCCCTCTACTCTTCTCCCTCTACACAAATGACTGCACCTCAGGTGACCCATCTGTTAAACTCCTGAAGATTGCAGATGACACAACCATTACTGGCCTTATCCAGGGTGGTGATGAATCTGCATATAGTAGATGGGAGGTTGATCAGTTGGCCCTCTGGTCCGGCCATAACAACCTGGAGCTGAACATGCTCAAAGCAGTGGAGATGATAGTGGACTTCTGGAGGAGTCCCCCAACACTGCCCCCCCCCACCATACTCAACAGCAGGGTGTCTACGGTGAAAGCCTAAAGATTTCTGACTTCCACAATCTCCCAGGACCTAAGATGGGCATCCAACATAGACACAATCATCAAGAAGGCCCAGCAGAGAATGTATTTTCTCCACCAGCTCAAGAAATTTGACCTGCCTCAGGAAGTGTTGATTCAGTTCTACACTGCAATAATCCAGTCTGTCCTCTGCACATTCATCACTGTCTGGTTTGGTTCGGCCACCAAATAGGACATGGGCAGACTACAACGGACAGTTAGGTCTGCAGAGAAAATCATTGGTGCCAAACTGTCCTCCATTCAGTACTTATAGACCTCCAGACTCAGGAAACGGGAAGGCAACACACAACCCATTCCAACTCCTCCCCTTTGGCAGGCACTACAGAGCACTGTACCCCAAAACAACCAGATATAAAAACAATTTATTTCCATGGGCTGCCATTCAAATGAATGTTTAAAACTGTCAAATAAATTCAATTATTTTGTATATAATATAATGTACTGTACATTACACGTATAGTGGTATGCTCTATCATGTCCATCTACCTTAATCATATATATATATATATATATATATATATATATATATATATATATATATATATATATATATATATACACTACCGTTCAAAAGTTTGGGATCACCCAAACAATTTCGTGTTTTCCATGAAAAGTCACACTTATTCACCACCATATGTTGTGAAATGAATAGAAAATAGAGTCAAGACATTGACAAGGTTAGAAATAATGACTTGTATTTGAAATAAGATTTTTTTTACATCAAACTTTGCTTTCGTCAAAGAATCCTCCATTTGCAGCAATTACAGCATTGCAGACCTTTGGCATTCTAGCTGTTAATTTGTTGAGGTAATCTGGAGAAATTGCACCCCACGCTTCCAGAAGCAGCTCCCACAAGTTGGATTGGTTGGATGGGCACTTCATTGAGCAGATTGAGTTTCTGGAGCATCACATTTGTGGGGTCAATTAAACGCTCAAAATGGCCAGAAAAAGAGAACTTTCATCTGAAACTCGACAGTCTATTCTTGTTCTTAGAAATGAAGGCTATTCCATGCGAGAAATTGCTAAGAAATTGAAGATTTCCTACACCGGTGTGTACTACTCCCTTCAGAGGACAGCACAAACAGGCTCTAACCAGAGTAGAAAAAGAAGTGGGAGGCCGCGTTGCACAACTGAGCAAGAAGATAAGTACATTAGAGTCTCTAGTTTGAGAAACAGACGCCTCACAGGTCCCCAACTGGCATCTTCATTAAATAGTACCTGTTAGAGCCTGTTTGTGCTGTCCTCTGAAGGGAGTAGTACACACCGGTGTAGGAAATCTTCAATTTCTTAGCAATTTCTCGCATGGAATAGCCTTCATTTCTAAGAACAAGAATAGACTGTCGAGTTTCAGATGAAAGTTCTCTTTTTCTGGCCATTTTGAGCGTTTAATTGACCCCACAAATGTGATGCTCCAGAAACTCAATCTGCTCAAAGAAGTGCCCATCCAACCAATCCAACTTGTGGGAGCTGCTTCTGGAAGCGTGGGGTGCAATTTCTCCAGATTACCTCAACAAATTAACAGCTAGAATGCCAAAGGTCTGCAATGCTGTAATTGCTGCAAATGGAGGATTCTTTGACGAAAGCAAAGTTTGATGTAAAAAAAATCTTATTTCAAATACAAATCATTATTTCTAACCTTGTCAATGTCTTGACTCTATTTTCTATTCATTTCACAACATATGGTGGTGAATAAGTGTGACTTTTCATGGAAAACACAAAATTGTTTGGGTGATCCCAAACTTTTGAACGGTAGTGTATATATATATATATATATATATATATATATATATATATATATATATATATATATATATATATATATAAGTAACTGCTAACATCTATTTTAGCATCTCTGATATATTCTCTGCACAATTGCACTTTATCACCTCTTATTTCACTTGTATAAGTCAATCCTTATGTATATATCTGAAGATTGTTGTGTTGTAGTGTTGTTATTTTATGTTAAGTACAAAGAGACTGGGAAGGCGTATGAAGGCTGCAGCATAAATGGGCCCCCAGTCATCTTGGACTCCATACTGCTGGATCCTGACCCAGATCTGTCAAAGACCGTGTGGTGGCTGTCTGTGCACCAGTCTCCCCACATTAAACAAAGTCACGCACAGGCGTCCTCCATAAAGGGAATCCACCCTAACATCCGGGATTAAGTCCTATGGCAACCAGCAAGTGGTGACGAGGGCAGAATTGTGAGTTCTGGAAGCCCCTAGTCCATGAGCCGGCACATCAGGCAGTGGGTTATAGATTCAGACGCTGGCTCTTGGAATGAGGTAGAAAGCACCCTTCAGTAGCTGCACCCACAACTGAGCAGCCCTCTTTAGTATCCACTCTGCTCACCCCACCTGGGGCAGAGGCTAGAAAAGGTGCCCTAAAAGTAGCCTGCTTCAAACCTCCTGACTGGATTACCATGTGCAGAGGGATCACCACATGAAATCAGAAACACAGAAACATGACCTGTGGAGCCTGGAATGTGTGCACACTGATGGATAGTGCAACCAGTGACAGACTCTAGAGGAGAACCACAATCATTGCTAAAGAACTGAAGAGATGCCCAATTGGTATAGCAATTGGGCAGTCAGCCTGGTCAGGTACAGGTGGTACAGTTCAGCCTGCATGTCCCCCATGATTTTCCCACCGGTCTTCAAAATTTTTCCTAATTTTTTCTTGTGAGTGATTTTGGAATGTCCATACCAGCATACAATACAATAACAAAATATACTCTGAATAAAATATTCGTAAAATAGTGTAAGAATTTTGCTATCAACATTAAAAAAGTTCAGTTTTGTAAGAAAATGAATGTGTTGTTGGCCCTTCTTAAAAATAGCATCAGCACATTGGTCCCAGGAGAGATACACTTGTACTCTGTCACCAACTCGATCTGCTCTCCTTTGATTCTAGGTAGAATGGGTGGTGAAGCATCATGTCTAAAATCTAAAATCGGTTCTTTGGTCTTGGATGTGTTCAGATTCAAATGTGACGCCTCAGCACAGGAGAACTGGAGGAACATTAGATGAACAAAACGAATAACCTCTGCCTTTGTTTTCATAATACAATAAAGCTGGGTAAACCGTTTATGCTCTCGCATGCGTGTCTCATATCTACCGTTGATTCAGATCGACAATGATATGATTAAAAATAATTAAAATAATTTTGATAATCCAAAAAGTGCAAAAGTTATAAAGGAACAACTTCCTGTAGGTTGCAGTCAAAATAGGAAGTGTTGCATATTCTTGCTGTTGCCCAGCCTTATATTATGAAAATAAAGACGGGGTTATGGTTAGACCAAAATGGTCACATAGAAAAGCTTTTCTTTTTGGAAAGTGTAAGTTCATAGTAGACTTGGTCAAATTCATGCGAGGGTCTACCTAGGAGGCTGCACATCCACAGTCTGGCAGGCAAAACATTTTTATTGGGTATATTTTTTTTAGCTTGAGCGTTGCATAGTAAAAACTTTTTCCCTTTCAATCGACTCCTGTTTAATCAACTTGGGCGCTGCGCAAAAGTCTTATAATGGCAGGAAAAATACTTGGGATTTCTGTTCGTGTGTGTGTGTGTGTGTGTGTGTGTGTGTGTGTGTGTGTGTGTATGTGCACTGCTAATCTCACATACTACTGGGCCTGTCAGCCTAATAAATTTTGTGCACAGTTATGACTACAATCAAGGACCTCTTGTGGTTGCGGTGATTCAAAATCATTGAAAAACCTGTTTTATACCACACTTGAGTGATAACACCTCAGCTGATTTTTCACCAAAGTCCCAGCACCAGAGAAGGAGAGATACGCCTGGCAGGGATCTGCACTCTCTCCTAGTTTCTGCTTTTTTCTACCCACTGGTTTATAACACTATTGATTGTCCTGAAAATGCAGCCTCTGTATTTTTCTGCACTGATATTGACAGAGTAGCTGTTGTCTCAGAGCCGAGGGGACAGCAATGTATTGACCACAGAACTGTGGAGCTATAATTACTGTAAACCACAGATACAAGCATGAGAAAAGTGGGATCATACCAGATCAAACCACATCTCTACATCACCTCTGTTGCATGATGCACATCTGTAAAAGGGACTGACGAGCTCTCAGTCATGTCCAAGCTATGATGGGATAGCAGTAGGGGAAACAAAGAAATAAAACACAGAAAACATATAGTTATTACATGTGCATTTATTATATTATATGGTGTCCTTTTGGGAAAAGAGCACATTGCGGAATCCTTGGGATTCATGTTTTTCACATATGAATAATTTTTTATGACAGATAAGGAAAGAAACAGGGTATCCAGATGTGATCAATATTTCTTTTCAGCTGTCTTTGTGTAATAACATAAATGTATTACACAAAAATAAGTAGTAGTGCAATGTGGTCATGTAAATGTAGCTACAGCCTTAAATCAATAATAGCGCAAACGAGTTTTTTTTAAAGGCTGTTTATTCAGGCCAGCATAAAACACATTTTCAGCCCAGAGCATAAAACAGTACCCCACTTGAGAATTAAATCAATGGGAGATCTTCTCGAAAAACTAAGTAACAGTTTGAGGTTACTGTAGCCAGTGGAAGTAAATTACAAACAGGACACAGTTACTTAGTAGGGGGTCCTATTGTTTTCTTGAATGTTTTGGGTTTGTCACTTCAAAAAGAGTGAGCCTTTAAAGCAGGAAGTCTACTGGATATCAATGAATATGTGAATGCGATTAAATGAAAATAAATACAGAATAAAGAAAAAGAAAATGCGGTAGTGATTTTTTTTCACTCAAGGACAAATACGGTCATAGAAACAATGCACAAATGTGTCACTCCCCCCCCCCCTTTTCTTCCCAATTGTACCCGGCCAATTACCCCACTCTTCCGAGCCATCCCGGTCTCTGCTCCATGTGGAGTCGCCAGCCGCTTCTTTTCACCTGACAGTGAGGAGTTTCACCAGGGGGACATAGCGTGGGAGGATCTCGTTATTCCCCCCAGTGCCCCCACCCCCCCGAACAGGCACCCCGACCAACCAGAGGAGGCGCTAGTGCAGCGACCAGAACACATCCACATCCGGCTCCCCACCCGCAGACACAGCCAACTGTGTCTGTGGGGATGCCCGACCAAAGCGGAGGTAACACGGGAATTTGAACTATCGAGCTCCATTGTGGTAGTCAACGGAAATGTGTGACTTTTTTGTGAACACAATTATTAGTCTGGTATTGACTGCACATTTCTAATTGAGTAGCTAACATTTTATTTACAATATATCACAATTGGACACTTGGAATTGACGTTTTAAAATAAATGCTTTTGCAGTGGCTCAACGGAGCTAAAGTTAAATTGTCTGAATCATATTTTAAACAAACCGACAACCCAGACACATCACAAATCCTTCAAAACTTTGATTGAAATATTGAGCATGTGAAGGTGAAAAGTGAAAAGTGTCTGGCTCGCATCTCTGTCAAAGACAAAAATGCCATCTCACAACAGCTTTTATTTTTCAGATGCACCCACTCAAAAACATTTTTGAAGGGCCAAATCTACACATACAGCTAAATGTTGGACTGAATATCAGTTTAGAGGCCGGGTTCATGAGGTACTTCACATCTAACAAGATGGAAAAGCACATAAATGCAGCAATTCATTCCACATGTAACATGTGATTTGGATTACTTATAACCTGAACATAATTATGTTAAATTTACATGCTGTCTCCGTGCCATGGTGGTGGTGGTGGGGGGGGGGGGTATTTCCTTTGAACACTCCTCAGGCCCACCCTCATGGGGTGTGAAAGGATACGGATGACCCCGGCCCAAGACCCAGGGGAGGCCCATGCAAAGGTCTATGGTTGACCCTTAAATGGGATCAACTACAACAATTAATTTACTGACATATATTACTGACAATGGAATGTATATGTATTTCCATGATAAATAAATGTATTGTTATCATTAAAGCACATTTCAACTTGTCATCTGATACCCCCTTCCCGCTGTTATTGTGAAAATGGTGCAGTCAAAACACTGGTCAATCAGAGATGTGGAGAACACACATGTGCCACTAATGTAAAGCGAACTGCAGCCTGAATTACTGATCAAACAACACGATATGTTTTGTCTTTCAAGATGGTCACCATGTCAGATTAGGCAATCATGGTGCCATACATTCTTGCCGTGACTTGGCTGAGAGACTTGTAACACGACTCCGACCAACCATCATACGCTGCCTTTCACAATCTTGCGTGAGTTCATAGGACGTTGGGGAGGAGGGTCAAGAAATTGTCGAGCATGGCTACAGAAGCACCATGTGTGCTGCTAGTCGTCTTGTGCTTCGAAAAGAAAAAGAAAAAGAAAAAAAAAGATTGGGGACGTTGTTGTGGCTAGTGCTATTGGGGAATAATAACCTGGCATATCTTAAGCAGCTATTAATTGGGTTGCTGAAGTGTCTCTACTATTTCTCATCGACAAGAACACTTGGGTGGCATGGTGGTCCAGCAAGTCCTGGGCTCGAACCCAAGGCCATCCCAGGTCCCTTATGTGTGGAGTTTGCATGTTCTATTCGTGTCTGCGCGGGTTTTCCTCCGGATGCTTCGGTTTCCTCCCACCACCAAAAAGACATGCATGTTAGGGTTAACACTCTTCCAATAGGATGGGTTAAATGCAGAGAACACATTCATTGTAAGACTATAATGACAAAATAGAGCGGCTTCTCCTTCTTCTTTATCTTTTGTGACTTTTTTTTAATGGTACTCCATCCAGGAAACGTCAAAAAAGGCAGGGGTTGGTCTCCGAGTGGCGTGGCGGTCTATTACATTGCCTACCAACACGGGGATCTCCAGTTCGAATCCCTGGGTTACCTCCAGCTTGGTCGGGCTTCCCTGCAGACAGGCCGTGTCTGCGGGTGGGAAGTTGGGTGTGGGTATGTGCCCTGGTTGCTGCACTAGTGCCTCCTCTTGTTGGTTGGGGCGCCTGTTTGGAGGGGGAGGGGGAACTGGGGGGAATAGCGTGATCCTCCCATGCGCTATGTCCCCCTGGAGAAACTCCTCACTGTCAGGTGAAAAGAAGCGGTTGGCGACTCCACGTGTATCGGAGGAGACGTGGTAGTCTGAAGCCCTCCCCGGCTCGCTCGACAGAGGGGGTGGAGCAGAAAGGCAGGGGTATTGTTGCCACTGCTCAATGAACTTTTCATTCCATCTGACAGTACCAACAGCAGTATCCCTCTTTCTCTTTGCCATATTTACATAAGTGCACCAGAGAGCACACTGTCGTATTGATCAACATTAAGGAACACATCATGGGAGTTGTCAGACAATTCAAGAAAATGCAAAAGATTCTGACATGTTAGACTTTTGGTTGGGGTATCGTGGGGTATCTCAGATGCCAAATCGTTACTCTTAGCTTATGTCACATTACAGGGGGCAAAGTCGCCCAAGGCTGGAAATGTTTCAGTGACAACATAATCGTGTCAAAATCGCGTTGAATTCGTGTAGTCTGGTCCCAGCATTTGAGTCCTGCACAGGCCAAAAACTCCATCCCTATAGCCTGCCGCGTGATGTTCAAGCCCTAGCTCGGCCCCAGCCCGACAAAGTATGCAATTTTTCAGCCCAAGACTGACCCGAGACCGACACCATCATGACGTTAAGCTCTCTCTGGCGTGCGCTCCCTCTGATGAGCGCTCTGATGCGTTCTGTCTCTGATATCCAACTGGCCAAAAACCCCGCTAACAGCCGCCTTTTTACGTTGACCAAAGGCAGATATTAGCAGGTTTTGAGGTTTTTTTGCCCAGTAATACACACAAACATACGCACACATCATGGCATAGTCAACTGTCACGTCTAATACACTCGGACATGCGTATGTATGATGTTTACAATTAATATAACAACATTTCATACTGTGGCCTATGTGTGCTCTGCACATACACTACCGTTCAAAAGTTTGGGATCACCCAAACAATTTTGTGTTTTCCATGAAAAGTCACACTTATTCACCACCATATGTTGTGAAATGAATAGAAAATAGAGTCAAGACATTGACAAGGTTAGAAATAATGATTTGTATTTGAAATAAGATTTTTTTTACATCAAACTTTGCTTTCGTCAAAGAATCTTCCATCTGCAGCAATTACAGCATTGCAGACCTTTGGCATTCTAGCTGTTAATTTGTTGAGGTAATCTGGAGAAATTGCACCCCACGCTTCCAGAAGCAGCTCCCACAAGTTGGATTGGTTGGATGGGCACTTCTTGCGTACCATACGGTCAAGCTGCTCCCACAACAGCTCAATGGGGTTCAGATCTGGTGACTGCGCTGGCCACTCCATTACCGATAGAATACCAGCTGCCTGCTTCTGCTCTAAATAGTTCTTGCACAATTTGGAGGTGTGTTTAGGGTCATTGTCCTGTTGTAGGATGAAATTGGCTCCAATCAAGCGCTGTCCACTGGGTATGGCATGGCGTTGCAAAATGGAGTGATAGCCTTCCTTATTCAGAATCCCTTTTACCCTGTACAAATCTCCCACCTTACCAGCACCAAAGCAACCCCAGACCATCACATTACCTCCACCATGCTTAACAGATGGCGTCAGGCATTCTTCCAGCATCTTTTCATTTGTTCTGCGTCTCACAAACGTTCTTCTTTGTGATCCAAACACCTCAAACTTGGATTCATCCGTCCACAACACTTTTTTCCAGTCTTCCTCTGTCCAATGTCTGTGTTCTTTTGCCCATCTTAATCTTTTTCTTTTATTGGTCAGTCTCAGATATGGCTTTTTCTTTGCCACTCTGCCCTGAAGCCCAGAATCCCGCAGCCGCCTCTTCACTGTAGATGTTGACACTGGTGTTTTGCGGGTACTATTTAATGAAGATGCCAGTTGGGGACCTGTGAGGCGTCTGTTTCTCAAACTAGAGACTCTAATGTACTTATCTTCTTGCTCAGTTGTGCAACGCGGCCTCCCACTTCTTTTTCTACTCTGGTTAGAGCCTGTTTGTGCTGTCCTCTGAAGGGAGTAGTACACACCGGTGTAGGAAATCTTCAATTTCTTAGCAATTTCTCGCATGGAATAGCCTTCATTTCTAAGAACAAGAATAGACTGTCGAGTTTCAGATTAAAGTTCTCTTTTTCTGGCCATTTTGAGCGTTTAATTGACCCCACAAATGTGATGCTCCAGAAACTCAATCTGCTCAAAGGAAGGTCAGTTTTGTAGCTTCTGTAACGAGCTAAACTGTTTTCGGATGTGTGAACATGATTGCACAAGGGTTTTCTAATCATCAATTAGCCTTCTGAGCCAATGAGCAAACATATTGTACCATTAGAACACTGGAGTGATAGTTGCTTGAAATGGGCCTCTATACACCTATGTAGATATTGCACCAAAAACCAGACATTTGCAGCTAGAATAGTCATTTACCACATTAGCAATGTATAGAGTGTATTTCTTTAAAGTTAAGACTAGTTTAAAGTTATCTTCATTGAACAGTACAGTGCTTTTCCTTCAAAAATATGGACATTTCAATGTGATCCCAAACTTTTGAACGGTAGTGTATATGGGCACAATGAAAGGAGAGAAGTTAAATAAGCCCGAGTCCGCCCCGAGTCCGATCCATATTAAAAATAAATAAATAAAAATGACCCAAGCCCCGTCTGAATCGACTCGGCATGTCGGGACCCATCGGGAATCAAAGGGCTTGCAGACGTCTAGCCTAGCCTAACTAAACCAGTCCAATTCCTTACCAATAACCAGGGTCTCTAAAAAGAAAAGCCAGTGTACAGAGACAAGAGGAAAATGTGAAAACTATATGCGCTCCACGATGAGCCAGGAAAGGCTCAATGGACTCGCCATCCACTCCATTGAGAGAAAACTGGTTTAAAGACTGGACTTCAAGGACATTATCAGAGACTTTGCTGCAAGAAAAGTCAGGCGACTTGCATTTGGAAATAAACACTACTCAGCAGCGCATCACAACAAGGCATAGGATGTAGCTGCAAAAATTGTTACAATACAATAAGCTATACATGTGGGTAGGCCTCTTTTAATATCATTATCATCTTTTCAGTTGACAGCCATATGCTCTATACAGTATTTTAGTTCTGTACACAATTTGACCAATAATTTGACTAATGTAGTCCACAAGATTGAATTTGATAGATGAGGAGTGAATGTATTTGTTCACTCATGATAGGATCTTGCCTTGCAGTATTTTTTTCAATCAATGTTTGATTTTACTTTCCTCTAATCACTCATTCATTGGAGGGCATTTTCCCCCTCCTTGTTTTGTTTTAAGGTAAAAGGAGGAATATAACTGTCACAGTCCAATTTGAAAGAAACATTTTCTCTGTTTTGAAATAACTGACTTGACCTTTTATTTGTTATAATTATATTGAGTATTATATAGCAGCAGCAGTGCAAGCACTACAGTGGCATCAGCACTTCAGGGCATATCCTTCAGCAAACTGATGAGCATGGTCTATAATATGGGTTATGTTGTGTATCTACTAGATTGCCTCAAGTCTTATTATCCCAATTTAACTAACTACAACAGTTAAACTATAGTAGTGAACATCAATATCATTAGATTTGAATAATCAAACACTATCTGGTCCTTTAAGAGATGGCTGGAATTTCATGAACGCCTTTATTCTCATTGCTGAGAGATAGTAAAGCTTCATTCCTGTGGTCTCTTGTAGCCCAACTTCAGTTTTTTTGTGCTACCTCTTTTTTTTATGATGCTCATACAGTAGTTCACTAAAAGGAAGTCATTCATCTTGATATGAGATCAGACTCTAATCTAACTATACGCTCATACAGTTTTATTCATTTGTTCATTTATTTTTTTGAAAATCAGACTTGTCTTGTCATGTATTTGCGGCTCTTTTTCCTTGAACGCTGTGCTAATGCTCTCATTATCCTGTACAAAATACAGCATAATGCCTTTTGAGGGTATAACAGCCCTTTCTTAAGAGACAGTGGGAGTTAAGGTTCTCACTAATCCACACAGGGAAAGAAGCGGTTTCTGAGTAGACAGAAATAATTACACTTCACACAATGACCTTGGTTTAGTTAGGTTTGACATTAAGGTCTCTTGCTGTGGGTGTCAGTCTCTAAGAACTCTCACCTGAACACTTTGGACTCTTATGACTCTGCCCTAATGCAGATGCCAGAGCAGCAGGATGGTGCACATAGACATGTTCAATGTATTTTTGGTCATCTGGTGACCAGCAACGCTCTGGTGAAGGTACTGATTTAGCCAATCAAATCAACTCCACTCATACTCCTTTTTATATGCTGTGGTGCAGCGTATTTTGTACAACATTTACTCAGATAGAGAAGAAAAGAGGTATTGAGTCAACATTTAAATATAGTCAAAAGCACTGATTTTTTGGCCAACATAGAAAAGTCAACATTGAGCCAACATTTATATATGATTAGATGTTCTACATCGAAAATGTGTTTAGTAATATGGACTTATTGTTGACACATGGTGAGCTTTTCCACACTGAGATGATAATTGTGAGTCAACATTGATATAAGCAGAATATTTCAACATTTAAAAGTTGACATAGAATCAGCAAACATATTTAGCAAGATTTTCAACCTCTAGATTACTGAATAAGCAACACTATAATGCTATAAAACGCTATAAAAATTTATGAAAGGCAAGAAAGCACATGTAGCACAACAATATTGTATGTGTAGATGAAGAGACAGAACATTATTTACATAGATCCATTCACACAGAGACAATTTCAAAGCACTTCACATGTTAACAAAGATGTTTAATGTAAGGAAAGGAAAATTAATTAGAACAGATATAGATACATAATATAATAGATAATAATAATATATTACATATATATATATAATATAATAGAACTATGTAGATAGAGATTGGTTGAAAATGTGTGTGAATACCTCTGCTAGCTGGTCAGCACAGGCCTGGAGTACACGCCTTTGTACACCATCAGGCCCTACTTCTTTCCATGTGTTGAAGCGGCAGAGGGGCCGCCGCACCTCTGGAGTGTGTAGAAGGGTCTGTGGGTCTCCCAACAGTTTGAAACTGACTGGAGTTTGGTTATTTTCTTTGTCAAACTGAGCAAAGAAGTTGTTACGTTTCACCGTTAGGTTGGCAGTGTTGTATGCTGGTGTATGATGGCCTGGATGCCTTGCCACATCCTCTGTGGGATGGAGTTACTGGTGAAGCCCTCCTCTACTCATAGTTTGCAGTTTTGTTTCATAGATCAGATGCCTCTCTTAAGGTACACCCTGGTGACGTCACAGGCTGACATGTCTCCTGATGTCTCTTGCCCTGAGCAGCCGTTTAACTTCGCTGTTCATCCATAGTTTCTCAGTTGGGTACAATCGGATCCTTTGCTAACAGTGACATTGTCCGTGAAGTAGTTGATGTATGGCATTACAGATGAAGTGTAACTTTGTGTGTTCAAAACAGTCCTGGAGTTGATAGATGGCTCCCTCAGGCCAAATTTTAACTGTCCTGCTTGCTGGCTTAGCACTGATCGCAAGGGCTTTGTGTGCTGGGACAAGAAACAGAGGTGGTCTGACTGTCCAAGGTGGGGGTGGGGTATGGCCCTGTAGGCATTCTTTATGTTAGTAAAGATGTGATCCCCCTGGTTGTGCATTTGACATGTTGATAGAATCTGGGAAGAACATTTCTGTGGTTTGTTTGGTTGAAGTCCCCAGCAATAATGAAAACTCCATCAGGGTGTGTGTTCTGTTGTTTACTGATGGTGTTACGCATGTGTCCAAGCACTAGCTTAGCATTAGCCTGTAGTGGTATGTATTGTAGCGAATTCGGGGGACAACGCAACCACAGGAACTGCTGTGGCCGGGAAGCGAACCTGTATCGCCCGCACCGCAGGAGTCATCGCTAACCGCTCGACTAAAGGGTCAGACTCGCCAGCCTGCGGCCAGCGTGTCTTCTTATCCACGCACGTTACAGTATACTGCCATGACAACAACTGTATATTACCTGGGCAAGTGAAACGGTCGGCACTTAAGCATTAGATATCCCAGGTCCGGAGAGCAGAATTTATCAGTTATGGTCATGTTTGTGCACCATTATTGATTTATCTAAGCACAAAGTCCATCGCCTGATTTCTCACCAAAGTCAGATGTTCTGTTGGCATAATGGCGCGAGCAGCCTGCTAGCTCAAGTGCAACAACCGGTATGTTTGTGCAAGACAAGAGCAAGGAAACTAGAGGATGCTAAATATACTATATATATATATAAGAATTTTCCCAATTTGTTTTTGTTTTTCCTTCCCCAATTGTACTTGGCCAATTACCCCACTATTCCGAGCCACCCCGGTCTCTGCTCCACCCCCTCTGCCAAGCCAAGGAGGGCTTCAGACTACCACATGCCTCCTCCGATACAGGTGGAGTCGCCAGCCGCTTCTTTTCACTTGACAGTGAGGAGTTTCGCCAGGAGGACGTGGCATGTGGGAGGATCACGCTACCCCCCCAACAGGCGCCCCGATCGACCACAGGCGGCGCTAGTGCAGCGACGAGGACACAAACCCACATCCAGCTTCCCACCCGCAAACATGGCCAATTGTGTCTGTAGGGACGCCCGAACAAGCCTGAGGTAACGCGGGGATTCCCAATTTGTTCATTTTGAATTTGGTAAGAGTTTGTTTGTTCTAACATTTCTATCAAATATTTATCTTTCTTGTGTGAGTGTGTGTTTTCAGATAATGATCCAAACCGACAAACAGGAACACAATGTAAAAAAAACAAAAAACAAAAAACAATTAGAATTGTTCAATGACTGTTAGAAATTTGAAATGTTATATTCATTCATTGTTATGTTCAGTCATTCATATCTATCTATCTATCCGTCTATTTCTGTATCTGTCGATCTCTCATTTCAGTTTCTTTTTTTTGGGGGGGGGGTTTCCAAAATTGTTTTAAAAGTGCTATTCGTGTCTTTATATTTTTGAATAGTATATTGTCTAAGTAAAATATTTTTTACTTAATTATTGGTAAATAGACTGCATTTACATATAACTTTTTTCTGAAGCACTTCACAATTAATGCTTCACACATTTACCCACACACACAATTATACACTGATGGCAGTGTCAGCCATGCAAAGTAACAACCAGCTCATCAGAGGCAGTTAGGGGTTAGGTGTCTTGCTCATGGACACCTTAACGTTTTTTCAAGGAGGAGCAGAGGATCGAACCATCAAACCTCCAGTTACTGGACGACCTGCTCTACCTCCTGAGCTACTGCTGCCCATTACTGGTATTGTCTTGCATTAAACTCGGGCTGTAAATAAATCAAAATTGATTTGTCAAATTTTCAATGTTGGCTATATTAGGACACGATCACTACTTCAACATTGTTTCAACATTAGGTCAACCTTTGCGAAACTTCAGCATGAGCTCAATGATTTTTCAATGGGCAAATGCAGAGCTTAAGTGTTAAATCAGTGTTGATTCAGAGCCAGAGGTAGTTGATTTTTCAATGTTGAATAGATGGCCAAAACAATGGGAAAGTTTGATGCTAAATCAACATCAGAGATCAATGTTGATTCAGCGGTTTTGCTTGATATCTAAGCAACGTTGTTTCAATTATATTCCACAATCTGAGTAGAGCGCCCTACACCAAGTCTGGTAAGGCGAGAGAACTCTCAGTCCCCTTCCCTCTCCTGGTCCCTCCAATGATCTTATCAGGATGAAATAACATACGCTCAGCTTCTGGAAATATTGTGGTTGATCCTGTGTGTGTGTGTGTGTGTGTGTGTGTGTGTGTGTGTGTGTGTGTGTATTTACAAATGCATACATGAATGTGTGTCTGAAGGAGTGAGCCACCTAGAGAGGTTTATGTCATGGTTCATGATTTAGCAGCCCCCTGTGAAACACAGTGATGTGCTGGGCATCTCAGAGGTGACATGAATAATGTGAAAATAAACAGGCCATGGCCTCAGCTGAGGTCCCAAAACTCAGTTGAACCAAGCTCTAATAACTGTCTCTAATTTGCATATCCTGTTACATATTCATACCCGTACCCTAAGTAATTTACATTTCTATGCCAATCACGCTGCTAACCTGACAAAGTCCTCGGGCTCCCTAAAGCCCTTATCAACTGTTAAAGTCATGGCCAATTTTAGTGGATTCAGTGATGGTTCTGGCTCTTTTCTGAACCCCCCCCTCCACCTCAAACCCACCAGGTCATCTGCTGTTGTAATTTGCACTAGAGAATGAAACCCCTTTTATTGCATCTAGTTTCCATGTTGAAGTCTGTTCCCTTTCAGCATCAAGGATAGAAGTGAGGATTTTTTTGTCCCTTTTTCGCCCCACTTGTATCTGGGCAATTACCCCACTCTTCCGAGCCATCCCGGTCGCTGCTCCACCCCCTCCGCCGATCCGGGGAGGGCTGCAGACTACCACATGCCTCCTCTGATACATGTGGAGTCGCCAGCTGCTTCTTTTCACCTGACAGTGAGGAGTTTCACCAGGGGGATGCAGCGCGTGGGAGGATCACGCTATTCTCCGCAGTTCCTCCTTCCCCCCAAACAGGCGCCCCGACCAACCAGAGGAGGCGCTAGTGCAGCGACCAGGACATATACCCACATCCAGTTTTCCACCCACAAACACGGCCAATTGTGTCTGTAGGGACATCCGACCAAGCTGGAGGTAACATGGGAATTCGACATGGTGATCTCCGTGTTGGTAGGCAGTGGAATAGACCACTACGCTACCCGGATGACCCAGAAGTAAATATTTTGATGATCAGCATCAGCCTTTTTTTAGGCTGTAAATCCACATTCTGGCCAAAATGTAACAATTGACCAGGAAGACACACACACACACACACACACACACACACACACACACACACACACACACACACACACACACACACACACACACACACACACACACACACACACACACACAGGAATGGACACAAAGCTGTACAGACAGAGGAAAGAAGGTACCAGTGCAGCTCGGTGTAGGCGAGAGAGTTCATGTTATTTCAGAGATGATGGTCTTTACCAGTATCCCCTGAATACAACAGACAGTTTTAACTTTCAAGTAAATATCTTTCACTCAAGAAAGTAGAGCATTCCACCAGCCACAAATTAATTTGTTCTCTTACCTTCAAGTTTGTGATTTTAGTTTAGAATTTAGTGGTGGTCCTTTTATGAAAATGTAATCAGCTCAGACTGATGAGCTGTGTAACCAAGCAGTTACACACCTGGTTGGAACAAAAACCTGCACCCACACCGGCCCTTTCTGGATTATGTTGCCCATCCCTGAAGGCACTCTGAAATCCACCTGATTTTAACGTGACTAATAATCCATGGTTTGTTGAGATTCATTGATCTGATTCCATGTTTATTAAGAGCCAAATTTATGCCTGGGGGAAATGATGCACATTGGACATAATTATTCATTTAAAAAAGAAAATACATTGGGATTATTTTGCACAGTTTGGGAAAATGTGTGGTACATTGGCGAACATTATTTAGCCTCTCTAAGGTGCTTTAACCTCAATTATTTAAACTCATCTACATGGGAGGTTTTTAGACTTTTGTTTGATTATTTTTTTTTCTGAAGTATGCATATGTAAATAATCTTTTTTTTTGCACACTGACCTAACAAACTTGAACATAAATTTAACGCCATGCAATTTGCAGATGTAATTATGTGCATGACCATCTATAGCCATGTAAGTGATTCAAATAATGTTAAAATCAATTCTAAATTTGATTGTTGGCCAAAACAGAGAGGCAAGTGTTGGACTTCTATGGGACCTGCGACACATCCCTGTCATTAACTTTGCCGCTGCAGATTTGACCAGTTGATGTGACGTGACAGAGAGCTGACCAGGGTATGACATCAGTGCAAATGAGAAGAGATAGAAGCATGGATTTGTTTTCCTTTATCTCGAAAAGACACAAAGGAGGGTATTTTACAATTAAACCTGTGGTTTGTTTCTTCAGTTCAAGTGTTGAAATGAGTTTCCGCTTCATACTTTAATTAATATTTGTGCTGGAGTAATGTAGAAAGTATGCTCTGATGCCACAGGACTAAACTTACTGAGACTCTCTACTACATTCAACACCTAACATGTTAGTGCTGCACACTGGCAAGATTTTTATTTTTTTTTTGCTTTGTTTTCTGTAACATCTGTAAAATTAGTTTGTACTTAAAAAAGTATGCTACCCAGCTCCTGGTCCAGGCTCGAGACATCTTCTGGTTAGACTGCAATGCACTTCTACCAGCCTGCAATTCAGGTGCTGCAGAGAATCCAGAATGATGCTGCACACGTGGATTTTAAACTACCTCAATGCACACGTCTCGACATTTTTTGTATCCTCAAACTGGTGTTGCCTGCATAAAATCCAAAACCTTGTTGTTCGCATTCCAGGCAGTTCAAGGAACTACATGAACCTACTTGTAAACCCGTATTAGCATGTACATACGTATACTCTTGCTCACCCTCTTCGTTCTTCCGCTGGTAGGCTACTATCTGTTCCTGCTTCAAAAGGGCAATGCTCTCGGTCCTGACTTTTCTCACCTGGCCCCACAATGGTGGAACAAACGCCCAGTCTACACCAGAGCTACTTCCTTCAAGGAACACCATAAAACGTCTCGAAACAAGATCTGTAAACTGTCTAGTGGGATTTTCCAGCTAATATAAATCATCTATATTCGGTGTGTCTGACATTCTTGTGTAAGAAGTGGGGTTGTTGTGAAGCGTCTAGTGTATTGGTGTAGTGTTCTGTGCCTGTCACATCTCACTCTCAACCTTTATTATTATTATTAGTATCTAATACTTCTTTTGGTATCAGCCAGCACTGCTGCACCACTATTTTGCTACCTTACTGACTCAGACACCAATAATAATAATAATAACAATAATAATAATAACTACATTTATATCGCGTGTTATGTAGACACCCAAAGTGCTTCACATTGAAAAGGGTAACTCACTTCAACCACCACCAATGTGTAGCACCCACCTGGGTGATGCACAGCAGCCATTTTGCACCAGAATGCTCACCACACATCAGTTTGAGGTGGAGAGGGAGGAATCATTGAGCCAATTGCATGGGAGGATGACTAGGTGGCCAGATGGAGAGAGCCATTATTATCTGTCTTCCACTGTACCTTGCCTGCAGTTGACATTGTAAGCTCTTCTGCCCGTTATTCTGTTATATGCCACTGTAAATTTCCTCTGTATTCTGATTTACCTCTTCACCTCCTTTGAATGATCTAAGGTGTACTTACATCAATGCATTGGTATGACATCTACTTTTGGCTATGACGGTTACTATGTTGAGCTTTATGAAATCAGTTGGTAACATGTAAAATGTGTCTGCTAATTGCTAACTCTGTTGTAAGTAGCTTGGGTATATGTTTGCGAAATGAGTAAGTATAAATCTAGATATTTTCAGTTTCAGTACTTTCCCTATTGATATATTTATTTGTGATTTCAAAAACAAAATAGGATACTATTATGAACTGGAATTTAACAAATTCAAGTTGAAGATACTAAGACTTTCATTGGGAGTGACAAAGGAGGACAGGATTATGAACGATTATATTAGAGGGACCGCTCAGGTTGGACGGTTTGGAGACAAAGCAAGACAGGCAAGATTGAGATGGTTTGAACATGTGGAGGAGAGATGCTAGGTATACTGGGAGAAGAATGCTGAATATGGAGGTGCCAGGGAAGAGGAAAAGAGGAAGGCCAAAGAGGAGGTTTATGGATGTGGTGAGAGAGGACATGCTGGTGGCTGGTGTGACAGAGGAAGATGCAGAGAAAGGGAAGAAATGGAAATGGATGATCCACTGTGGTGACTCCTAACGGGAGCAGCTGAAAGTAGTAGTAGTAGTATTGATGTTTCAGAGGAAATTAAGAGCATCCTCTACTGAATCCTTGTAGTCCTTGATGATCTGAACAAACAACTATAAATTTAACTGGATATATATTTCAAACTACAATTTCTCAATGGGGGATAGCCTTAGATGTAAAAAAAAAGGTGGTCGTCAAACATGCTACTTAATTCAAGAACCCTAAAGATCATTCAATTTGACAGTTGACTAAACCACTGAAAGGTATTTTGACATATATATCACAGAAGTAAATGAATCTGAAATTCTAACTGCACTTACATGTACTTACTGTAGAGGAATGATTCATTTTAGGACACAACTTCTGACATTTCCATTGACTGAGGAATGGAGGGTTGGTAGATCAGAACTTGAGATCAGAAACACATCTTTTTTTTTTGTTGCAGTTTACTATGCATGTCTATGGTGGCCCTGAAATGCAAAACACAAAACTACAACTACTACTTTTGGCTGGTCCCATTAGGGGTCGCCACAGCGAATCATCCTTTTCCATTTCTTCCTGTCCTCTGCATCTTGCTCTGTCACACCAGCCACCTGCATGTCCTCCCTCACCACATCCATAAACCTCCTCTTTGGCCTTCCTCTTTTCCTCTTCCCTGGCAGCTCCATATTCAGTATCCTTCTCCCAATATACCCAGCTTCTGTCCTCCACACATGTCCAAACCATCTCAATCTTGCCTCTCTTGCTTTGTCTCCAAACCGTCCAACCTGAGCTGTCCCACTAATATAATCATTCCTAATCCTGTCCTTCTTCATCACTCCCAATGAAAATCTTAGCATCTTCAACTCTGCCACCTCCAGCTTCGCCTCCTGTCTTTTCGTCAGCGCCACTGTCTCCAAACCATATAACACAGCTGGTCTCACAACCATCTTATAAACCTTCCCTTTAACCCTTGCTGGTACCCTTCTGTCGCAAATCACTCCTGACACTCTTCTCCACCCACTCCATCCTGCCTCCACTCTCTCCTTCACCTCTTCTCTTCTGACCCCAAGTATTTAAACTCATATGCCTTCGTCACCTCTATCCCCCCCGGGGGGAATGGGGATGGGGGGGAATAGCGTGATCCTCTCATGCGCCACGTCCTCCTGGTGAAACTCCTCACTGTCAGGTGAAAAGAAGCAGCTGGCGACTCCACCTGTATCGGAGGAGGCATGTGGTAGTCTGAAGCCCTCCCCGGATCAGCATAGGGGGTGGAGCAGTGACCGGTATTGCTCGGAAGAGTGGGGTAATTGGCCAGATCAAACTGGGGAAAAGGGGGTAAAAGCCAAAACCAAAAAAAAAAGAGTATGCCAGTGATAGCAAGTATCAAAAAATAACATTTATTTTTCCTTTTTTCATCTTCAATATTGTCACTTTATGATTACATGGTCTTCTGCAAGTTAGGCATGTTAAATGACCCTTGGCCCCCTAGTCATCGAATTTCAGAAATGTGTGTCATTTCCAAAATGAGGAATAGGTCACTTTAAAGAAACAAGGCTTTTAGTGAACAGCAGCTATGTACTAAGGGCAGGTCACAGTGGCTATAGACTGTATTCCTGAATGAGTGTCATTAACAAAATTCTGTTGACATCTTTAATGAATATCCAGCACACGTCCCATTAAACGATGATCAACATGACATACAAAAGTAAACACATACAAGCTCACTACTGCACGCGCACACACACACACACACACCTTTTCACTTAGGGATGAAACATATATATATGAGCAGTTGGTCTTACAGAAAACCCAAATCTCTTAAGATGCCTTTCATGCCTGTCATCAAAAGAGAGGATGTTACCATGGCAACAGTGTCTTAGGCACAGCCTCTGGTGACACAGCCTCTAGCCAGCCCTTGCGCACACACGCACGCACGCATGCACACACACACACACACACACGCGCACACAAATCCAAGCGCAAACATTCACATGCACACTCACATACATGAGCACAAACACACTAATACAAAACCCAGAAACCCAGGAGAACTGAGGGGATTGATATCTGCACATCAAAGAGCGCTGAGCCACCCTGACCTGCCTGATGCTGTTTTAAAGCACCAATGAATTTTCCACTGATCTGTGTACAAGTGGTGAATAAAGGCATGACTTCAAATGCCTTCTCAAAGCTGACAAAAGGTGAAAGCATCTGAAGCCGACAATAATACCATTTCCTAGCAACGCCAACACACAGTGAACTATTCTGGTGTGGACCATGTGCAAAACCGAGGGATCGTTTGGTGACCTGTTTCACGTTGATTGTTGGGTCATCTTTATGTCAGTTTCCGCATAATGAGTTGTGTCCTTCCATTTTTTGGGACTTAAATCACGTGCTTATTTTGTCACTTTGTAGTTACAGTTTTCAATGTCCTGTATTTTTATATAAAGTGGTATTGTGGCGGACACTAGGGGCTATGCCTCTCACCCAGCAGGACTGTGAGCTGGGGGCGTGGTTTACGTTCCCGGGCTCGCTGGTGCAGGGATGTTCCTGCTGTAGTTTGGTTTTTGGAGTTGAGGAATAAACATCAAACTCGCCTTCATCTCCTGTGTTTTTCCTCATCCAGCCACAGTATTTAAATTTAGCCATTTTATTTAATGTATTATTATTTCATGCTTTTAGACACATTTCAGACTATATTAATTGTATTTTCCTGACCTTTGGAGTACTGTTTTCTATCTGCTGAGAGAGCTGTGAAATATCATTTGTGACTACATCGTCTTAGATTACCAGTGCCCTGCAATTTAATGTCCATAAGTAGAAGCACAACCACAGATAACACCACATAACATAATTGGTGCTTCTTCAAGGAATCCCTTGCGCTGCAGAAACAAGACTAGGTCAAACCCTAGTATATGGCTGGACCATGTATGGTGATTTTTCGAAATTGTAGCCAATTTGTTACAGAGATAGTGTCTATAATGTGAATTCCTGGATGTTAAATGTGCATCTGTAAACTTCTGTAGTGGTCCCAGTAATATTTGTTAAAGTGTACTGAAGCAGCATACCACATGACATGGTTAAACTATGTTTGAGTAAAAAAAAAAAGATTATAATGCAATTGCAAGAACAATACCTTCCACTCATATCTTGGAATGTTTGATTTGAAAGATATCTTATTTTAATTATCTGTTAACCAGGGGCATCAATTCACCAGAAGCCAAGGTATGGCAAAGTCAGATGACGTCACATCTGACATCACGTGACATCAAATCAAGTCCTTCAAATTCTCATTTCATCTCAACCATGTGGCTCTGTGCCGGTAGTTAGCTACAACCATTTATTTCACTTACACAATCGCGTCACCCTAATACAGTCAGAGTCTTGACTGATGATGACTGAAGATGGCTACTAAAAATAAAAATTGGTCACCGGTAAATGGACAAAACCCCACTGGAGAAAACCACACAGTCAACAATTTATTTTTCCAAGATTATCAATGTTTCAAAATTGCTTTGGAATAAGGCCTGTAGTTATAAATCTATGCCACTGGGAATCCCAACCACGTAGTTTGACTTTCTGACGGGGGGGGGGGGGGGGGGCAGCTGCCAAAAAATAGATGATATAGTGAGCGAAAATACATGTCCTGCATGAACACTATTGTGCTCCTCCGCCTATTCTGTTACAATTAAGATGCACAATAACGCACGCAGATTGTTTTAACATTTTAGCTACACTTTGTTTACATTAGGCATGCTAATGGCTCCTATTATGGAAGTATATTCCTTTTGCGGTTGCACCAGCAATTAGGCTACAATATTATTGTTTGCATTAAATAAAGAAAGAACAGTGTAATGTTAGTTTATGGCATCTTCTTGAACATTCTTTTGTAATATTTTATAGGCGAATATTAAGGCTACATTTTACTTATCAACCTACATTACATAAATAATAACAAAAGGCCTACTAAAGCTATCCAATTAATTGATTCTGCGAGTTTCTTAAAACATCATAAACATAGCTTCCTATCAATATGGAAGCACCATAGCCTATGATCCTATAATCATAAAGAAATACAAACAAGAGATGTTCAAATAAATCACGGTGTGGGAGTGCAGGAATGAGGAGATGGAGAGATCGAGTCGAGTCAGTTCCGTTTACTCGCCATACAAAACAACACCGATACAGCACAATCTCTCGTGGCAACCAGCTAACCGCTAGGCTGCTGCAAACATGGCTCTACTTCCTGGAAAACTCCAAGCAGTGCAATGTCAGCACTCTGAACATCTGCCTTAAAGGAGCAGCAGCTCCTGGTGAATCTATCGTCAATTGTGTGTCACCACACAGTCCCCCCCCCCCAGAATTCACCATCACGAAAAAATGCAACACAGAAATGCAAAATGCAACACATCGTCTTCCTCGGCCACCGTGTCTCCCCGCAGGGAGCCATTCCCCTTCCTGCCAGAGTGGACGTCGTCGCCAGTTTTCTACGCCCGCACTGTGAAGTCCCTGCAGGAGTTCCTGGGCATGGTGAACTTTTATGACAGGTGCATTCCCCGTGCAGCTCACCGCATGCGGCCCTTGTACGAGGCCCTGCGGAGTAAGGAAGTCAAGGGCGAGGTAGACTGGTCCCAGGGGATGGACGACGCTTTCGACGACGCCAAGGCTGTGCTGGCCAATGACGCACTGACCATTGCCGCGCTGGCCAATGCCGTTTTGCTGGCGCACTCGTCCCCCACTGCCCCGATTGCCCTCACGACCAACGCCTCTGACTATGCGGTCGGGGCGGTGTGCGAGCAGTGGGTGGGCGGCGCCTGGCAGCCCCATGCCTTCTTTAGCAAACAGTTTAAGGACAACGAGCTGAAATACAGCACATTCGACCGGGAGCTCCTGTGTCTGTTCCTCGCCACCCGACATTTCAGGTTGCTGTTGGAAGGCCGCCGTTTCACTGCCTTCGTCGACCACAAGCCGCTGACATTTGCCATGGCCAAGACCTCCGAGCCGTGGTCCGGACGCCAATAGCATCCGCTCTCTGCCATCTCGAAGTTTACCACGGACGTCAGGCAAGTGGCTAGCAAGGACAACTTTGTCGCTGACTGCCTCTCCCGGGCGGTGGCAGGGTCCGTTCACTTGGGACTCAAATATGCTGCCATGGCTGCAGACGAAGCCGCTGACGCGGACATCCAGGCCTATCGGACGGCTGCTACGGGGCTGCGGTTGGAGGATATGGTGTTTGACAGCGCCAACGCCACGCTCCTCTGCGACGTTTCCACGGGCCAGCCCCGCCCCATGGTGCCTACCGGCTGGCGGCACCGTGTTTTTGACGTTATCCATGGCCTTTCCCACCCGGGTGTGAAGGCGTCCACTAAGTTGGTGGGGGCCAAGTTCGTCTGGCCCAGCCTCAGGAAGGACGTCAAGGCCTGGGCTGACTCCTGCGTGGCGTGCCAGCGTTCCAAAGTACACCGTCATACCAAAGCCCCCTTGGCGTCATTCCTGGTGCCCGAGAGGCGTTTTGACTATGTGAATGTGGACCTGGTGGCCCCCTGCCCCCCTCCCACGGGTTCACTCACCTTCTCACCATGGTGGACAGGACCACCAGGTGGCTGGAAGCTGTTCCCCTGTCATCGACCACGTCTACTGAGATGGCCCGGGCGTTCATCGGGTCCTGGGTGGCCCGTTTTGGCACGCCGGCTGACCGCACCTCTGACAGGGGCCCGCAGTTCACGTCAGAGCTCTGGACTGCAGTCGCGGAGGGGCTGGGGGTGAAGCTCCACTGCACCACAGCATACAACCCGCAGAGCAACGGACTTTATGAGCGGTTTCATCGGTCTATGAAGGCCGCTCTTCGTGCCAGCCTCACGGACAGCAACTGGGTTGTTCGCCTCCCGTGGGTCATGCTCGGCCTTCGCTCTGCCCCCAAGAAAGACCTCCAGTCCTCGTCTGCCGAGCTGGTTTATGGCCAGCCGCTGCGTGTCCCAGGTGAGTTTCTCCTGGACGCTGTGGCCCCCTGGTCAGCAGCTTCTCATCAGGCTGTGGCCCGGGTCAGTGCCAATGCTTTCACTCCGATCCCTACATCTCACCACGGCCTCCCTCAGTCCTATGTCCCCAAGGATTTGCTGTTGGCCAGGTACGTCTTCATCCGTCGCGACAGCCACCATACCCCCCTGCAGCCCACCTACGATGGGCCCTTCCGCGTCCTGGAAGCGGGGCCTAAGTACTTTGTGGTGGACATGGGGGGCAAGCCGGAGCAGGTCTCGGTGGACCGTCCCAAGCCTGCCCATTTGGACCTGGGTGGGCGGGTCGAACAGGCCCTGCCCTCAGGACATGGATGCCCCCCTTCTCAGGTCCCTGGACCAGCCTCAGCCCCTGCCTGGGCTCCGGCTCTGTCCCCTGCCCCTGCCCCCACCCCCATACCCATCCAGCGCAGCTGTTTTGGCCGCCTGGTCCGCCTCCCCGAGACGTTGACTGTTTCACTGAGGACTGTTCGCCTGTTGGCCGTTTGTGTTTCGCTGAATACCGTTGTGTTGCATTTTTTCGTGATGGTGAATTCTGGGGGGGCCTGTGTGGTGATACACAAATGAGGGTAGATTCACCAGGAGCTGCTGCTCCTTTTAGGCGGATATTCAGAGTGCTGACGTAGGCACTGCTTATAGTTTCTGGGGGGAGCCATGTTTGCAGCAGCCTAGTGGTTAGCTGGTTGCCACGAGAGATTGTGCTGTATTGGTGTTGTTTTGTGCGGCGAGTAAACGGAATTGACTCGACCTCTCCGTCTCCTCATTCCTGCACTCCCACAATATCACAATTTCACAAGAGTCATCATGCTCTTGAAATGTGACACTTAACGGCACGAGTTCACTTACATCTTCAGACAGGCTTAGCTACTAACACCCACAACCAGCGTACAGAAATAAAAACAAATCACAGAAAACCAAATCAACTAATTAGGCTACTTCTTATGCACAGTGGTCCAAATCAGCAACACATAGGCTAGTAGTAGCCTACACACTGCTAAGCATGGCAGCCAACACAGAACAACACAGCAGTATAACAATAAACCACTTTTTCATCTTACCTGTTCATAGCAATTCCATTAAAGCAGTGAAACGCCACCCACCGAATAACTTGACATGGCAACGGTTCAATAATCCAATCTTTGCCAAATGAACATGGCTGTACAGTTCACAAATCATCTTCGCCAACTGAACTTGATCAAGGCAACAGTTAAAATAAGTTAGGCTATTAATGTTGTCACAACGAGGTCATTCCGTTTCCATAACGAAGCATTCCTCGACTCATTTGGGATTTTAAGGCTCTCCCTTTGAGAGTTTTCGTTTAATTTCAATGTCATCGATTGCGTATGCTACAGTTATTAGCTAGCTACACGGTACACACGCTCTTCTGTTTCTGGCGCCCATGTCAGTTAGCGACACACGTGACACACACGCAGCAAGAGAGAGAGAGAGAGAGAGAGAGAGAGAGAGAGAGAGAGACTCTCACTATTGAGTCAGTGACGACCGACAGACAGGAGTTGAGCCGAGTGAGGTGCCGATTCACTCGATTTGATTCTACTTCGTGCAATGAATGATTTTGCTACAGTAATAGGATCATTTAAAACACTGAGAAATGTGTAATTGAAAACATATTATTTCACACTGACCAGGCAGCCAATGTTGCAAGTGTAGGTGCATATAAATAACAGACAGAGTCGGGCTGTGTCGCTTAGTAACGTGTATTCACCGGCTATGCCCATAACGCAACTGAGGCATGTTACACAGGGCAAGTATACATCAATCAGTGCCCCCAGGGGGAGCTGTTGGCTGCATAACATTACCCTACAACATCTCCCTTCCTTTCGTAGAATACAATACCAAATAATATAATGGATAGTATTAGCCATTAGAACATTAGTGCTCATATCCCAATATTAAAATAGTGCAATGGAAATAGTGCATCAAGAAGGAACAACAAGTCAATATCAACCAAAACCTTTGCAGAACAATAACGACAAAATGGTAGCATCAGAACATCCACAAGACCACTGAATAAGAACATTAGAAGTGAACATCACAGTTTTTGTTTCGTTTTTTTTTTTTTTTTAATGTCCACAGTCCAGTGTGTGTGTCTATGTGTGTGTGCGTGTGAGTGTGTGTGTGTGTGTCAATCTCACTACAGTGTATGACCCAGAGGTCAAGTCTTTCTGGAGGCTTAATCCGCCTCCCGCTCCGGGAGAAGGCCCGGCCCTGTAACTCACGGCATGGTGTGGTCACAGCTTGTGGGGGAGATGGCGGCGACCTCGGGGCTGACGACCTTGGAGACATTACAGGGCTGCTGACGACTTCCTCCATGCTGCCCCCGCCCACATGGCCCCCTTCAGCTGCACACGTGCCCACAGGCTGCTCCGGTGGCCGTTCTGTGTGGGCTGACGGCTGTGGAGGGGCAACCTCTGCTGGTCGGAGATCAACCCTGTTACGACGGTACGTGGTTCCCTCCACGTTGACGATAGGACAGCGGTCCCACCTGCTGCAGGCATACTCCTCTCCTCCATCGGCCTGTCCTGTCACCCGGGATTGGTTTCATCCTGACAGGCTGGCCGACGTTTAGCTCTCGCAGATCCCTCGCAGTTCTGTTATATGTCAGCTTCGCTGCCTGATGTTTCACCCTCAGCTTGTCTGTGACCCCAGTGATGATCTGAGGTGCTAGTAGCTGGTCGGCCACAGGGAGAAGAGTTCTCAGCCTCCGTGACATCAGCCATTGTGCTGGGCCCTCAGTGGGCGTGTTTCTCCAGTGTAGAGAAGCCTTCCAGGGGTCCTCGTCAGCCCGGTCTGCTTTTCTGCATAGGCCTTTCACAATCTTCACTGCAGACTCTGCTTTGCCGTTAGCTTTTGGGTGTCTCAGGGAGGACATGACATGTTCGAAGCCCCACTCCCTCGCAAATGCCCGAAACTCTCCACAATCAAACTGACCTCCGCAGTCGGAAATGACCTGGTCAGAGATACCGTACCGTGCAAACTGCGCCTTGCACCTTCGGATGGTCGTTTCTGCCGACAGGTCTGGGAGTAGATCAATCTCCCAGAAGTCTGAATAGTGATCCACCATGAGCAGGAAGTCCTGCCTTGCGTAGCTGAACAAGTCCATGCTCACCAGCTGCCAGGGACGTGTGGGGAGCGGGTGTGACATCATAGTCTCTTTTTGTTGCTCGTGTGCATACTCATTACACACTGAGCACTGCTGCACATATGCAGGGGGAAATCAAAGACTATTTGGCCAGTAGAGAGTATTCCGGGCCTGTCTATAACAAGCCTCACCCCCCACGTGGTTGTAGTGGATCCGTTTCAGCATCTCAGGACGCATAGCTTTCGGAATGATGTCACGCTGGCTCCTAAAAAGCACACCGTCCTGTGCACTTATTTCATCTCTGATGGCCCAGTATTCTCTGATGGCTATGGGGCTCTCCTCTTTGTGTTCTGGCCATCCCTCCAGCACGACCGACTTGAGTGTTTGAAGACACACATTCTCCTCTGTGTGTTTTCGAATCTGTGCGAGGCGTTGGCTGGTGACGTTTAGATAGTCTGCCTACTGAATGGCTGCCGTGTTGTACTGCACCTGCTGCATGCTGCAGACCATTTCACGTCTGTACTGAGTGTCCATTCTCTGTGGCGGGGTGGTGGCTCTGCTGAGCGTGTCACTGATGTACATTTCAGGGCCTGGCTTGTACATCACCATGAGGCAGTAGTTCTGAAGTGTGAGGAGCATGCTTTGAAGGCGCTTTGGTGCACTGAGAAGGGGCTTAGTGAAGATTGACACCAGCGGGCGGTGGTCGGTCTCTGCAGTCACATCACCCCTCCCATATAGTGGGAGTAGTAGTGGAAGCGTTGACAAGCGAATACGATGCTCAGGCACTCCTTCTCAATCTGTGCGTAGTTTTGCTCCGTCTGGTTCAACGCGCGGGAGGCGAACACGACCGACTGTCCCCCCTGAAGCAGGCAGCAGCCCAAACCGGTCTGACTGGAGTCACTCTGTATGGTGACTGGCTTGCTGACATCATAGTAACGTAGTACTGGCACCGCCGTGACCAGCGTCTTGATTTCCTTCATAGCAGCATCATGTTTGGGCAACCAGTGCCACAGCACACCTTTGTCCAGCAACCTTCTCAGCGGTTCACACACCTCTGACAAGCGGGGCATGAACCTCGATAAATAGTTAACGAAGCCGACACACCGCTGAACACCTTTTGCATCCGTGGGGTTTGGCATGTCCAGGACTGCCCTGACCTTCTCGGGATCAGCTTTGAGGCCCTCCGCCGACAGTATGTGGCCGTGGAAGTGGACCTCCCTCACACGAAACTGTAGCTTTTTTATGCTCAGCCTCAGCTTCACTTCCCTGCATCTGTCCATCAGAGCAATGAGGTTTGCGTCGTGGTTGCGAACGGCCTCCTCCTCCGTGTCCCCACAGCCGACTATGAGGATGTCATCGGCTATGGGCTCAATTCCTTTCAAACCGGCCAGCAGCTCATGTTTCCTCTGGTACAGCTCTGGTGCGACTGACATGCCGAAAGGGAGCTTCAGCCATCGCTTTCTACCCCACAGTGTCCAGAACGTTGTCATCAGGCTGCTCTCCTCATCAAGGCGACACTGCAAGAATGCGTCGCGCGCATCCACCAGGGTGAAGATACGTGCCTTAGGCAGCTTGTACAGCACGTCATCTAAAGTGGGCATGAGGTAATGGGACCTTTTCAGGGCTCAGTTAAGTGGCTTGGGGTCAATGCAAAGCCTCAATTTGTCCGGCTTCTTCACTATGACCAGATTGCTAATCCAGTCTGTGGGCTGAGTGACTGTGGTTAAGTGTCCATCATTTTCATATTGGTCCAGCTGCGCCTTAACAGATGCCTTGAGGGCCACCGGGACATTTCTTGGTGCGCACTGGACAGGGGCCACAGTGCTATCCAACTCGAAGTGAATATCACCCGGCAGTGACTCGACTGGGCTGGTGAACACGTCATTATAAGTGTTAATGAGACAGCCTTTGGTTAGCTCACCTGTCTTGCAGTGCTCCACTTTATTCAGCTCTTCGGGAATGGTGAAGCGTATCAAGCCAAGTCTCTCACATGTCTCCCCTGAAAGCAAGGGCTTCTGGCTGGTGCGCACGACCTCAAAGTCCAGTCTGTGCGTCTTGCCCCTGATGACACACTGTGTGCTGTACACGCCCATTGAGCTCATACACTCACTGTTGTAGAGTCTCAGCCTGGTGAGACTTTTCTGAAGAGGCACTCTAGGCGCCAGTCTCATCTTGTCTTTCAAGCTCATCACGTTGCAGGTGGCTCCAGAGTCAAGCTGGCACCTCTGGACCCCTCTGTGCAGTGGCAGGTTTACAAACCACTTTTTCCTTTGAGTGTTCACAGCCCCTACGCTCTCAGCCGTGTACACATCCCTCTCATCGCGGTCGCTGTCCTCCGGGTCCCCTAGTGGCGGGTCATCCACAGCGTTCAACTGATGTGCTTGCTGGCCTCTTTTCATGCATACTTTGGCAAAGTGATTATCAGTGCCACACAAGCGACATGACTTTCCAAATGCGGGGCACAGGTCTCGCCCCCGTCTGTGCGGTGTGCCACAGTACTTGCATTCACCTGTGCCTCTCTGTGGCTGTGCAGATGTGTTGGTGGGCTCGGATGGCCTGCTGGTAGGTCTCCGTCCTGGTCGCTGTCCATGTGCTACATTGATGCTCTCCACAGTCACAGAGCTGCTAAGTGACATGGATTTTAACTTATTGTCCAACACCTCCGCTGCACGGCAAATGTCAATAGCTCCCTCCAACTTAAGCTTCTTATCTCTTAGCATGCGTCGTCTGGCGCCCTCATCAGTTGTTCCAAGAACAAGCCTGTCCCTTATAAGCTCGTCTCTTATAGCTCCATATTCACATGTGGAAGCCTTTTCTCTCAGTCTCGTGACAAAAGCATCCACAGGTTCTCCTTCCTCTTGTTTAAGGTTGCCAAAAACATACCTTTCAAAGATGACGTTTTTGGTAGGTGTAAAGTATTCCCCCAGTTGGTCGAGTATCGCTCCGGCGTCTTTCTGCTCTTCCGCTGTGAGTCCCAGGTTGTGCACGTAAACATGGAGGCATTCCTTCCCCATTAGCCTCCGGAGCGTCGCTGCCTGCACCGGCTTCTCTGCCTTGTCGATCCCGGTCGCAAGCAAATAATCCTCAAACTCTGATCGAAAGCTAGCCCAGTTGCTGTGAAGATCCCCAGTCATCTTCATGGGCTCCGGTGGCGGAATATTGGAAGCCATCGTCTTGGATCGATGCTAATGCTAGCAGGCTAACTAAAACTTCTAGCTACACTTAGTAAAAAAATAAACGCACGCTGTTCAAGCATCAGGCAACGTAAGACTCACGTTGGGTTCCAATACAGCTTCTGACACCATGTTGCAAGTGTAGGTGCATATAAATACCAGACAGAGTCGGGCTGTGTCGCTTAGTAACATGTATTCACCGGCTGGGCCCATAATGCAACTGAGGCATGTTACACAGGACAAGTATACATCAATCAGTGCCCCCAGGGGGAGCTGTTGGCTGCATAACATTACCCTACAACAGCCAAGGTATGCTGCCTGCCATACCTTGCCATACCCAATTGACGCCCCTGCTGTTAACACCCCCCCTCCTCTTTCATCTGTTTCTATCTGTAGATGTATCTATGTTTTCTAAGACTCACTCTGTATTGACAGGTGAATTAAAAAAGAATGGATAGCAGCCGTTGATAGCACCATTAATTGCTCATCATTTGCAACCATTATCTTCCCCATCTCAAGGTCCGATTCACAAAAGATATTGTGCCAATCATATTACAGTGCAAACACACCCACACCCAACCCCCCTGTAACCCCCCTTCTCGTCTACCCTGTATGTTTGTGTTATGTTTATCTGTTGTCTTGTTTCACCGCCGTTTATTGTAAAGCGACGTTGAGTGTTAGAAAAGCGCTATATAAGATTGATTTATTATTATTATTATTATAAAGTTTTGCAGCCGAGTGTAATTTTCCCTTGTTTTGCATCTGATTACAATTATCCATGTGGCAAAGTATAAATGGTGGCTTTTCACCAAGAACAAAGTCGGCAGGTTCAATGTTATCCTTGACGTCATGCAGTATAGCAAGAATTGTTTGACCTGGCAACCTCCATCTACAAATTATTTTGATTTCAGCTAAATCAGTAAGTGATATTCTCCTGCAAACTGTCCACTCACAAGCACGCCTGGCTTCAATCACTGCTGCCATGATCACTGGAAAGTCTGGACATCAGTTACAGCCAACTCTGAAGACGCCAATCATTTTCACTCTAACTGCATGTTAATATTAGTGCTGGTGTTTTGCAATAAGGATCATTCGCATAGAAAGGGGCAAATTTTGTGCCAAATGTATGCATGTTAGCTAATGTAAATATTTGCAAACAGCACCGAGACACCATTTGCTTAGTGACATAGGGGTGTATTTTAGCCTTTGCGGGTGCTTTGAGAATCATACGGTTTCTTTTTGTCTTATTTGTGCAGGTTTAGTGGAGGCAAAAGCTGCTCATTTTGTGAATTCGCCAGTGAGTGTTTTGTCGAGTGATTGTTATTTGGGGTGCTTTAACTTTGCCTTTCGCTCATGCCTCTCGGCGCTCGGCCGACCAATAGTGTAACTTCAGTGACGTTGTTGGTCACCTGATCCAGCGGCCCAATCGTGTCAAACATAATCACTCAGGCAGTCACTCTAACATGATCACTGTCAGTCAGTCAGTCAGTCAGGGATTTTCGCATTTGTAGGGCTGGCCCGCCACCTGGCCCGCCAGCTGGTCCAGTCAAAAAATGGACAGCAGCGGAGACATCCTATTCATTGTGTGTAGTTCCTCAAATTTACTGAGTCTTCGGTGAAAGCACTTTTTCTGCTCTTTCATGTTGTGTGGCATGGCCTGTTAGTGTAAAAAGGAACAGTTATGGAGGATTCAGTCTTATGGAATCACTGATGATCTTAATCTTTCTGACACAAAATGGAATTGCTGTGTGCATGGCCTTGAACCACTCACTGCATTCAGATCCCAGCAATAGTAATTGGGCAAGGGGTCTCTTGGTATTAAACTGGACCCTTTTTTCCATGCTGCCGCCGGGATGGGGTTGGTGCAGGGGTCTGAAGTTAAGTTGGAATGCAGACTGTTTCGGACAAGGGCCACAACAGTTTGCACATTTGTTTTCCCAAGGGGTCCGGTGAGAAAAAGGAGAGCAGACGGACAAATTGGGGAAAAAATGTCTCACAGCCAAGAGGAAGTGAGTGCTAAATAGCCCCTGGGAAGAAAAAACTCAAGAAAGACAAGAAAAAATGTTTGAGGACAAAGTATGGTCACATCTCTTCTTGGACAAGAAATACCCGAGGCTTGGAAACTTGACAGATGGTGGCTATTTTTTCTTTTTTTGTCATTGTTTTGTTTTTTTTCATTGGAGAATTTATTTACTCATTTGTTTGTATCCTCAGCCCCTTCTTGGCCCAGTGCATTAAAAATTGAAGTTGCAAGCTGTCTTCCCCACAAATGATTTTGGTGACTGATATCTCTGTGCAGTGTATCAAAGCTGAAACTCAGAGAGAAACTCCCATAATTATCTGTCTTGTCTGTCTGTCTCACAAGCAAATGTTGATCAGTCCAAGCCATCAAGTCAAACACTTTGTGCAGTATTCATACGGCATTACTTTGGCTCTGAGGACAGAGGCCTTTTTGTTTGATGTCCAAAAATGTTTGGTGACGCTCATTGAATAGTACAATCAATTCAAGAGGTTGGCATTATTATGCATTTGGTCCACCTGGGTTAGGTCTGCTTCCCTTCTGATGTTTGCTTTCATGATCACAGCACTTTTTACATGTAAACACAATGGAGAGTCTTTCTGAGGGCTTTTATATTACTTGAAAGGGAGGAACAATGATCGGTAACACTTTAGTATGTGGGGAATGTAGTCACCATAAATTAGGTGCTTAGTAGCATGCAAATTAGCAACATATTGGCTCTTGATTGGTCATTATTACGTACTCATTAATGCCTTATTCTGCATGGCCTTATTATACAACCAGTAAGCCATTAACTATGAGTTTTCCCTCTATAACCTCAGAATTATTGCTTATTAGTAGTACCATCTCAATATCCTTTGCTTAGTATGGACTTTATAAGGCGGTAGTACCACAAGAAGAGTTATTCTCCCTTACTAACACTTAATGAATATGGTCTGTTCTTACATAACAAAACACAAAACTGCAAGCGTTAATAGTGTTAAATTACTGTAAATTAAGTTTTTGTTACTTAGAATATGTACCCCATACTAAAGTGACATCTTCATCATTACTAATTCACTAGTAATTAAGTTGTTTTATGTTCCCCATACTAAAGTGTTACCCAATGATCTTCTATACATCTAGACATTTTCTGGCATTGGAATTTTTTTATTTTTTTTTTTTTGTGTGTGTGTCGTCGATACAAAAATAAGACAGTTTTCCTTTTTCTGAAGAAATTTAAGAATTTTCACTAACAGCTGAACAGTGGGAACCTTAATGTGTTACTTGAAACCATTTATATTTGCACTCCCACAGAAATAGGTAGCGTAACATGCAATTGGGCATTCACTCTGCTATTGGATCTGTTAATCATCCTAATTTCCTTTTCCTCATCAGTCATGTGAGGAAAGATAACCATGTTCAAACGCATTCCATAAATGTGATCTGAAGTAATGGCGAATAAGTGCAATACTACTACTTAACAGGTGAAAAGCCTCCAACCAGCAACCATCTATCCATCCATCTGCAAGTCATCTTTCTTAGTCTTTCAACCAAATGGAAAGAACATGGGAGTACCGTGTGCATAGCCATGAATCATGTTAAAGTTATCCTGTTTTTCTAACTTTAACTTCTGATGCACAGCTATCCAAGAATCTTTTTGCCGTTTATTTCTTTTTTATGTATATGTAAGCCATACAGCATTAGATAATTTCCAAATCAAGCGCTCTGGAATTGTACTCCATTATTTTGTCTCCAGTAATTATTTCATATTAATCCAAGCATACAGAGCACCATGCTGTGTGGAAACATCATGCTAAATTTTCGGGAGAAGATTTGGGAGTGGGCAGGGGGCTTTGGTTGAGTAGAGGGGACTCGGTTCATCATTAGCGTGTGAGCAGTGGATACCTTAATGAAATATTCATTGTTGTGCTGGAATGTCTGAAGAGTTCTTCTGCTTCAACGAGATTACCATCATTTATTAAGACATAACAATGGGCTAGGCGGCAGAAGTAAAAGCCTGTACGACATCCTGAGTTATTTATGAGGGCTCTCATCTATCACAGTAGACATTTTTCATAACACAAAACACATGTAGATGTATTCTTTCTTGTCACATATTTCACATGCTGCACTCGTAGGCTGGCTTAGTAGGCTGTGTACTCAGTCCAATGAATATCATTCCTTGTGTGGAAAAAATGGTTCTATTTGTACTGATGAACATCACTAAAAGGAAAGTTTTGGTGCCATGACGTAGCCTATAACTTAAGGAGACTGAGTTTCTTTGAAGGGAAGATGCTCAGTGATGTAAAATTCAGGGGACAAGCAAAACTCCATGGCTTTTGGCTTACATTCTGACTCGTAACACGTTTATATGAAGTGCATGTGTGACACTCACAATTGTGTTGTCACAATTTAAGTTATTGTATTTGATATATTGTTAGTAGGAGCCAGATTTATTTCATTGTTATGTAGACTAAGTATTTCTAATGTATTGCAGCTGCAATATGTCTCCACGCCACAAGGGGGCGCACTGGCCTGACAGAGTATTGTGTTTCTATAAGTGTGTTGCAGTGGGCTCGTTCCTTCAGACGTCACCAGCCTGCTCAACAAGTCAACCACATCTCCTGTTTTATGTTACTGGACCCGCCCCCTTACCTGGGACCTGTAACATTTCTTGGCGCCCAACGTGGGGCGAGCATCTGATGACCGGGGATGCTCGCCCGTGTAACAGAACCCAAGTGACGACACCGGCTGATGATCACCTCAAAGACGTCTGGGACTATGGACTGTGAAGGATGGCCGACACTGACAAGTTAGCCGTAGGTGACGACGAAAGAAAGAGACTGATTTGGCAGATAAAGAAAGGACTTCACAAGCTGACCGGTGAGGAGATCTTCCAAATCGTCGAAAACATCCCACGATCTGATGAGTATGCCAATGCCAAGGAGGGTGATGAGGAGAGTTGTTTTGATTATATATGTACTTACCTCCACAGTAAAGCGTTGTCTGAATTAGAGGATCCGGGGTTTGCTCAGTTACTTCAACTGAATGATATGGTGAAAGAATTGGTTGTTCTATGTCAGCCTACTACTGTAATATCTGAACCTATGAGTAATGTAAAGGAGGTTTTTGTGTCTGTGCCCGCACCCATAATCACCTCACCAGTAGTAACTTCTGTAGGAGCAGAACACAGCAGTGCAGACACATCTCAAGTTTAGTTGCTTGACAGACAAACACTGGAGTACCAGACTCTGATGGCTAACTATGAGGCTTTAGGCAGAAGGTTAGCTGAGCTTAAGGTGACACAGCCCACAACCAAAACACCTACTAGCCAACCCTCTCTTCACCAAGGGTCAGGTACAGTTAGTGCTAGTTACACACCGACACGTCAGAGAAAGGACTTGGAGCTGTCCTGTACCAGCGCCAGAACGGTAGACTCAGAGTCGTCGCATACGGCTCGCGAACTCTCTCACCAGCTGAAAGAAACTACCGACTCCACTCAGGAAAACTCGAATTTCTCGCATTGAAGTGGGCAGTCTGCAAAAAGTTTAGAGATTACCTGTACTATGCACCGCACTTCACCATCTATAATGACAACAATCCCCTAACATATGTTATGAGCACTGCCAAGTTAAATGCAGTGGGGAATAGGTGGGTGGGCGAATTGTCCGAGTTCAGATTTGACATCAAGTACAGGCCCGGCAAGAGCAATGTCGATGCAGACAAACTGTCACGGGCCCCTTAGACATCACTCAGTATGTGACAGAATGTACAGAGGGACTGGCCAGAGAAGTTGTCACAGCCACCTGGGAAGGCTGCAGGGCCGGCAAAAGCCAAGATGTCGCCTGGATTGCTGCTATGACTTTGTCACAGGGTGACCAGCTGGAACCCAGCAATGGAGTGCTTATGCCAGCCATCGACCCTGCCGTACTCTGAAGAGCCCAAAGAACAGATCCAGTAGTCGGCAAAATCCTGAGTCTAAAAGAGTCAACAGAAGCACTGACCGATGATGTGAGACGAGGCGCCACTGGCATGGTCAGAAAGATGCTGCATGAATGGGGCAAGCTCCAGGTTGAGGATGGACTGCTGTACCACCAGACCGTCGGGAGACGTCAGCTTGTCTTGCCCGCCTGTTACAAGTTCCTGGTGCTCAAGCACCTGCACGATAAAATGGGCCATGTCGGCACTGAAAGAGTCATCACCTTGGCAAGGGAACTTTTCTACTGGCCTTACATGAAGCGTGACATAGAGGCCTACATAACCAAACAGTGCCCATGCATAATGCAAAAGAAGCCAGTGACACATGTGAGAGCCCCGATGGTCAGCATAACCACCAGCGAACCACTCGAAACTGGTCTCCATTGACTACCTACATCTTGAAACCAGTAAAGGAGGCTACGAGTATATTCTCGTTGTGGTCGATCACTTCACGAGGTATGCCCAAGCCTATGCAACGCGCAACAAATCTAGAAAAATGGCAGCAACGAAGATATTTGACGACTACATCCCAAGATTCGGCTACCTCTCAAAACTGCATCACGACCAGGGCAGGGAATTTGAGAACGAACTCTTCCGGACACTACAGCAGCTGAGTGGAGTGGAGCATTCGAGGACAACTCCATATCACCCCCAGGGCAACCCGGCAGAACGGTTTAACCGTACGATCCTGCAGATGCTGAGGACCCTAGGAGACAAGGAGAAAGAGAAATGGAAAGAGCACCTACCTCAGATTGTACACACGTACAATTGTACCCGTCATGAGGTGACAGAGTACTCCCCCTTCTTCTTGCTGTTCGGCCGCCACCCACGCCTGCCCATAGACCTGCTGTTCGGCCTGAGGACAGATGAGGAGCCAAAGACGCCACGGGGGTATGCTGAGAAGTGGGCTGAATGGATGACTGAGGCCTACCGCATCGCAGGGGAGAACAGTCAATGATCGGGTGCACGTGGCAAGAAGTATTACGACCAACACTTGAAAGGAGTTGTGTTACAGCCAGGAGATTGAGTACTCGTACGGAACCTGAGTGAGAGAGGAGGTCCCGGGAAGTTGAGATCCTACTGGGAGAAGACCATCCATGTAGTGAAGGAACAAGTTGCTGACAGCCCCGTATACAAAGTCGTCTCTGAAAGGGATGGATCCAAGGTGCATGTCTTGCATCGTAACCTGCTACATCTGGTCAATGACCTACCTCCACTGCCCGGAACAACAGCCCTGTCACAGGAAAAGAGGAGAACAAGGCAAACAAAAGCCACAGAGCAAATGAGACCAGAACAAAGGAGTGATACAGATTCTGATGATGGCGATGGATACTACTGGCTCAGGATACCTACAAACGGAGATTAAAATGGAAGGAATACCATACCTACCTATGATCGTGTGCGGAGCTCTGGTCCTGTGGAATCCACTAGAGCCGTCCAAAGACAACATGTGAGAGAGACGGAACCTGTAAGGAGAAGAAGATCTGTGTCAACGGAAGGATTGACAAGAGAAAGACAAGCAGTCAGAGACCCCAGACCAAGTAGAGAACAGTCCTACACTGAGCCTGAAAGTGATAGGGAAGGTACTGGGCCTGTTGTAAAAGATGCAGAGCCTATACTTACCCAGAATTGTCACACAGAGTGGTAGTGCAGCTGAAGGGCCTAGAGTAGAGGATCAGATTGATCATGAAACTTACTCAGTCAAAAGATCTACCTGTAATAGACAGCCAAGATCACAGTTCACTTACGACAGACTAGGTCAGCCTTCACTCCAGAGACAAGCTGCAGCCAACCATATAGACGTTTCGGAGATGCCACATATGCCACTTTGGGGCATGCAGCAATACCACTTCTGACCTTACTCTATCCCACCACTATATGGCATTCCACCGCACACGTGACATACCCTCACACCTTACCCGCACCTTACCACACGCCAGAGTATACATACTAAAAGGGTAAAAAAAAGTCTGATATATTTTTATTTGAATGAGCCAGGAGAAATGTCGGGAGCCACATTTTTTTTGTTGGGGAGTGTGTGACACTCACAATTGTGTCGTCACAATTTAAGTTATTGTATTTGATATATTGTTAGTAGGAGCCAGATTTATTTCATTGTTATGTAGACTAAGTATTTCTAATGTATTGCAGCGGCAATATGCCTCCACGCCACAAGGGGCGCACTGGTCTGACAGAGTATTGTGTTTCTATAAGTGTGTTGCAGTGGGCTCGTTCCTTCAGACGTCACCAGCCTGCTCATCAAGTCAACCACGTCTCCTGTTTTATGTTACTGGACCCGCCCCCTTACCTGGGACCTGTAACACATGTTCAGTGTCCTCAATGTTGTTATCTTCTGACATCATACCATGTAAATGACATGAGTACATGGAAGCCTTGACCAGTTTGTGATAGTTTTTTTGAATTGCTATAACTTAAATATATCCTTTTTTTTTGATAGTCTTCTCTTGGATATGATCATCAATAATTGTCTCTGGTCCCTTACCTGTGAGGGGTAATGATGAGATGTACAGTAGGCTCACCTCAATGAAATGCTGGCTGGCTCATTACTGTAATGAGCAGGGATTCGGCTTTGCTGATAACTGGTTTTCTTTCTGGGTCCGCCCTTACCTGCTGAAAGCATATGGAATTCACCCTACTGGGGAGGGCGGTGCTCTTTTGTCTAGCAATATAGATAGCTGTTTATGTTTAGCTTGACACTAGGGACTTATCATTCAGCAGGTTGCAGGTGATTAGAGAGCCTGCTAGGTTTAAATCTAGTGCGGATGTGGAGTCAAGTAGTTTAATTAACGTTAGTCAGGGAATTTCTCATAGTGTAGATTATCAGCCTGATAGCTTGGTCTATATCATTGAGACCGTCTCCCTACCCTGCTGTATTGCTCCCAAGCTCTCCTCTACTAAATGTGTGAATTACAACAATCTAAAACTAATCTAACACTTCTAAAACAATTTTAGAAAGTGCTTTACAAAAGAACTAAAACCAGACCAGACAAAAGTAAAATTAAGACCAAATAAGTAGGAGTAAAAATAAAAGAGTATAAATAAATAAAAACAAATCTCAAACATTTGCAAAAGCTTTCACAAAGAAAAAAAATATGAAGAGATTTAAAATAAGCTAGAGACTTAGTTTGTCTGAGTTCAATAGGAAAAGAGTTCCATATGTTGGGGCTCTAACAGCAAAAGTCTGATCACCCTTTGTGACAAACGGTGACCTGGGAATAACCAGCAGGGCTCCATCTGCAGAACTTAATGGTCGAGAGGGCATATAACAGGTCAATAACTCAGAAATGTATGCAGCAGCAAGCCTGTTTAAGGTCTTAAAAGTGAGCAATAACATTTCAAAATCAATTTGAAATCTAGCGGAGCCAGTGTAGAGTCAAGCACAGGAGTGATAGGGCCATGCCTCTTTGTCCTAGTAATGAGTCGAGCAGTGGCATTTTGTACCAACTGCAGATGGTGGTGTGAGCCTTGCTGATAGCTGAGTAAAGTGCATTGCAATAATCAAGCAGAGAATAGATAAAAGCATGTACAACTTTTTGTAGATCAGCAATTGATAAAAATGACCTAATTTTAGATATTAACTTGAGTTGGAGAAAACATAAACATGTTTGATTTAATTATCAAAATGGAGATTAGACTGACTATTACCCGAAGATTCCTAACAGCCTGCTTAAGACTATTTGACAGACCACCAAGATTAGTACCAAAAGGGCTGATGGAATTTGGGGGACCAAACAGAATGACCTCAGACTTATTAAATTAAAGAACATTTTGGGACATCCAGGATTTAATGTAAGAGAGGCAAGTTGTGAGATTGTTTGGGCTGCTAAAATCTGTGGGTTTTAGTGGTATGTATAACTGAGTGTCATCAGCATAAAACTAAGTGGCAGTGCTGCCCACCCCACTATATGGGTCAAAACCTGGACCACATATAGCAGGCATCTGAAGGCACAATAACAGCGATGCCTCAGGAAGATCCTTAAGATCAGGTGGGAGAGTAAGCACACTTCAGTGTCCTCAAGGAAGCCAAGATGCCTACCATCACTGCCACCATCACAAATCAGATGAGAAAGACTGGCCATGTCCTCTACATGTCTGACTCTCGTGTCCCAAAACAAGGCAAGGCAAGGCAAGGCAATTTATTTATATAGCACATTTCCGCAACAAGGCAATTCAAAGTGTTTTACATAAAACATAAAAGGCATTAAGAGAAGCAACACTAAGGCAATAAAATACATTTAAAAACAAATAAAAAGAGAGTAAAAGTTGCAGTGCAATGTAAGATGAAAATCAAAAGCTTCACATTTTATTTAATAAAAGGCTGCGGTAAAGAAGAAAGTATTCATCCTATATTTTAAAGAACAGAGTTGTAGCAGGTCCAATATTCTCAGCTTGTGACAGGACGCCGTGCCCCAGGAGGACAAAAAGTAATATAACGTTAACATCAAGGCCCACATCTGCACTCTTCTGAGTGTACTCTAATAGATTTTTGTGTGTGGCTGAAACAAGACTATTTACATTGGCTTATTTCAGTGTCTTCTTAGCCCGACAATGCAGAAAGAAAAAATACTTGTTATACTTGATTTGTTTAAGTATTTTCAGTCTTGAATTGCTTACAGGTACATCTCAAAAAATTAGAATATCGTGCAAAAGTTCAATATTTCTGTAAAAAAATTATATATTCTAGCCTCACATAGTCCTGAGAAGAGCTCCAATCAGCTCATTAACTCAAAACACCTGCAAAGGTTTCCTGAACTTTAAACCTCTCAGTCAGGTTCACTACACACAACCACAATCATGGGGAAGACTGCTGACTTGACAGTTGTCCAGTAGACAGTTATTGACACTCTCCACAAGGAGGGTAAGCCACATAAGGTCATTGCTGAAAGGGCTGGCTGTTTGCAGAGTGCTGTATCAAAGCAAATCCATGGAAAGTTGACTGGAAGGGAAAAGTATGGTAGGAAAGGCGCACAAGCAACAGGGATGACTGCAGCATTGAGAGGATTGTCAAGCAAGGCCAATTCAAGAACTTGGGGGAGCTTCACAAGGAGTGGACTGAGGCTGGAGTCAGTGCATCAAGAGCCACCATGCACAGACGTGCCGAGGAACTGGGCTACAACTGTTGCATTCCTAGTGTCAAGCCACTTCTGAACCAGAGACCGCGTCAGAAGCATCTTACCTGGGCTAAGGAGAAAAAGAACTGGACCGTTGGTAAGTGGTCCAAAGTCCTCTTTTCAGATGAAAGTAAACGTTGCATTTCATTTGGAAATCAAGGTCCCAGAGTCTGGAGGAAGAGTGAAGAGGCACAAAATCCAAGTTGCTTGAAGTCCATTGTGAAGTATCCACAGTCAGTGATGATTTGGGGTGCCATGTCATCTGCTGGTGTTGGTCCAATGTGTTTCATCAAGCCCAGAGTCAATGCAGCCATCTACAAGGAGATTTTAGAGCACTTCATGCTTCCGTCTACAGACAAGCTTTATGTAGATGCTGATTTCACTTTACAGCAGGACTTGGCACCTGCCCATAGTGCCAAAACTACTAGTAACTGGTTTAATTACCATGCTATTACTGTACTTGACTGGCCAGCCAACTCGCCTGACCTGAACCCCATAGAGATCTATGGGGTATTGTCAAGAGGAAGATGAGAGACACCAGACCCAACAATGCAGACGAGCTGAAGGCCATCATCAAAGCAACCTGGGCTTCCATAACACCTCAGCAGTGCCACAGGCTGATTGCCTCCATGCCACGCCGCATTGATGCAGTAATTCATGCAAAAGGAACCCCGACCAAGTATCGACTGCATAAATGAACATACTTTCCAGAAGATCGACATTTCTGTATTATAAATCTTTTTTTGAAAATTTGTCTTATGTAGTATTCCAATATTTTGAGATACTGGATTTTTTATTTTCATGAGCAGTAAACTGCGTAATCATCAAGATTAAAACAAAAAAGGCTTGACATATTTCACTTTGTGTAATGAATCTAGAATATATCAAAGTCTCACTTTTTAAAATTTTTTTATTTCTGACTTTTCCTTTTCTCGCAATTTAGTGGCCAATCGATCCCTATTTTAGTTCAAACACCCACCCTCGTACTGTATGCGTTCGCCAAATGCATCTCTCCGGCCGGCAGTCTCAAAGGAGACCGCCTCTCCACTTTCATGACAAGGCGACTCCAGGCCGAACCACTGCTTTTTCCGACACACCCAGAGACGCATTCATGTGACGAACACAAGCCGACTCCGCCCCCCTCCCGAAGACAGTGTTGCCAATTATTGCCGCTTCATCGAGTCCGGCCATAGTCGGATCTGACTAGACCGAGGCGCGAATCCCGGTCCCCAGTGGGCAACTGCATCGACACAAAGCCGATGCTTCGACCGCTACACCACCGCGGACCAATGTTCACTTTTTGAATTAAATTACGGAAAATAATGAACTTTTCCACAATATTCTAATGTTTTGAGATGCACCTGTAAATCTGGCCCAGTTTCATGGTCAAACTGTTGGCTAAGATTTAACTACATAACTGTTCAATCAGTCTTATCTGGTTACTTAGTCTGAATCACCCGTATGTCATCGTTTGCTACATGTGGAATGAGTGGGACCATGGGTATTGTGGACCATCACTGGATCAGACCAATGGATCGGCGGAGCCTTTGGGTAGAAGACATCCAAGACAGAGTGCCAGTGAATTACAGGACAAATTCACTCACACTTAGAGAGGCAACCCAGGCTCTTTGATTAATTTATCTATTTTAACAACAGTCATTTGCGTGAGATGGACTGTTAGAGACATCACACGTATCCAGAAGAAACCCATACAAATACATGAACATAAAACCTCCACACAGAAAGACCTGGATCAGACCTTGCTGGGCTTTCCTCTGCTTAAAAATATCGCATATGGGCGTCCGGGGAGCATAGCAGTCTATTCCGTTGCTTACCAACACGAGGATCGCCAGTTCGAATGTCCGTGTTACCTCCGGCTTGGTCGGCGTCCCTACAGACACAATTAGCCATGTCTGCGGGTGGGAAGCCGAATGTGGGTATGTGTCCTGGCTGCTGCACTTGCACCTCCTCTGGTCGCTCGGGCGCCTGTTCGGGAGGAGGGGAAACTGGGGGGAATAGCGTGATCCTCCCACGTGCTATGTCCCCCTGGTGAAACTCCTCACTGTCATGTGAAAAGAAGAAACTGGTGACTCCACATGTATCGGAGGAGGCATATGGTGGTCTGCAGCCCTCCCCGGATCAGCAGACGTGGTGGAGCTGCAACCGGGATGGCTCAGAAGAGTGGGGTGATTGGCCGGGTGCGAAAAACAAAAAAGGGGGGGGGACAAACAAACAAACAAACAACCAACTAATCATCAAATATGGTTTCTCTTGAAGCCAAGAGATAGGTCTATAGCGGCTATACAATATCAAGGAACTGGGGGAGGAAATATGTTTTATGATCCCTTATAATCTGTTAAAATACAGATATATACACTACCGTTCAAAAGTTTGGGATCACCCAAACAATTTTGTGTTTTCCATGAAAAGTCACACTTATTCACCACCATATGTTGTGAAATGAATAGAAAATAGAGTCAAGACATTGACAAGGTTAGAAATAATGATTTGTATTTGAAATAAGATTTTTTTTACATCAAACTTTGCTTTCGTCAAAGAATCCTCCATTTGCAGCAATTACAGCATTGCAGACCTTTGGCATTCTAGCTGTTAATTTGTTGAGGTAATCTGGAGAAATTGCACCCCACGCTTCCAGAAGCAGCTCCCACAAGTTGGATTGGTTGGATGGGCACTTCTTTGAGCAGATTGAGTTTCTGGAGCATCACATTTGTGGGGTCAATTAAACGCTCAAAATGGCCAGAAAAAGAGAACTTTCATCTGAAACTCGACAGTCTATTCTTGTTCTTAGAAATGAAGGCTATTCCATGCGAGAAATTGCTAAGAAATTGAAGATTTCCTACACCGGTGTGTACTACTCCCTTCAGAGGACAGCACAAACAGGCTCTAACCAGAGTAGAAAAAGAAGTGGGAGGCCGCGTTGCACAACTGAGCAAGAAGATAAGTACATTAGAGTCTCTAGTTTGAGAAACAGACGCCTCACAGGTCCCCAACTGGCATCTTCATTAAATAGTACCTGTTAGAGCCTGTTTGTGCTGTCCTCTGAAGGGAGTAGTACACACCGGTGTAGGAAATCTTCAATTTCTTAGCAATTTCTCGCATGGAATAGCCTTCATTTCTAAGAACAAGAATAGACTGTCGAGTTTCAGATGAAAGTTCTCTTTTTCTGGCCATTTTGAGCGTTTAATTGACCCCACAAATGTGATGCTCCAGAAACTCAATCTGCTCAAAGAAGTGCCCATCCAACCAATCCAACTTGTGGGAGCTGCTTCTGGAAGCGTGGGGTGCAATTTCTCCAGATTACCTCAACAAATTAACAGCTAGAATGCCAAAGGTCTGCAATGCTGTAATTGCTGCAAATGGAGGATTCTTTGACGAAAGCAAAGTTTGATGTAAAAAAAATCTTATTTCAAATACAAATCATTATTTCTAACCTTGTCAATGTCTTGACTCTATTTTCTATTCATTTCACAACATATGGTGGTGAATAAGTGTGACTTTTCATGGAAAACACGAAATTGTTTGGGTGATCCCAAACTTTTGAACGGTAGTGTATATATAATTGTCAGAGCAGCAGCCGATATCTCCACCTATCCCAAACTCAGTGCAGGATTGTATGTGTCCATCACTGTAGGAAATGTTTCCCAATGATTTTGGAACTATTTTAGAGGAACCTTTTGATAATAACGGTGCTAGGCTTGCAATTGGCAGTTTCAAAGATAACATTTATTTTCTTTTGACCAATGACTGTAGCTACTCAGTCAAGCCATGTAGTTATTTAGCTGGGAAGGCTGTGGGCTTTTGGAATGATAAAAACAGAAATGATGGAAATTGTTTCCTCTATTGATGCATAGAAATTGTGTCCCTTCCCAGTCCTCGATCTGCTGATTAGCAACTGAATCATTTGTTGTTGTTTTTTTCATTCTTTATCCAGCCCCGATTATGTCCACTGTGCATTACATTTGATAACTTGATTGCAATCACTTAACAGCTCTTAAACTATGTATATCTAAATGTTGCTTCTTGGTCTATGTGGTGATGGTCATACGATCAAAACGTCATGCTTTCATTTGAATATAATTACAATAAACACATTAACCATCATCTTTTCCACTCACCTTTCGTGTAAAAGTTTGAAAATAGCATTAAGTTCATTAAGGCAAACACTCCAAAGCTCCAAAAATTTTTTTTTTATAAATTTCTGATTTTTCCCTTTTTTCTCCCAATTTAGAGGCCAATTGATCCCTATTTTAATTCCAACACCCACCCTCGTATTGCATGCGTTCGCCAACTGCATCTCTCCGGCCGGCAGTCTCGAAGGAGACACCTCCCCACTTTCGTGACAAGGCGAATCCAAGCCGAACCACTGTTTTTCCGACACACACAGAGACGCATTCACATGACGAACACAAGCCGACTCCGCCCCCCTCCCGAAGAAAGCGTTGCCAATGATTGCTGCTTCATCGAGTCCGGCCATAGTCGGATCTGACGAGACCGGGGCGCAAATCCCAATCCCCAGTGGGCAACTGCATCGACACCAAGCCGATGCTTAGACTGCTACGCCACCGCGGACCTCAAAGCTCCAAAATTTGAGTAAAACTTGAATACAGTCATCAAAGAACAGGTCCATGTTTTGTTTTTATTTGTTTCTTTTTTCTTTTACAAACACAGACCTCATTAAAATATTGTAGGGCAGTCAGACATTTAATATTTTCGATTGGAAAAATAGTTACAAACCATGATTTCTCTCAAGTTAAAGTAACTTTATCTTGCACTTCTGCAAATACGTTTTCCTTACTCGGCTTACTGTGCAAGTACATGGCTGACGATAGGACTGCAAGTCTGCCAGGCCGCAGAACTAATTACTTTCACAAGTGTGGAAGTTTACCAAAGGTTGGGATGTAATGCATCAACTGCAAAAACACTGTTCAAAACATATTTTTGTAGAGTAACAAAACTCTGGGTCATTTGAGTAAGTTTGCTGACATCTAGAGGTTAAAAACCATGTAAAGGGTTAAAAACATGGCAGGCTGGTCTTGAAACTCTGTGACGTTAGCATAGCAGGATAAACACAGCTGAAGAGAACATTATGGCTCTGTTGGATGTAGGTGCACTAAAGAACCAGCATTGATAGAACTATTGACAATTGTTGGTGCTGGCTCTGTCTGTCAATGCCAACAGGTGTGCCAGTACATTCAATTCAATTTAATGTCATTAAAAACAATGTGCAGGCACATGTTAAAAATGAAATGAGGACTGCGGCTTCACCAAACAGTGCAAGACAGACACAGACAAACACAGCAAACACAATATAAGATATACACACATGAAGACCAAAAGCTAAAAATAAGTTAAAAGAGAGCTGGAGTACAAAATATTTAAAAAATATCTAGACATTCAGTGGGTAGCCAGGTTCAGGTGGGCAACAACTTGTGGAAAGAAACTGTTTTTGAGCCTGGTAGTGCGGGCTCTGAGGCTCCTGTAGCGCCTTCCATAGCGCAGGGGGGAGAACAGTCCATGGTTGGGGTGGGTGGGATCTCTGCTGATGCTCAGACCCTTTCGAAGGCAGCGTTTGTAATAAATGTCTTTTATGGCTGGGAGCTGGGTACCGGTGATATGCTGGGCTGCCTTGATGATCCGCTGCAGAGCTTTCTGGTCTACTGAGGTGCAGTTGCCGTACCACACTGAGATGCAGCTGGTCAGGATGCTCTCTATGGTGCAGTGGTAGAAGTTGGTGAGAATTTTGGGGGGTAAACGGGCGCTCCTCAGCCTCCTCAGGAAATGCAGGCATTGTTGGGCCTTTATCACAAGGGCCTGGGTGTTTAATGTCCACAAAAGGTCCTCGCTGATGTGGTCTCCAAGGAATTTAAAGCTGGAAACATGCTCCACTTCCACCCCATTGATGTGAGTGGCTGCAGCTTCTAGACCTCCTGAAGTCCACAATCAGCTCCTTTGTCTTCTGCACATTAAGGACAAGATTGTTGGTAGTACACCATGATGTGAGGTGCTCAATCTCGTCTCTGTAGGCCATCTCGTCATTGTTGGTGATACGGCCAATGACTGTGGTGTCATCTGCAAACTTAACTATAACATTTGAAGGGTGAGTCTGCAGGCAGTCGTGTGTGAAGAGGGAGAAAAGGAGGGGGCTCAGAACACAGCCTTGAGGGGCACCTGTGCTGAGGGTCAGGATGGAGGAGGAGTGGTCACCTAACCTAACAGACTGAGGTCTGTTGGTGAGGAAGTCCAGGATCCAGTTACAGAGGGAGGGGTTGAGGTCAAGGGAGAGGAGTTTGGTGGTTAGTTTGGCAGGGATGATAGTGTTGAAGGCAGAACTGTAATCTATAAGCAGCATCCGGATATATGTGTTGTTAAGTTCAAGGTGGGTCAGAGCAACATGCAGGGCAGTGGCAATGGCATCCTCAGTAGACCTTTCGGGATGGTAGGTGAACTGATGTGGGTCGAATGTGCGGGGGGGGTAATGTTTTTGATGTGAGCCAGAACCAGTCTTTCAAAGCACTTCATGGCAATGGGGGTGAGTGCTATGGGTCGGTAGTCATTCAGACATGTGGATGTTGGTTTCTTGGAGACAGGAATAATAGAGGTGGTCTTAAAGCATGCCGGGACTTTAGATTGGGACAGTGAGAGGTTAAATACAGGTGTGAAGACCTCAGCCAGCTGGTCGGCACATTCCCGGTAGACTCAACCCGGTATGCCATTTGGTCCGGCAGCCTTCCGTGTGTTCACTCTGCGCAGTGATTCTCTGACCTCTGCGACTGATAGAGTGAGCACCTGATTTTCTGGGTGGCTGGAGATTTTTGTGGCTGGGTCAGTATTGTCCTTGTCGAAGCAGGCATAGAAATGATTTAGCTTGTCTGGCAGGGAGGCATCATGGACAGTGGGACCGCGATTAGAGCTTTTGTAGTCTGTGATAGACTGAATGCCTTGCCACATTCGCCGAGGATCAGAGTTATTGTGAAAGTGGTCCTCTATTCGTAGGGAATATTTATGTTTGGCTGTACTGATGCCCTTTTTGAGGTTGGATCTGGCTGCGCTGTAGGATTCACAGTTACCTGACTTGAACGCTGCATCCCGGACTTTCAGCAGCTGCCGGACCTCACTGCTCATCCAGGGTTTCTGGTTTGGAAAGGTGCGGACTGTTTTTTTTTTTGTTGCGACACACTCAGTGCAAAAGTTAATGTAGGCTAGTATGGCAGATGTCTGTTCATTAATGTCTATATGGGAGCCATGGGTAGCTGAATGTGCAAAAATACTCCAGTCTGTGTTTTCAAAACAAGAGACTGCTCCTTCTGGCCAGACAGTGATTGTCTTTACTGCTGGCTTGACCCGTTTTATTAGGGGTTTATAGGCTGGGACCAGGAACAGGTAGAGGTGGTCAGAATGCCCCAGATGAGGGCAGGGAGTAGCTTTGTATGAGTCCTTGATGTTTGTATAGAGATGGTCCAGGGTGTTTTGTCCCCTTGCGGGGCAGGAGACATGCTGATGGAATTTGGGCAATACAGCCCTGAGGTTAGCCTGATTAAAGTCACCACCTATGATAAAGGCATTGTCCGGGTGTTTGGTCTGTTGTCTGCTGATGGCACATTGTAGCTGCTTAAGTGCTACCTTAGCATTAGCATGCGGGGGGATGTATACAGCGGCGATGGTAATGGCCGTTAGCTCCCTGGGCAGGTAAAAAGGCCTGCACTGAATCATAAGGAGCTCGAGATCAGCAGAGCAATGCCTTTCGACGATCTTTATATTGTTGCACCAAGAGTTATTGACATAACTACTCAAACTTCCTCCGCGGATCTTGCCGGAGTCTGCTGTCCTGTCAGCACGGAAGGCTGTGCGGCCCGCTAGCTCGACTGCTGAGTCGGCTATGTTGCTGTTGAGCCAAGTCTCCATAAACATCAGCAGACAGCAGTTCTGCAGCCTTTTCTGAGAGGACAGCCTGAGTCTTATCTCGTCCATTTTGTTCGCTAACGATCGGACATTAGCCATGAAGATGCTGGGGAGGGAAACTTTGAAGGGAACGCTACTTAGCTTAGCATGTAGCCCGACGCGTTTCCCCCTCTTTTGTTTACGTTGCCGACGGGGGCAGCGTTTCCACTGCGAGACCGGTGAGCGGATAATATTGATGGGGAAATTGTCCGTGATGGTGGAGGAAGTGAGTAATCCGTTCTGAGGTTTAAAAGTTCCTGACGGTTGTAGAAGAGCGCATGACCTACACTTGTAAATAAACTTAAAACTAACGTATAAATAACAAAGAAAACACTACACTGAACATGGAAGCACAGTAGCCGCTGCGTCCAGCGCGCCGCCATTTTGGATCATCTAAATCACACTGAACCATTATTAATGTTAGGTGCAGCTGTGTTTATTGAAAATTGACATTTTTGAAAAAGAGATATGGCTTTTAAAGGCTTAAACAATTGCCCCATTGGACTGTGTTGAAGCCTATAATGAGAATAAACAAGATGGTAAGGGTTTCATCACTGAAGCAACGAGTTAAGTTCTTGTCGGTACGATCATAAATGATGCCCAACAACATTTTAATGAGGTCTGGGTCAAATAATGGCCCTTTCCTGTAAGTAAGAAGAAGCAATATTACGACCCACCACTAAAGATTATATATCGAGAAAAAATATCCTGTATTTTCTTATTTCCTGTCAAAGTATTAAACAGTCAAGTTTAAGTTGAGCTGTAAAGCAAGATGCTTGCAACTGTGACTTGATAAGCAATAAATAACTTCCTCTTGCATACCTTGTAATACTCAGATGCCAGTTCTCCATAAAAATCACCTCAGCACCCTGATAAAGTAACCAAGCATTACACAGATTGGAGAGATATGGTAATATAGAGTTTACTTTAAAGTCAAGTAACATTATCAGTAATCATTTAATGGCAATACCTACAGCAGAGAAAATGTCTTTAATTTCCAGATATAACAAATTTATCTCTTCCAAATGCCAACATACAGTGGTGTGAAAAAGTGTTTGCCCCCTTCCTGATTTCTTATTTTTTTGCATGTTTGTCACACTTAAATGTTTCAGATCATCAAACAAATTTAAATATTAGACAAAGATAACACAAGTAAACACAAAATGCAGTTTTTAAATGGTTTTTATTATTAAGGGAAAAGAAAAATCCAAACCTACATGGCCCTGTGTGAAAAAGTGATTGCCCCCTAAACCTAATAACTGGTTGGGCCACCCTTAGCAGCAACAACTGCAACAAGCGTTTGCGATAACTGGCAATGAGTCTTTTGCAGCGCTGTGGAGGAATTTTGGCCCACTCATCTTTGCAGAATTGTTGTAATTCAGCCACATTGGAGGGTTTTCGAGCATGAACTGCCTTTTTAAGGTCATGCCACAGCATCTCAATCAGATTCAGGTCAGGACTTTGACTAGGCCACTCCAAAGTCTTAATTTTGTTTTTCTTAAGCAATTCAGAGGTGGACTTGCTGGTGTGTTTTGGATCATTGTCCTGCTGCAGAACCCAAGTGCGCTTCAGCTTGAGGTCACTAACAGATGGCCGGACATTCTCCTTCAGGATTTTTTGGTAGACAGCAGAATTCCTGGTTCCATTTACCACAGCAAGTCTTCCAGGTCCTGAAGCAGCAAAACAGCCCCAGACCATCACACTACCACCACCGTATTTTACTGTTGGTATGATGTTCCTTTTCTGAAATGCTGTGCTATTTTTACGCCAGATGTAATGGGACACACACCTTCCAAAAAGTTCAACTTTTGTCTCGTCAGTCCACAGAGTATTGTCCCAAAAGTCTTGGGGGTCATCAAGATGTTTTCTGGTAAAACTGAGATGAGCCTTTATGTTCTTTTTGCTCAGCAGTGGTTTTCGTCTCGGAACTCTGCCATGCAGGCCATTTTTGCCCAGTCTCTTTCTTATGGTGGAGTCATGAACACTGACCTTAACTAAGGCAAGCGAGGCCTGCAGTTCTTTGGATGTTGTTGTGGGGTCTTTTTTGGCCTCTTGGATGAGTCATCGCTGCGCTCTTGGGGTAATTTTGGCCAGCCGGCCACTCCTGGGGAGGTTCACCACTGTTCCATGTTTTTGCCATTTGTTGATAATGGCTCTCACTGTGGTTCGCTGGAGTCCCAAAGCTTTAGAAATGGCTTTATAACCTTTTCCAGATTGATAGATTTCAATTACTTTGTTTCTCATTTGTTCCTGAATTTCTTTGGATCGCAGCAGGATATCTAGCTTTTGAGGATCTTTTGGTCTACTTCACTTTGTCAGGCAGGTCCTTTTTAAGTGATTTCTTAATTGAGAAGAGGTGTGGCAGTAATCAGGCCTGGGTATGGCTAGAGAAATTGAACTCAGCTTTCCAAAGATGTGATAAACCACACTTAATTTATGTTTTAACAGGGGGGGGCAATCACTTTTTCACACAGGGCCATGTAGGTTTGGATTTTTCTTTTCCCTTAATAATAAAAACCTTCATTTAAAAACTGCATTTTGTGTTTACTTGTGTTATCTTTGTCTAATATTTAAATTTGTTTGATGATCTGAAATATTTAAGTGTGACAAACATGCAAAAAAATAAGAAATCAGGACGGGGGCAAAAACTTTTTCACACCACTGTATACAGTGCATCCGGAAAGTATTCACACCCCTTCACTTTCCCTACATTTTGCTATGTTACAGCCTTATTCCAAAATGGATTAAATTCCTTTTTTTTCCCTCATCAATCTACACACAATACTGCATAATGACGAAGTGAAAAAGGTTTTTTAGAAATTTTTGCAAATCTATTAAAAATAAAAAACTGAAATATTGCATGTACATAAATATTCACACCCTTTGCCATGACACTCAAAATTGAGCTCGGGTTCATCCTGTTTCCACTGATCATCCTTGAGATGTTTCTACATCTTGATTGGAGTCCACCTGTAGTAAATTCAATTGATTGGACATGATTTGGAAAAGGCACACACCTGTCTATATAAGGTCCCACTGTTGACAGTGCATGTCAGAGCAGAAACCAAGCCATGAAGTCAGAGGAATTGTCTGTGGACCTCTGAGCGAGGATTGTATCGAGACACAGATCTGGGGAAGGGTAAAACAAATTTTCTACAGCTTTGAAGGTCCCGAAGAGCACAGTGGTCTCTATCATTCGTAAATGGAAGAAGTTTGGATCCACCAGGACTCTTCCTAGAGCTGGCCGCCCAGCCAGACTGAGCAATCGGGCGAGAAGGGCTTTGGTCAGGGAGGTGACCAAGAACCCGATGGTCACTCTGACAGAGCTCCAGCGTTCCTCTGTGGAGATGGGAGAACCTTCCAGAAGGACAACCATCTCTGCAGTACTCCACCAATCAGGCCTTTATGGTAGAGTGGCCAGACGGAAGCCTCTGCTCAGTAAAAGGCACATGACAGCCCACTTGGAGTTTGCCAGAAATCACCTAAAGGACTCTCAGACCATGAGAAACAAGATGCTCTGGTCTGATGAAACTAAGATTGAACTCTTTGGCCTGAATGCCAAACGTCACATCTGGGGGAAACCAGGCACCTCTCATCACCTTGCTAATGCCATCCCTACAGTGAAGCACGGTGGTGGCAGCACCATGCTGTGGGGATAGTTTTCAGTGGCAGGAACTGGGAGACTAGTCAGGACCGAGGGAAAGATGAATGGAGCAAAGTACAGAGAGATCCTTGATGAAAACCTACTCCAGGGGCTCAGGACCTCAGACTGGGGCGAAGGTTTACCTTTCAACACGACAAGGACCCTAAGCACACAGCCAAGACAACAAAGGAGTGGCTTTGGGACAAGTCTGTGAATGTCCTTGAGTGGCCCAGCCAGAGCCCAGACTTGAACCCCATTGAACATCTCTGGAAAGACCTGAAAATAGCTGTACAGCGACGCTCCCCATCTAACCTTACAGAGCTCGAGAGGATCTGCAGAGAAGAATGGGAGAAATACCCCAAATATACAGTGCATCCATAAAGTATTCACACCCCTTGACTTTCCCCACATTTTGTTATGTTACAGCCTTATCCCAAAATGGATTAAATTCCTTTTTTTCTCATCAATCTACATACAATACCCCATAATGACAAAGCTAAAAAGGTTTTGTAGAAGTTTTTGCAAATTTATTAAAAATAAAAAACTGAAATATTCCATGTACATAAGTATTCACACCCTTTACTCAGTACTTGGTTGAGGCACCCTTGGCAGCGATTACAGCCTCAAGTTTTCTTGGGTATGAAGCTACAAGCTTGGCACACCTATATTTGGGGTATTTCTCCCATTCTGGCTAGCTCTAGGAAGAGTCCTGGTAGATCCAAACTTCTTCCATTTACGAATGATGGAGACTACTGTGCTCTTCGGGACCTTCAAAGCTGTAGACATTTTTTTGTACCCTTCCCCAGATCTGTGCCTCGATACAATCCTGTCTCGGAGGTCCACAGACAATTCCTTCGACCTCATGGCTTGGTTTCTGCTCTGACATGCACTGTCAACAGTGGGACCTTATATAGACAGGTGTGTGCCTTTCCAAATTATGTCCGATCAGTTGAATTTACTACAGGTAGACTCCAATCAAGATGTAGAAACATCTAAAGGACGATCAGTGGAAACAGGATGAACCTGAGCTCAATTTTGAGTGTCATAGCAAAGGGTGTGAATACTTATGTACATGGAATATTTCAGTTCTTTATTTTTAATAAATTTGCAAAAAATTCTGCAAAACCTTTTTCAGTTTGTCGTTATGGGGTATTGTGTGTAGATTGATGAGAAAAAAATGAATTTAATCCATTTTGGAATAAGGCTGTAACAGAACAAAATGTAGGGAAAGTGAAGGGGTGTGAATACTTTCCGGATGCACTGTAGGTGTGCCAAGCTTGTAGCTTCATACCTAAGAAGGCTTGAGGCTGTAATCGCTGCCAAGGGTGCCTCAACCAAATACTGTGTAAAGGGTGTGAACACTTATGTACATGCAATATTTCAGTTTTTTATTCTTAATAAATGTTTTCAAAAATTTCTACAAAACCTTTTTCACTTTGTCATTATGGGGTATTGTATGAAGATTGATGAGAAAAAAAAGGAATGTAATCAATTTTGGAATGAGGCTGCAACATAACAAAATGTGGGGAAAGTGAAGGGGTGTGAATACTTTCCGGAAGCACTGTATTTACGACACGATGGATTTACGTTGCCATCTGTTTATTTGTGTTTGGTTTCCTAGTAGAAAGGTTTGTTTCATCTTAAACATGTTCTATTAAAGTTAAATCAGGAGAGACAGTGAATAAAGTAAAGAATTATTTATTATAACAGATGATCTCGCAGAAATGACATATGTCAAGAAATTATTTGCCGCTTATACTCAACAGGGAGATTTTTAATCAAGGGGCATCAGCCCTGAGCAGCGGCATAATATACCTCCCCCCATGGTGTCCCGACACTGGTGGTGGTGATGGCTGATAACTTTTGATGAGAAGATAGATAGATATTTCACTTGTTGTTGCCATGCCTCGGTCAGGGGCATTAACATAACTGTCTTTGATGTGGGAGGAAAGCGGAGCACCCAGAGGAAACCCATGCAGACAAGGGGAGAACATGCAAACTCCACACAGAAAGGACCTGGGATGGCGTGGGGTTCAAACCCAGGACCTTATTGCTGTGAGGCAACAGTGCTAACCACTGGGCCATCGTGATGGCCTGTAAGGCTGTAGATGTTGATGAGGAAATTAAACATATGATCTTTGAGGACTCGGCAGTGATGGTAGGTGGAGGGGCACGTATAACAGCAGCACAAATTCCTAGAGGTGGAAAGAGAAACATTTAAAAAAATATAGCAGCAAGATGATATATGCTAACCATGCAGGTGTGTCACTGTGCTATTGGACAGATGAGAACAGGTGATGTCATCAGCTGATAATGCCATTAACAGCCCCAGATAATGAGAGCAAGGGAAAGTCAAAGTGAGAGTGGGGTAACTGGCCAAGTGCAATTGGGGAGAAAAAGAAGGAAAAAAGAAAAATTAAAGGACTGCTCCTACAGCCAAAAGTAAGATGCAAAGCAAAGTACAGTTGATATTCCCACTTAAAACCAAAATGATGCCATTGAAAAGGATGAATTGGAACAATTTTGAATGCATGTGTAATATCAGCTTTGGAAGGAAGGCCATGCACCCTGACAAGCTGGGTTAAAAAGCTTTATGGCATTGCCCCCTCCCCCTTTTCTCCCTAATTTGACTGGGCCAATTACCCCACTCTTCCGAGCAGTCCTGGACATGCTCCACCCCCTCTGACGATCCAGGTAGGGCTGCAGACTACCATGTGCCTCTTCTGATACATGTGGAGTCGGCAGCCACTTTTTTTTCACCCGACAGTGAGAACTTTCGCCAGGAGTATGTAGCGCGTGGGAGGATCATGCTATCCCCCCCCCCCCCAATTCTTCCCCGAACAGGCGCCCTGACCGACCACAGGAGGCACTAGTGCAGCGACCAGGACACATATCCACATCCGGATTCCCACCCATAGGCACGGCCAATTGCGTCTGTAGGGACGTCTCAACAAGCCGGAAATAACAGGAATTCGAACCACAAATCTCTGTGTTGGTAGGTGTAATAACCTCAAAGAATGAAATAGGGAGACCAAGTTAATAGGTAAACTAGGAATACGTTTACTTTGGTAACCGGCAGACACATACAGGGCCTGATCTTACTCTTTGCTGGCCTAGTGTTCTGACTTCCTTACTAAGTAACACTGTGCTCTACCTAGTGGTTGAACTAGAATATAACATTCCCTCCCACTTAAGATTAAACATAAGAATTGTAAGCAAAACTCCAACAGTTTCTGTAAGCCAAAACAATAAAAAAAAAACTCTCACATGGCCTATAACTTCTCTATCTCCTTCTGGTTGATTTGAACTAAATAGCCACCATTTACCATGCGATTCACTAACAACGATGCCACCTTAAAACAGGTATTATCTCCACATGTAGTTAACAGGTAGGTATATCCACAGATAGCTTAGGTAAATATCACCAGGTACGCATCATTTATTGTCTGTTCTACAGTGCAGAGTCTTTCAGGTGGCTTGGCAGCTTTGAGAGTCTTTTTGTATGTTGGACACTGAGTGGCATCACTGCCCCCTTTCACTTGTGCAGTATCTGGTGGCTGCCTCTGGGCACTGACCCAAGTTTCTGACTCAGAGCTTGGATTTCCTTCAGTGGGTTGTGGTTTCCCAGGGAGATCTACCGGTTGTGGTGACGCCATGACGGCAGTACCCGGAGCGTGGGTACTGGGCTCCTCGAATACATCCAGCCCTTCTGCTGTCTCTTCACACCTGGACAGGATCTGGTCCACATGTCAGGAGACCACTCTACCATCTCCCAGCATGACCTTACATGAGAAAGGACCTGCTTTTGACACAATGAATCCTGGGACCCACCTCGGTCCGTGGCTGAAATTTTTCAGCCATGTGTTGCTCTACCTAGTGGTTGAACTAGAATATAACAATAGGCAACGGAATAGACCTGCACGCCACCCAGATGCCCCAGCTTTATGGCATTGTTAAAAGTGAAATATTGAAAAAAAAGAAAACTTCGGGTGGAAAAGAAATTAAAAAAAACATATACAAAACTTGACACTTGGGAATGGCCTGGAGCAAGGAGGTCAAATATAAGCATTTTCCTTCCAGAGTACATTCTTATATGACTAGTGCAAAACACAGGGAATGCAAAGTGTTATAGAGGCCAATTAAATAGCCTTTATCGAGCTCCTTTTTTAAGTCGGTGAGACACCATGGCTGACTAATTTAGAGCGGACTGGAGGGTTTTGGACATAAATGAAGAGGCCATGGAGAGACGACCCCTACCCAAAACCCTTGGAAAAGACCAGCCACAAATTATCAACAAATACAGAATTAGGAAGAGAAGACAGTTCTGATGCAATAGCTGGGACAAGTATTGGAGTAGAAGGGTGGAACAAGTCTTTGAACCATGACAGTTGTGCTGCAGAGGGCGAGACCTGCATGGGCACAGTGATCTCAGGTGAGTGTCTTTGCAGTTGCTGCAGATGTGGAAAAAAATGCAACTGGGGTAAGTACACACATATTCATTGAAATTATTGCATATGGGCGGTTGTTGAAGGTTTGTTTTTTTTTGAGAGAGAGGAAAATAGAACATCGTTAGTTTTGGGCAGGGCCTCATGCTCTTGGGGGGGGGGTGGAACCAGAGGGCAGAGAGACACTGGATGACTCATATTGCTGCAAGTAATGCACGACACTGCTTGTGGGACACCCATTTGCATGACCAACAATTCAGTGTCCAAGACAGACCAGTTCAAGTGGATGTTTGTAATGTGCTGCTTTTCTGGAGAAACCTTTTTGGTTTTGGTAAAATATTTCTCCCATATCTCAAGTTTAAATCGCCAATCAGAGCCAAATATGAGTCCAGTTCTTGTCTACGAGTCCAGTTCTTGTCTGGTCATGATAGATGCCAAAGCAAGTACATATTCACCTATGACCTATCTTTTGACAATCTGGGACTGGCAGATTTAATAACAGCTCGGAAATTGTTCCTCGGTGGAAACTTTGTTTTGACATTCTGGAGATGGGAATATCAAACTGATAAGGTTAATGCCTTTCCCTGCAAAACTGTTGACCTTAACCGTGGAGAGATATTGTTCTGAAAGGAACATAAGACCTACCTAGCATAGGAGTCGAGGCCAGGGAGTGCTGTGGCGTAACTGGGGCACTTGCGGTGGAAATGGATGGCTGAGGAGCAGGTGCCAGTGTCGGTGCATGAATCAACGGGATTTGACAGGCAATAAGCATTGCAGAGGAAGATGATGAGGCTTGGGTGTTCTCCAGACAGTGGAGGTGACCATCAATTGCATTAATACTATATACCAGAGACTGGAGAGTTTATGTGAGGGCATTATCTGATGGATGAATGGCAGCATTTGCATGAAAATTATGCACAAAGCTGGCAGAGACATTCTTACGCTTGGCTTGAGGAGCAAGATGATGAGTTTTCTTTGTGTGTTTGTAACCAGGAGCTGCTGTAGAGCCAAAACTTGCAGGGGGCTCATCCCGAATTGATGTTTCACACACAACTTCGTTAGCCTAATCATGAAGCAGCGAGAGATCCAGCCACAGAGCTGGAATAGTACCCTGGGCTTATAATATCTCCAGAATTTCTGAACCTGATTCTCTTTGCCAAGCCACAGTCCGGGTACTGCACCGAGTTGTTGATGAGATAGAAGGTGCTTCAAGGGGCATCCAGGTAGCATGGCGGTCTATTCCATTGCCTACCAACATGAGGATTGCCGATTCAAATCCCGTTACCTCCGGTTTGGACGGGCGTCCCTACAGACACAATTGGCCATGTCTGCGGGTGAGAAGCCGGATGTGGGTATGTGTACTGGTCGCTGCATTGGCACCTCCTCTGGTCGGTCTGGGAAGAATAGTATGATCCTCCCACGTGCTACGTCCACCTGGTGAAACTCATCACTGTCAGGTGAAAAGAAGCAGCTGGCGACTACACATGTATCGGAGAAGGCATGTGGTAGTCTGCAGCTCTCCCCCACATCAGCAGAGGGTGGTGGAGCAATGACCACGACAGCGTGGAAGAGTGAGGTAATTGGCTGGATACAATTGGGGAGACTACTGCTACTTTCGGCTGCTCCAGTTAGGGGTTGCCATAATGGATCATCCGTTTCCATCTCTTCCTGTCCTCTGAATCTTCCTCTGTCACACGCGCCACCTGCATGTCCTCTCTCACCACATCTATAAATCTTCTCTTTGGCCTTCCTCTTTTCCTCTTCCCTGGCAGCTCCGTATTCGGCATCTTTCTCCCAATATACCCAGCATCTCTCTTCCACACATGTCCAAGCCATCTCAATCTTGCCTCTCTTGCTTTGTCTCCAAACCATTCAACCTGAGCTGTCCCTCTATTGTACTCATTCCTAATCCTGCCCTTCTTCATCACTCCCAATGAAAATCTTAGCATCTTCCACTCTGCCACCTCCACCTCCCGTCTTTTCATCAGTGCCACTGTCTCCAAACAATATAACATAGCTGTTCTCACTACCATCTTGTAAACCTTCCCTTTAACTCTTGCTGGTACCCTTCTATCGCAAAGCACTCCTGACACTGTTTTTCACCCACTCCACCCTGCTTGCACTCTCTTCTTCACCTCTCTTCTGCACTCCCTGTTACTTTGTACAGTTGACCCCAAGTATTTAAACTCATACACCTATGTCACATCTACTCCTTGCATCCTCACCATTCCACTATCCTCCCTCTCATTCACGCATATACATATCCGGGTACAATTGGAGATAAAAAGGGGGGAACAAAAAGTAGCCGTTTCAAATAAGTCAGCATTGATCAGATCAGTTTCTAAGTCTGACTTCATAAAATAAGATGACTAGCCGAGGAGTTTAGCAAAAAATTGTAAACTCAAAATACATGACCTGCACAATGACCAATGTATTACAGCAGCATGAACGCCTAGAGGTGGTGAGAAAAAAACATTTAAAAAAGTTAGCAGCAAGATGAAAGGCTAGCCATGCAGGTGTGATGTTGTGCTATTGGATAGATGAGGTGATGTGATCAGCTGATAACTCAATTAACAGCCCCTGACAATGAAAGCAAGGGCAAATCTGAGTGAGCATGCATGAGAGCTTGGCAGGATAAAAGAAAAAAATATAACTACAAGTCTATGCATACAAAAAATAGTCTTCCTGACTCAACTTTCACTAAAGCTCAATTACAAATATTTCCAAGCAGCAATTATGACTTGAAAACATTCTATTTTTCTTTTTTAAATGGCTTGAAAACCTTTTATTTTTAAAATTCAAAAATTGGTGTCGATTTTAACTGTTGCCCTCAGATCTCCTTATGTGGTTTCAGGTCCTCTAAATGACAGTGTAATGTAATGTGAGGCATTCATTTCACTGAAGCATTTTGCACCATAGGACTTGAAATATGTAACAGAAATGCAGTCATTCATTTACTCACTCCTAAAATGTTTAACAGCACAGTTAGAAAAATAGGCAGTGCAAGCCATACACTAACACACATTGGTAACTTGCATAATTTTACTATAAATACAAGTAAGTACAAGAACAACAGGATTTATGAGGAAGGCATTCAGGGCAGTAAGACTGGCTTGTGCCATTTTGCAACTATAATTTTACTGCATTCAGTATTGTAAAATGACTAACCTTTATCCCAAAAAATACATTCAAAAGTGAATTCAGCATATCTGCTGAGTCCCAGACATATGGTGGTTCACGTTTCAAGATTTAACTACACAGTTGATACGATTCAGTTTAGCATATTGGTGATAGCTCTAGAACTATTTGGAGGGCGGCAGTAACCTAGCTGTAAGAGAAGAAATCCAATAACCAGTGGTGTGTTGGTTCAAATCCCAGGGCTGGCTGGGTAATCCGGTTTTGGTCTGGGTTGACAACTAAAGGGTTTCTTTCACCAGGCTACCAAATCCAGACACTGTGCACATGGTCTGGATTAACTAACACAATTAAATGATCAAGTAAATGAATAGTATAGTAAATGAGCAGTAATTAATGCCACAACAATAAAATTCATTAAAACAGAATGTCGAGGATTACAAACATCACTGCCAAATTAACTCTCTTATCACCCCAAGATTGTTGGACTTGCAGACTTGCATGAACTACAAAGCCTGTGTCATTATTTCATCCTCTGACAGCCAACCTTAATAGTGCTTTTAGGGATAGTCTGTATAATTTGTTATTTTTCCATGGTTCCATTTTTTTTTTTTTTTGTGGCCTTTCGCTATTCTTGTTGTATGGAGTAATTTTTCACAGAGCAAAGATAATTTCCTCTCTGGAAGACAACAATAAACAATTCAAATTTGATTTCAATTTAATTCAATATAGTGATTATAACTTGAGCAATACTATTATATCTCTCCAATGTGTTTCTTGGTTATTACACATTATTAAGTGTTTGTGATCTCAAAAGGGATTTTACAGTAATGGTAACAAAATTCAAGATTTAATAATGTAATGCCATATTAGCTTTACAGTTGATTTGGAATTTGTTTTGGTGTTCAAAGAAAACATCAGTAACATATAATCACACAATACATACAATGAGTGTCAACAAAAACATACTGTGATGATTATATTACAATAATTCAGGTAATGCAACCATATGGCCCATGCCCTTAAATTGACAATTAAAGTGTATATGCTTAAGGAGTCTAAACGTGTACAATCAGTGGGGCATTTAAGATGTGGCTTGCTTCAGGGTATTGTGGAAGTGAATTGCTCTGTTCCTAGTACAGCGCAGTCTTTTACCTGAAGGGAGATGATAGAATGGGGGGGGGGGGGGTTGGCCGGGTGTGAGGAGTCCTTTAAAACTTTTCCACTGAGTGTGGTTATGGTATGTTCAGAAATGGCGGGGAGCTCACAGCCAATTATTTTTGAAGTTATGTGCACGACACTGTCCAACAGCTTTTTTTCCCTCATTAACTGTAGAATTGCTATATCATACAGTTAGTGAGAAAGTGAACACACTTTCTATTACAGCTTTGTAGAACTGTACCATTACAGCCCATGACACTTCAAATGTCCTTAACTGCCTTAGAAAGAATAGCTTTTGATGAGCTTTCTTCTGTATGCTGGTGAATTTGTCTTCCCATTTTAGGGAGAAGGAGCTTGTAGTCCCAAGGAATTTGAAATGATCCACTCTCTCTACCAGCTGGTTGTTGATGGTCAGTGGGAGCAGCTCCCCCTGATTTTTATGGAACTCAACCACAAGCTCTTTAGTTTTGTTAATGTTCAATTCCGAATTGTTATTGCTACACCCATCGACAAAACACCTAATTTCTGTAAGCTGTCTCATCATTACAGGAAATCAGTCCCACTAGAGTTGTATCATCAGCAAACTCAGTAATTTTTACAGTGCAAGAGTGTGAAATACAGTCATTGGTGTATAATAAATAGAGCAGAGGTGAGAGGACACACCCCTGAGGGGCACCTATACTAATGGTCAATGAGTGTGGAAATCTGCTGATGCATTTTAAAACCTGTGTTCTGCCCAGCAAGAAGTCCAAAACCCAGAGACATAGAGACTGATGGAAACATAGCTGCAAAAGTTTGTTATATAGCCTTGAGTATTATTGTATTAAAAGCTGAGCTAATGTAAATGAACAGTACCCAATCATAAGTGGCAGGGATGCTGCAAGATGGAGTGGCGACAGAGAGCTACAGCATCATCCACTGACCTATTTGCCCTGTACACAAACTTACAGATGTTTACATACTCGATGCTCAAACAATTCATTATAACAGATGTTAAGGCAACAGGCCTGTAGTCATTTAAACAGCTAACAATGGGATTCTTAGGCACAATAATTATTACTGCAGATTTAAAGTATGCTGGTACTTTACACTGGTTGATAGAGCAATTAAAAATACAAGTCAGAACAAAAGCTAGGTCCGCAGCACACAATTTTAAAGAGGCTGAGGACACACGATCAGGGCCTGCAGCTTTCCTGCTGTTTTGATTGCGCAGAAAACACCTATAATCGCCAGTGTTTATGATCTAATTTGTGATCTAATTATGGTAATATGCAATCAATTTCTTATTAACCGATTTTACACTGAAGATAAACTATTCCAAGGTGAGACCGCAAAAACTCCTTGCTCAGCATGTTTATCAAGCCAACTGCATTCCTTTTTTCACTTGACTGCTCTGTCTTATTGGAATCAATGGGACACCAAGGTGGTTCCTTCACTCCATTAATTTGGTATTATGAAACTGCCCCTTTGTTGCAACCCTAAAGTAATATACACTACCGTTCAAAAGTTTGGGATCACCCAAACAATTTTGTGTTTTCCATGAAAAGTCACACTTATTCACCACCATATGTTGTGAAATGAATAGAAAATAGAGTCAAGACATTGACAAGGTTAGAAATAATGATTTGTATTTGAAATAAGATTTTTTTTACATCAAACTTTGCTTTCGTCAAAGAATCCTCCATTTGCAGCAATTACAGCATTGCAGACCTTTGGCATTCTAGCTGTTAATTTGTTGAGGTAATCTGGAGAAATTGCACCCCACGCTTCCAGAAGCAGCTCCCACAAGTTGGATTGGTTGGATGGGCACTTCTTTGAGCAGATTGAGTTTCTGGAGCATCACATTTGTGGGGTCAATTAAACGCTCAAAATGGCCAGAAAAAGAGAACTTTCATCTGAAACTCGACAGTCTATTCTTGTTCTTAGAAATGAAGGCTATTCCATGCGAGAAATTGCTAAGAAATTGAAGATTTCCTACACCGGTGTGTACTACTCCCTTCAGAGGACAGCACAAACAGGCTCTAACCAGAGTAGAAAAAGAAGTGGGAGGCCGCGTTGCACAACTGAGCAAGAAGATAAGTACATTAGAGTCTCTAGTTTGAGAAACAGACGCCTCACAGGTCCCCAACTGGCATCTTCATTAAATAGTACCTGTTAGAGCCTGTTTGTGCTGTCCTCTGAAGGGAGTAGTACACACCGGTGTAGGAAATCTTCAATTTCTTAGCAATTTCTCGCATGGAATAGCCTTCATTTCTAAGAACAAGAATAGACTGTCGAGTTTCAGATGAAAGTTCTCTTTTTCTGGCCATTTTGAGCGTTTAATTGACCCCACAAATGTGATGCTCCAGAAACTCAATCTGCTCAAAGAAGTGCCCATCCAACCAATCCAACTTGTGGGAGCTGCTTCTGGAAGCGTGGGGTGCAATTTCTCCAGATTACCTCAACAAATTAACAGCTAGAATGCCAAAGGTCTGCAATGCTGTAATTGCTGCAAATGGAGGATTCTTTGACGAAAGCAAAGTTTGATGTAAAAAAAATCTTATTTCAAATACAAATCATTATTTCTAACCTTGTCAATGTCTTGACTCTATTTTCTATTCATTTCACAACATATGGTGGTGAATAAGTGTGACTTTTCATGGAAAACACGAAATTGTTTGGGTGATCCCAAACTTTTGAACGGTAGTGTATATCAGACAAATCCACCCTTGTTTGTTTTTTGGCCACAGGAAGCTCAGACCCATACTAATGCCCCGACCTCTGGTGGCAGCAGGTACTATGTGGTTTTGTTGAATTAAATACGTTTATTCAACCTTGCAAATCGATGAACCCCCCCCCCCTCCTGCAGCAATAGAAAACTGGCACAGTGTCCGGAAATGCATCATCTTTGGCACATCAGTCAATAAGCAATTTAAGATTAGGATCCAGCTAAGGACAGACTTCAATATTCCCTAGTCCAATTTCTTTAGGTACTGACAGGTCCGCAACTTTGTTAAAGCAAAATTATGCAACTTTTTTTTACCTTAAAATAACAGCTTCAAAATGATTTTGATGGTACTCTGACTTGTGATAGGGAGAATAGTGCCTCTTTCATTCCCACTCTGTGTCCCAAATGCCTGTTCTTGCTCTATGTAGCTTGGGTTGAGCAGGTACAATCCCCCACAAGCAATGTTTTGGGGTTTTTTTTCCCTAAGGGAGGGTGGTGATGTCATGACCTGCCCTATCTTCCTCCGATTGGCTAGTACTTGTAGCCTTTGCTGGTTGGGTTGGTTAGGTTTAGGCTTGAGGATTGAGATTGACTTATCCTGATATTCTTACCTTAACCAATCAGAGGCAGAATGTGTGTGTGTGTGGGGGGGGGGTCATGACTTCGCGATCCTAGGGGAAAAAAAAAATTGCTTGCAGGAGATTGTACCTGCTTAACCCAAGTTACATTGTTGTTCTCACAAGGACCATGATGATGTATAACACAGTAAGTAGTCAATGTCATTTTGCTTTTATTTTAAGTTTCTTATGAATAAAATGGTTTAAACATACCATGGTATTGGCAATATTATAGGCTTTTGTTTTTTTTAGTCCATTATTGAACATTGCATGAAAGTTGAGGCCAACAGCTCACAAATTCCTATGGAATTATTGTTCCATCTCTGCAATTTCACGAAATAGATGTAGAACTGATAATATTAAGTTGGTGAAAAAAAAAATATTTAAGAGGCAGTTAAAGCCCAGTGGTACACATATTGTATGCAATATGGTGCATAACAGAGGTAAAAGAGCAAATGGCCTACAGGATAACAATGAGGACCCTCTATGCTTGACTATATTTGAGATATTATCCTCAGGTCTATAATGGGTTTCCGCTAGTCAGTGTTATAATTGCTTTTCCCAATCAAGGGATATTACTGTTTCAGAGCAGAAAAAAATAAATGGATACCTTAAAGTAGAATCTAATGAACCCTTACATCAATACCTCACTTTGACTTTATGTGCAGTCAAGTTTTGATAGGGGCCACCTCCTTGGAATGTGTTGTCACTAGAATAACTCAGTTCCCCTTAATAATTATGGCTGTCGCAGCTACTCATGAGATATTTACAAACATAAAATATGAAGGAATTGTATTTAACATCTTTAAATTGGAATAGACAGTGATAAAATAATTACAGTACTTTGCAATAATGTCCCATTACAGTCATCTATGTGTAGCTGACAGCTCATGAACCTACATGGGGACAAGCATGTCAAAAGTGAAATATTGCTTAAAAGGGCATATTGTTTGAGTTTCCATGAGCCATTAATAACTCTCACCCTCAGGATGTTGGTCATCCATCTGCTTGCCTACTCTTATCCACACCATTTTCATGCCAAAACAAACATGTGATGTGAATTTTCCTCCATTACATTTGGTAAAAGGGATGGATATGCTGCTTTCCACTATCAGGGAATTATCTCTTTCCCCAAGAATACTAGAGGAGAAGTGTAGTTAAGCATGTTTAAGATTCAACAGCATTTGGTCCTCTTTGAAAGACAGCCTTATTCTGATGCACAGCGATTTGAACAAATCCTTTCTATTCAATAATTATTTATGAGATGCAATGTATTGTACTCCTCAAAACTCATCCACCTTAAAGCCATAAGTTAGGCTTCAGTTTTGTATTTAATAAATGTTCTTCTGACCTCATAAACAGAGAGAATTGCTTTTGCATACTTAACAGATCACATGAATTATATTAAAACAGCTTTCACTGCATAACGACACATTTGAATATCACTATTCATAATAAATAATTAAAGGGGCCATTTAATGTAAAGCAGGGATTTGTGGTGGACACGTCTTGGGGACAGAATTCAACCCAGGAACTAAGGGTTAAGTCATGGTTGCCCTGGCAGGTTAACGCAGGGTTAAGTTATGGTTGTCCAGCCAGTTTTCTGGTTATTCTTGCCACCTCCGCTCAGTCGAGCTGTGGGTTTTGTTTGTCTCGCCGATTTACCGTGGATTAAAGAAAGTTGCCTACACGGCTAAAGTGTGAACCTACGGTCTTCTCCGTTACTTCGGCTCTACACTGGTGACCCCGACGTCGGTTTTCGGATAAGTTTTCTGAAACCACACACATTATGGCTACGAACGCCGTTGCAATTAAACTGCCGGAGTTTTGGGAGTCTTCCGCGGCTACATGGTTCGCGCAGGCTGAGGCACAGTTCGCGCTCAGAGACATAACAGCAGACGAGACCAGGTACTACTACGTAGTGGCAGCGCTGGGGTGCGCTACGGCTTCCAGGATAAGCGGTTTCATAACCAACCCACCGGCCGATGGTAAATACGCCGCACTTAAACATCTCCTCCTTGAAACTTTTGAACTGTCAGCAACGGAGAGAGCACCTCGCCTCTTCGCAATTCAGGGCTTGGGAGATGGCAAACCATCGGAGCTAATGAGCAGGATGTTAAACCTACTAGGTCAAGAAAAGCCATGTTTCCTGTTTATGGAGCTGTTTCTGCGCAACATGCCGCCCCACGTCCAGACTGCGCTCGCTAACTCCACCATCACTGATCCCCGTGAGCTGGCAAAGGAGGCTGACCGATTCTTCGTCGCTACACAACGTTCCTACCATGCCGGGGTGCTGGCTCCTACCTTCACTGGCCCCCCGCCGACATCGCGGGCGTGGCCCGACGGTGGCGCCACAGCATCAGACCGCTACAAGCCCTCTGGACTCTGTATGTACCACGCTCGATTTGGTGCGAAAGCTAAACGGTGCCGTTCCCCCTGCAACTACAGGCCGACGGGAAACGAGAGGGCCAACACTCAGTAGTGGCCATGAGTGTTGGCGATACGAGCAGGCTACTCTTCATCCTCGACACCATCTCCGGTCGGCGATTTCTTTGTGACACGGGCGCACAGAGAAGCGTGCTCCCTGCTACGGACGTCGACATCATGGGCGGGGAGCGGGGCCCCCAGTTGGCGACGGCTGACGGTAGCCCTATCCACACCTACGGCGTGCGGTCTGTAGAACTGTGTTTTGGTGGACAACGTTTCACGTGGGAGTTCGTCATGGCCAATGTAACGCTTCCCCTCCTCGGAGCTGATTTTTTGTGCGCTTACGGTTTGCTAGTGGACATTCAGAACAGCCGTCTGGTCGATGCCTTAACCTTCTCCTCCTTCGCATGTACGCGGAGGGAAGCGGCCTATGCAGGTCTAGCCAACTCTCTCTCAGAGGCAGACAAGTTCACCCGCCTCCTCGCTGAGTTCCCTGACCTCACCCAGCCTACCTTCTCTGCACCCACCGCTAAGCATGGGGTGGAGCATCACATTGCTACGAAGGGGCCCCCGGTCTACGCCAGAGCCAGGCGTCTCAACCCCGCCAAACTCGCCATTGCCAAGTCTGAGTTCGAGCACCTGGAACGCATGGGGATCATCCGCCGCTCTGACAGCCCGTGGGCGTCCCCACTCCACATCGTCGCTAAGCCTGATGGAGGTTGGCGCCCATGCGGGGACGACCGCCGACTAAATGACGCCACCACGCCTGACCGCTATCCTGTCCCGCATATCCAGGACTTTTCTGCAAACCTGTCTGGCAAATGCGTCTTCTCAAAAGTCGACCTGGTCCGTGGTTATCATCAAGTTCCCGTGCACCCCTCAGACATCCCCAAGACAGCGGTGACAACCCCATTCGGCCTATTTGAATTCCTACGAATGCCATTTGGACTCAAAAACGCGGCCCAGTCCTTTCAGCGGCTGATGGATTCAGTGCTCCGTGGCCTTCCTTTCATCTTCGTCTATTTGGACGACATACTCATCGCCAGCGCCTCCGAGGAAGAACACCTGTCCCATCTTCATGCCCTCTTCACACGCCTCAGCCAGCATGGGCTGATCGTCAACCCGGCGAAGTGCCGGTTCGGGCTGACAACCATTGATTTCCTCGGGCACCGCATCACTGGGGACGGGGCAGTCCCCCTGCCCTCAAAGGTGGAAGCGGTGGCGGCCTTTCTGCGCCCCCAAACAGCTCGTGCGCTCAGGGAGTTCATCGGGATGGTGACATTCTACCACCGCTTCATTCCTCGAGCCGCCTTTATCATCCGGCCACTGTACGAGGCGCTGAAAGGCATGTCCCCCAACCAGGCGGTCGACTGGACAGCAGAGCGGGACCGTGCGTTCACCGAGACTAAAGCTGCGCTCTCCCAGGCTACCCTGCTAGCGCATCCTTCACCTACAGCGCCTATTTCCATAACCACGGATGCATCGGACTATGCTGTTGGTGCGGTTCACGAACAGTGGGTGGGGGGGGCTTGGCAGCCTTTGGCCTTTTTCAGTCGCCAGCTTACACCCCGAGAGCGCAAGTATAGTACTTTTGACAGGGAACTCCTCGGTCTCTGGCTCGCCGTCCGGCATTTCCGTTTCCTGCTAGAGGGCCGCGAGTTTACTGCGTACGTGGACCACAAGCCCCTCACGTTTGCCATGTCCAAGACGGCCGAGCCATGGTCCGCTCGCCAGCAGCGACAACTCTCCTACATTTCGGAATTCACTACCGACATCCAGCACGTCGCTGGTAAGTCTAACCAGGTAGCTGACTGCCTGTCTAGGGCAGTGATTGGAGCGGTCCACCTAGGCCTTGACTATGCACAGATGGCTGCTGACCAGGCCACGGACCCGAGCATCCTCCGTCTCCGGGCCTCCGACACGGGGCTCCGCCTGCAGGACGTTCCTTTCAGCGACACAGGTGTCACCCTCCTGTGTGACGTCCCCACAGGACAGCCCAGGCCCATCGTCCCGCACAGCTGGAGACGCCCCGTATTTGAAGCTGTGCACGGCCTCTCTCATCCAGGCGGTAAGCCATCCATGCGCCTGACCTCTGCTAAGTTTGTGTGGGAGGGACTTAAGAGAGACGTGAAAGCGTGGGCCGACTCGTGTGTTGCCTGTCAGCGGGCTAAGATACACCGCCACATTAAGGCGCCCCTGGAACGCTTCGCAGTGCCGGAGAGACGATTTGACCATGTCCACGTCGACCTGGTTGGTCCCCTACCCCCCTCCCATGGGTTCACCTACCTCTTCACTGTGGTGGACAGGACTACGCACTGGCCTGAAGCTGTTCCCCTGGCATCCACGACGTCTGCTGATGTGGCCCGGGCTTTTATTGGGTCGTGGGTCTCACGTTTCGGTACGCCTTCCGACTTTTCATCTGACCGTGGGCCACAGTTTACCTCAAAGCTATGGAATGCTGTGGGTGAGGCTCTGGGCGTCAAGCTTCATCGCACTACCGCCTACCACCCTCAGGCGAACGGCCTATGTGAGCGCTTCCACCGGTCCATGAAGGCTGCGCTTCGGGCTACTCTCAAGGACTGCAACTGGGTTGACAAGCTCCCATGGGTCATGCTGGGCCTGCGGACCGCCCCGAAGGAAGACCTACAAGCCTCCTCTGCGGAGCTGGTGTACGGCACGCCGCTGCGAGTCCCAGGCGATTTCATGCCCAATGCAACGCGTCCCTGGTCAGCTGTGGACCAACGAGCCTCCTTGCTGGACGGGGTCAGAGCTTTCACACCCGTCCCTACCGCCCAACACGGCGCTCCGGTGTCCCAGGTGCCCCCAGGTCAGCAGTCAGCGGACTACGTGTTCATCCGTCACGACGCACACCGCCCCCCTCTGCAACCCCCTTATGACGGCCCCTTCCGCGTCCTGGAACGGGGAACTAAGCACCTGGTGGTGGATTTTGGGGGCACGGCCGAGCATGTTTCAGTGGACCGAGTTAAACCCGCACACCTGGACTTGACGCAGCCGTTGGAGTTAGCCCAACCTCCTCGTCGCGGTCGTCCCCCGGCTCCGCCTCCTCCCCCCGTGGAGGCCCGAGCTGCCTCTTCTGCTCCTCAGGCCGACCTCCACAGGCCCGCGTCAATGCCTCCCACAGACACTCCGGCCCCTGTTATCCGGAGCCGCCGCGGACGGCCTGTCGTCCACCCGCGCCTGCCTGACTTCGATTACTAGGGCGAATTCTGGGGGGGCTCATGTGGTGGACACGTATTGGGGACAGAATTCAACCCAGGAACTAAGGGTTAAGTCATGGTTGCCCTGGCAGGTTAACGCAGGGTTAAGTTATGGTTGTCCAGCCAGTTTTCTGGTTATTCTTGCCACCTCCGCTCAGTCGAGCTGCGGGTTTTGTTTGTCTCGCTGATTTACCGTGGATTAAAGAAAGTTGCCTACACGGCTAAAGTGTGAACCTACGGTCTTCTCCGTTACTTCGGCTCTACAGATTGAAGGTTTTTAATGTGTTTTCAAAACTTTTTTTTTGCCCTTATATAGCTCAGTTGATGTTATACTATACCGGTGTACTAATTTTCAAATAAACTGAAATAAAAAGCTATTGGGAACAATCCTCTCTATGTACATAGACAGAACAGAAATTCTGCTGTATACACCAACAGTCTTGAACATGATTTTTGTACTCGCCTGCCCCACATTTCTGGCCTATAGTGAATTGTTCAGACGGTGTAGGAATTATGTTCCCTTCTCGAACAGCAAAGACCACAAAAACCGGATTATAAAACGAAGCTTCTTTATATGAAAATGGTTGCAGACATACATTCGACAAAGCTAATGGTAACGTTTTTCTTGCTAATCTCTGAGCGCACTGCTCTCGCACGAGTCTCGACTGTCAACCGAATCAACTTCCTGTTTCCTTGTCGCTAAGCCTGCTGGGAGTTTGAGTTTTACATTACGAAATACAGTAGGCTTTTCTAATATGAACTGTGCGATCTGAACATTCGATCTATTCTTTTTAACATCACAAATAATATTTCTGTAATCATATATCACATATAGTAATCAATCATATCTCTAATCATGTATTCAATAGAATAATCAATCAAATAAACAATACAATTCACTTGTTTTCATGAACTAATTATTGAACTACTATTCAACTCAATCATGTGACCAAATAAGTCACAACATTCTCCCCCCCGATGAACTACCAAGTTCATCTAAATCTCCAGACTATACAGTAACTGGATAGGTCTCCTCAACGAAGTCCCTGAAGTAGTACGCACCATGCACGACCTGACCAGACCATCACGGCCTGGAAACAGTTCCTCGATTCTCCCCAGTTTCCAGGTTTGTCTGGGGGTGTTGTCTTCTCCAATCAGCACAACGTCACCCACTGTCAGAGGGGTGGGCGGCGGTGTGTCACAGCGGTGTGCGGACTTCAGATCTAGTAGGTAGTCCCGTCGCCAGCTGTTCCAGAAGCTGGTAGTGAGTCTTTGACGGTACTTCCATCTTCGAGTGATCTCCTCATTGAAGCTCTGTTCTTGTGTTACTTTAATCCAGTGTTTTTCTGCCTCGAAGAGCTCATCAGCAGTCAGTCCTACTTGTGTCTTTGTTCTTGTACGAGCATTGGCTATAAACCTCTTCATCCAGGCGGTCACTCTGAATACTCTTCTCAGGTTGCTGTATTTTTCCAGCTCCAGCACAGGTTCAGTGAGCGCTGTGTCGTTTGCTGTGAGCTGTACGGTGACCTGCTGACTGGACTTGAGTTCTGTGTTCACTGCTTCTGGAACCTGGCCTTCGTCAGTCTCCTGTAGCTGACCAGGTGACGTCAGAAAATCAGGCCCGCTCCACCATAGCTGGCTCTGTGTCAGGTTTTGAACAGTCTGTCCGCGGGTCAGGAGGTCGGCTGGATTCATCTTCCCTGCGACGTGTGACCATGACTCTGGGTTGGTCAAGGACTGGATCTCGGTCACTCTGTTTGCGGCAAACTGTTTCCACTTCTGAGCTGAGCTGCAGATCCAGTGCAGCGTTATCATGGAATCTGTCCACATTCTGACCTGTTTCTGTTCCATGTTCAGTGTGGTCATCAGGTGGCAGGCTAGTCTCGCTCCAATCACAGCTCCCATGAGCTCCAGGCGTGGCAGCGTCATCTTCTTGAGAGGGGCTACCCTGGATTTGGATGCGACCAAGCTCGAGGCAAGTTCTCCGTCTTGTGTTGTACCTTGCAGGTAAGCTACAGCGCTGTAAGCCTTTTCACTGGCATCACAGAACACATGTAGTTTCACGATGTCGCTGTTCTGCGGATGCATGTCTATGCTGTACCACCGTGGAATGGTGAGCAGATGAAGCTGAGGTAGCTCTGAACACCACTGCTGCCATTCTCGAGTCAGGGCTGGCGGTAGCTCCTCATCCCAGGAGAGTCCCCTTTCCCACATTTCTTGAAAGATGCACTTGACTCTGAAGGGAGTCAGGAACCCTAGCGGGTCATATATGCGAGCAGACGACTGCAGAACACTCCTCTTCGTATTCTCTTTTCGTTTCAGAATGCCCACCAGAGGCTGTGGGTCGAACGTGAAGTCATCAGTCTCTGGTCTCCATACCAAGCCCAACACCTTCAGCACGGCTGCGTGCTCCTCTGGCGCCATCGTGTGGCCAGTTTCGTTCTCCTCCCATTTCCTTTTCAGCTCAGGAGAATTGGTCATCCACTTGCAGAGTTCCATGCCTGCTGTGGACAGCATTTGCTTGGCGGTTGTTGTCACAGAGTAGGCCTCACCAACATTGTGTGAACTTGCAATAAAATCGTCTACATAAAGTGACTCACTCAATGTCTCTGCAACTTGGGGATGTTCCGTTTCATATTGTTTCAGGTGCTTCCTGATTGTGGCGGCGAGAAAGAATGGGCTCGGGGAAGCTCCGAACACCACTCGGGTCATCCTCAGCACTCGCGGCTCCGCATCCTCTTCTCCTTTTGGTGGCCCGGTGAGCCACAGGAATATCACAGCATCTCTGTCCTTCTCTGCTATGGAGATCTGTAGGAAAGCCTTCTTTATGTCAGCCATGTAGGCAATCCCATGTTGTCTGAACTTAATCAGGACGTCGAGGATGTCTAGGTTCAGATTGGATCCGGTGAGTAGACAGTCGTTTAGAGACGGACTGCCATCTTCATGGGAGGAAGCGTCAAACACTACTCGCAGTTTCGTCGTCGCCTTGTCCTCTCGGAGTACTGTATGGTGAGGTAAGTAGTATTTCACATTGTGTGTTGTGTCGTCCTTTGGCACGTCCTCCGCCATGTCCTGTTGTAAGTAGTCCTCCACTACTTCGTTGTACCTGCTGTACAATGTCACGTCCTTCTTTAGTCTTTTCTTCAGGCCTTCAAATGTTTTCTTGGCGATTCTGTAGTTGTCCTGGAGTTCTGTGCTTTCTGGTCTCCATGGCAACTCCACCTGGTATCGCCCCTGCTTGAAGGTTGTTGTTCTCTCGAACATCTGTGGAGCCTCTTCTTCTTCTGGGTTCTGTTGTTTCTCGCTTGTGATACCCAGAGACTCCATTTCCCAGAATGCCTTCAGCTGCTTGGAGACAAGTGTGTCTTCATCTGTGTGGATGAACATGGATGTTGCCTCAGAGATGCTCGACATCGACTCTGGTCCCTGGACAGACCATCCAAAGGTGCTCTCCAGAGCAACCAAAGTCTCCGTCAGTCTCTCCACTCGTCCCGATACTATTTGCCAGTAGTAATCTGCTCCTATGAGGATGGAGAGCTCAGGACCATCTTCATTTTCTGGGAAGTCTGCTAGTTTCAGTCCCTTTCTCTCCAGTTCCTGTTGGATATGATCTCCCGGAACCTTCATCACTGCCTAGCACACCTGGGGTGTTTCGATGGCCTCAATTTCAATTTTCTGCTGGCTGTCCCAGACATTCCTCAAGATGACTTTCACTGTGTTGCATTGTGACACGGTTGGGGCAGAGGAGCCAAATGTGTGAAGGGTTAGTGTCTCTTGTCTGATTACTGGTAACTTCAGGCTCTTCACCAGTGTCTCATGTATGAAGCTTCTCTGACTGCCCCCGTCTAGTAAGCAACGAGCTATCTTCTTGCCCTCTGGGCCTTCCACCCATGCTTTAGCTGTTTGCAGAAGCACAGTGTTCTGTCCATCTGGTTTCATCTTCACTGACTGAGGAATGACTGAACAGGCAGAGGCTAGAGTGCCTCCAGAGGTAGCGGTGGGCTGCACCACTGCCCCCACATCTTCTTTCTTGCCCAGGCATACAGCAATGTGATGTCTTCTCCCACACGTTGCACATGACACATCCTTCTCCTTACAGTTCTTAGCGATGTGTTTCTGTCCCAAGCATACAAAGCATCTTCCCATTTTCTTGATCTTTTCTTTCCGCAACGTTGTGGTCTGGGCACTGTTCTGATCTATGTTCTGCACTGTCACAGAATATACAGTTGTGTGTCTTCTGACTGGCTGTGTGCAGAGCAGCGGCGGACTGCATGCTGGGTGAGCATGCTTGCTTCCATGGCTTGCTCTCTGATTTCTGTGGGCTGGGCGTCGTTGACTTTGTCATCTGTAGTGATCGTTCTCTGCTCTGAACCGCCTTCTGTAGGAATGTCACTATTTCAGAGACCTTCCATTCATCATCCACTCCCCTCTGACGACTATATTCAAGAGCTACGTCATCTGGAATCATCTGTAGCAGGATTGGGCATAGCAGGCTTCCGTAGGTTTCTGACACTACACCCAGTGACTCCAAGCTTCTTATTTGAATGTTACATTCATCATATAGCTGCCTCAGTGCATTCACGTCGGAGGATTTCTTCACAGGAGTTAGATTCAGGAGCTTTGATCACTAGATCTCTTCTTCCAAATCTGCTTTGTAGCAAGGTGACTGCAGCATCATAATTGTCATTTGTTAAAGTCAGTCCTGCTATTGCCTTTGCAGCCGGTCCTGTGAGGTAAGTTTTCAGGTAGGTAAACTTCTCTTGTTTGCAAAGTGCATTATTGTTGTGAATAGCAGTCTCATACTGGCTCCAGAACTCTTGCCACATGCTAACATCTCCATTGTATCTTTCAATGACCAGCCTCGGTAGTTTTACGTATCGTCTCTGTGAGGATCTGGCTGAATCATTTGAGTTAGCATCACTCACCCGCTGTGGTCTTGCTGCTTGGTTCTGTTCTTCATTTTTTCTTATCATCCGTTGCGCGCGGCTTCTTGTCATGACCACGCGCTCCCTGTACTGCTCCGCAGTTTCAATCTCAGCCTCCAAGTCGTCCATCTCTGTTAGCTGTTCTATTCCTCTGTCCAGTTTGAACAAACTGTCTTCTTTAACGCCCATAGCATCCAATAAAGTTGTCAAGTGATCAATGTCTGGGTCTTCTTTTACCATTTTCATGTCAATCTGGTTCAGAATTCTTGTAGCACCACCTCGTATGGTACCGCGCTTTCGTTTCATTCTTTCCATATCGCTCCGGAGTTCTTGGTCCACCATTTCAGCAGCCTGAGCTGCGTTCTCGTCGGGGTTCTCAATGTCCATATCTCCCGGGTTTCGGCACCAAAAAATGTAGGAATTATATTCCCTTCTCGAACAGCAAAGACCACAAAAACCGGATTATAAAACGAAGCTTCTTTAGATGAAAATGGTTGCAGACATACATTCGACAAAGCTAATGGTAACGTTTTTCTTGCTAATCTCTGAGCGCACTGCTCTCGCACGAGTCTCGACTGTCAACCGAATCAACTTCCTGTTTCCTTGTCGCTAAGCCTGCTGGGAGTTTGAGTTTTACATTACGAAATAGAGTAGGCTTTTCTAATATAAACTGTGCGATCTGAACATTCGATCTATTCTTTTTAACATCACAAATAATATTTCTGTAATCATGTATCACTTATAGTAATCAATCACATCTCTAATCATGTATTCAATAGAATAATCAATCAAATAAACAATACAATTCACTTGTTTTCATGAACTAATTATTGAACTACTATTCAACTCAATCATGTGACCAAATAAGTCACAACAGACGGTGCATAAGTTGTGCCGGATCTGAAACAGTCACCTTGAGACCCACACATCTTCTGAAGGATCCAACATGTCTTGTTCACATATCAAAATAATGTATGCCAAATTGAACATGTTTCATGAATAACCATAACAGGAGGAGCATAATACATTCTCTACTAACAACTCAAGCAAAACTGGAAATCAGTCAAGTTGTGATGCTGTAGCAGCCAATGCCAGAGATGAGGCAAGTGGACAACACCTGCACATGCCACACAACATAGGTACAAACACACAAAATGTTCTCTAAAAGACATTGAATGTCTCCTCTCTCCCTTGATAGTCAACTAACAACATGGGAAACACACAAAGACCCGGAGTCTGAACAAGCCCTGTTCAGAGCTATGGTTATGTTCTTGATATTGACTGTTAAGTGTAGTTAGTTTCAGAGGTTTTTTTCCTCTCATAACACTAAAAATCCCTTGTACAGTTTTCACACAAGTTTGCCTATAGAAACTGTGTGTTTCTTTCACCCTCCTCTGACCTACAACACAACAGACATGGTGAAAGCCACTGGGGTCAGTCATATTCATATCAGTTGTCTGCAGCAAGAGGCAAGTTAGTGCAATGCTTAAGTATTCTTCCCATTGAGCCCCAGAAAGTTGTATCAGTTCATCTCGGCCCACTCCTTTTCAACATCTACATCCTCCCTCTTGGTCAGATTCTCCACCATTTCAACCTGGACTTCCACTGCTATGCTGATGACACCCAGATATACCTCAGCACCAAATCACCCCTCTCTCACATTGACTCCTGTCTGTCTGCAAAAAAAAAGTCTGGATGCAGCAAAACCTCCTCAAACTCAGCAGTAACAAAACTTAACTCCTTTTCATTGGCTCCAAGTCCACTCTCAGCCAAATCAACAACCTCACACTCACCATCGATGGCACACAATAGTAAGCAGGAGTTTACCACACATATACACATACTAAAAACTGACATGGTGCTTTAGATGATGACCTAAGATAACTTGCTAACCTGTAGGCTCTTGCAGTAAGCAAAGTTTAGTCACACGCCTTTGGATGACACCTGTCTTTGTCTACAGACACACTGAGCGCACAAGTCCTCTTATCATGGAATGCCCCCAAGACTCTTCCAAGTGGCCAGGAGCCATATGGGGGCAGTAGGATCCATAATGATTACAATATGTCTAGGCTTGAGATTGTTCTACCTTTGGTTCCATTTCTGCCTCTCCCGCAGTAAAGGTAGGTATTCACGTATACATCGTTTCCAAAAGAAACTGGAGATGTACTGGACTTGCCTCCACCTCTTCCTGATGTACAAGATGTGTTGCTCAAACATTACTGGTGGTAAAGATGGTTTTCCTTTCATAAGCAGAATGTGATTAGGAGTAAGGGGTTCGAGGTCATTCGGATCATCAGACACTTTGGTGATAGGCCGGTCATTTAAAATGGCCTCAGCTTCACACGTGACTGTATGGAACCCATCATCATCATCCAGTCTCTGCTGCTGAAGAAATGCGCTGAGAATCCTCACCATGCAGATACACGCTCCCAGACACCACCGTAATGTGACCCTGCCGAAGGATTGAAGGTCCACTTGATTCCCTTTTGTTGTAACACTCCTTCAATCTGTGCCTGATTCAGAGATGAGAGTGCCTCCCTGAGTTTTCTCTCTGCTCCTATGAAATTAGTCCTATTGTTTGACTGAATATGAGCGACTTAACCTCTTCTACAGATGAACTGACATAACGCATTGATGCATACATCTGTATCCAATAAGTTGGCTACTTCTAAGTGGACTGCTCTACAGGACAAACAGGTAAATATCACGCCATAGCGCTTGACAGTGCCTCGCCCCCTTTTCACCTTTATCGGTCTGAAGTAGAACGCCCGCGTTGGTAAATGGTCAGGAAGAATCCTTTCCTTTGAACAACTTTATTTGTTAGAGGCCTATAACACTGCAAGCTTTGCTGCAGATTCAGCTAGCATAGTTTCCAGCTCCCGTTGTTCCTTTTTTCGCTTTATCTGCTGCTCGTTCCTCCAAAACATGCTTTTCTTTTAAAGCTGCTATACGAGCAAGCAGCTCATCTTTGTCCGTCTCTGCTTTGATTCTTGCAGAGGAAATAGCGCTTGATCGCCCACTGCACGCACCCTTCTACTTGAATGTCTGCTAGCTACGTTTGAAATACTGTCCTCGGGATTAATATGATAAAAAGTGTTACCAGCATCATTAGTTACATTTTGTTCAGCATGAGATACCCACAATTGCACCTCAGGAATAAATTAATTATTAGCCAGCTTTTTGGCTTTGAACCACACATCATGCTTTTCTTGTTCGACACCAGGCAACATACTGTAGCGAACGAGGGGGGCAGTCTGGGAGACCGTCGCCACAGCCGGGACGCGAGTCCGTGGCTCCCACACCGCAAGCGACAACGTTAACCAGTCGACTAAAGGGTCCGACCCGTTAGTCAAGGACCAACGTGTCTACTTATCCATGCACGTTACAATACTGTAGCGAATTCGGGGGGGGGGGGCTCTCGGGAGCACCGCCACAGCCGGGACACGAACCCGTGTCTCCCGCACCGCAAGCGACACGTTAACCAGTCGACTAAAAGGGTCCGACCCATTAGCCAAAGGCTACCGAGCCTATTCATCCGTGATCGTAACATTTCCCCCATCCCCCCGCGAATCGTCACAGCCAGGACGCGAACCCGGGGCTCCCGCACCGCGAGCGACATCGTTAACCAGTCGGCTAAAGGGTCCGACCCGTTAGCCAACGACTACCTAGCCTATTCATCTGTGATCGTTACATTGCCCCCTTTCTTCGGGAAGGGCGTTCCCGGCCGGACAGTCAGAGCAGGGGCGCGAACTCGTGTATTCTGCACCGCGGGAGACAACGTTAACCAGTCGACTAAAAGGTCTGACCCGCGCTACACATACCTCGCGTTGGGCGCTATGACGCCAGTGAATAATTCCTATGTCAAGCATGCGAAGAGTAGCAGCGTTGTCCTCAGTTGTGCTGGTAGATGGCCTTTTAATCCAAAGAATCGTGAGGTAGCGTTAACTCCCAAAGATGAGCAGGCGCCGTCTTCCCGCTGTCCTCGGCCTG